>NW_006785037.1:2054982-2110908 GCF_000442215.2 Lipotes vexillifer
GAAAGAGTGCTAAGATCAGAGGACGTTATTAGTTAGCTCTTGCTGTAGAAAAATGTACAGTGGTGGTACAGGCATAGGATAACTATTATAGATACTCCCATTCATAGGAGGAGAAAATGGGAGACACATGGGAGTTACTGATCCATAGAAATTCTGAAATCCAAACAGGTAAATGTTGGAAGTTTCTTAATCAGTAATCATTCATACTGCTGCTTGGGAATAATTTTCCATGGCTCCTGGCTTTGGACTTTTGGCTCAAGCCTCTATGTCATCCATCCTTTTCCATGAGAAAAGTATCCTTTGTTTGCTCTTTATAGTTTTCTCAGCCTGCATTCTACCAATTGAATTATGAAAGTTTAAAGGCCCCTTTATATTTTGTACTGTCTTTGTCTCTTTCAGTCTAAGTTGGCAGTGTTTCTGCCAGTATAATTCTTTAAAGAACACTGTAGGTCTCTTGTTAATCTTACAGTGCTTTGGTTCAGCACTGTGGACAAAATCACACCCACATCTCTTCAAGACAGTTCCTTCTCTGCTTTGGGATTCTGCCCACACTGCTGGGGGACATCACCCTTAAGAGTTTCAGAAGCCCTGTTGTTTGAATAGTTCATTGAGACACCAATTTAGATCTTTCTGAGATCTTAACAGAGGATTTTACAACCACATCCTTAGCTTCATTCCCTAGACCCAGCTTTCCTGGCTGTGTCCTGGATTTGATCTTTGCCTGGAAGCTCGCTCTTGATTTTTAACATCATTTCCATCTGGAAGGCTAGAAATTTTCAAAACTAGCAAGTCCTGGCTCCTGTTTATCTAACAGTTCTTCCTCATGCGTGCATCGCTCCTCTTGGACTTTAATATAAGCAGCAGATAAGAGCCAGGAGGCACTTCAACACTGCCTGGAAATCTCCTTAGCTAGATCACATGGTTTATGAGGCACATTTTCTGCTTTCCATGTTACTGCAGGTTATGGTGTTGCTGAACTCTCTGCCACTGCATAACAAGAAACCCCTTTCCTCCAGTTTCCAGTAACATTTTCCTCACTTCCTCACTGGCAGCCTCCTCTAAGGCCATCAAGTTTCAATTAATAGTATCTTTGAAGCACCTTAGATATTCACTAATACTCTCAAGTCTTCCTGGTTTTTGTGCACAGCCCTGCTCCAATGCCCCGCCCCACCCCATTTTAGGCTTTTGTTACAGTAGCACCCCACTTGCGGGTACCACACTCTGTATTAGTTACATATTGCTGTTTAACAAATTACACCACAACTTGAGTAAATAAAACAACAAACATTTATTATCTCGGTTTCATTAGCCAAGAACTTTGGGAGTGGTTTACCTGGGTGGTTCTAGCTCAGAGTCTCTGATAAGGCTGTAGTCAAGACATTAGCTAGAACTGCAATCATCTAAAGGCTTTACTGGGCTGGAGGATCCATTTCCTAAATGGCTCCCTCATATGGCTCTTGGCAGGAGACCTCAGCTCCTTGCTACAAGGATCTCTCCAAAGAGTTGCTTGAGTACTCTCAAGACATAGCAGCTGGCTTCCCCCAGATCAAGTTATCCAAGATAGAACAAGACAAAAGCCACAGTGTCTTTTATGACCTAGGCTCAGAAGTCATTAATTATCATTTCTGTAATATCCTAGTGGTTGTCCAGATCAGCCCTATTCATTGTGGGAGGGGACTACACAAAGGCACAAATAAAAGGAGACATGGATCATTGGGGCTGTCTTGGGGCTGAGCTGCCATAAGGATTTAAACCCCATAGAATTTAGGGGTTAGGCTGAGGAATGGGATCCATTGAAGAGAAATAAGAGGAAGACAGAAAACCAAGACATGGCAGGAAAACTGGGACATAATCGTGTTCTTAGAGCCAAGGAGACTATCTAGAAGGATAGAATTATCAGTGTCATATGCCATAAGGAGACTGAGTGAAGCAAGAACTGGGGAGACCATTGTATTGGGCAATTGGGGGGTCACTGATAGCTCAAGGAAAGCATTTTCAGTGGCAAGATAGGGAGAGAAATCAGACTGAGTGGGTTGACAAATAAATGGGAGGTGAGGAAATGGGGAGAATGAGCATGAATTTTTTTTTTTTTTAATCTTGATTGGTGTTAGCTAGAGAAAGCTGCAGGGTCAAGCAAGGATTTTAAATTAAAGTACTTTAGGCATGTTCGTATATGAGCAGAAGTAAATAGCAGATAGGTTGGTAATGCAGAAGAGAGGAAGAATGATTAACAGCATCAGCTCCCAGAAGGAGAATGAGCTGAATTTTTTTTTTTTTTAATCTTGATTGGTGTTAGCTAGAGAAAGCTGCAGGGTCAAGCAAGGATTTTAAATTAAAGTACTTTAGGCATGTTCGTATATGAGCAGAAGTAAATAGCAGATAGGTTGGTAATGCAGAAGAGAGGAAGAATGATTAACAGCATCAGCTCCCAGAAGGGGAGAAGAAGAAGGCATCCAGATCACAAGCAGAAGGATTGACCCTGGATGGAGCGAGGTTTGTACCAAATATCTATTGCTGCTTAACAAACCACCATAAAACTTTAGTGACCTTAAAAAATTTATTAGCTCATGAGTGTGTTGGTCAGAAATCTAGGTGCACTTAGTTAAGAGGTTCTTCTGCTGATCTCAGCTGGGCTCACTCATGAGGCTGCAGTCACATGGGCCAGCTGGGGCTGGGTGGTCCAAGACTGCCCCACCTACATATTTGGTACTTGACAGACCACTGGCCAGGGTTCTCTTCCATGTGGTCCTTCCAGCAGGCTAGCCTAGTTGGGAGAACGAGAGCAAAGACTGCAAGGCCTGTTGAGCCTAAGCTCAGAACTCTCACAGTATCTGCTGCCACATTCCACATTCTACTAGGCGGAGCACATCACAAGGTCAGGCCAGATCCAAAGGATAAGGAGCAAGATTTTAACCTCTTGATGCAAGTTGCTAAGAGAATTTGTGGCCATTTTTAACTTACCACAAAAGCCTTCTTTTGGAGTGAGGATGAGTGTGAATGTAGATGTGGTTGTAGTGGGTATTTGCTGAAAGTAAGAAGAGGGGAAAAAAAGTAAGAGGCTTTTCACTCCAGGAAAGGGCGGGGTCGGGGCGGGATGAGCCTGTAGAGAGAGGAGAGGACCTTGTGTACTGAGGAGTTTCTGTCTCCACATTAAACCTGTTAGGAGGCTATGGCTGTGTTTTCAACATGAGCAAAAGTTGATTATATTTGAACTATGAAATGATCACTTTTGCTGCCTTTGACCTGTAGGTGTGATGAAATGAGCAATATATACTAACAGACTCTTTATATTGAACTGTATCAGGATTCCTGGAATAAATACCTGAACACAGCATTTATTCTTTAAACATACTCCTAGATTTTATTTAGAAGTATTCCACTTAATATTTTTGCATTTGTGTTCATTCATTAGTCTATAGGTTTTGTTTGTTTGTTCGTTGGCCTGTTTGGGGGATCTTTTGTTCTTTTTTTGTCTCAGGATTATGCTAGTTTTGTAAAATAAAATAAAATTTTCTGCTAACCAACAGTGTAAAAAAAAAAAAGGAGGCTTTTAAAAAAGAGATTTTCCATTAGAGAAATGCAAATCAAAACTACAATGAGGTATCACCTCACACCGGTCAGAATGGCCGTCATCAAAAAATCTACAAACAATAAATGCTGGAGAGGGTATGGAGAAAAGGGAACCCTCTTGCACTGTTGGTGGGAATGTAAATTGATACAACCACTATGGAGAACAGTATGGAGGTTCCTTAAAAAACTGAAAATAGAACTACCATGTGACCCAGCAATCCCACTACTGGGCATATACCCTGAGAAAACTATAATTCAAAAAGAGTCATGTACCACAGTGTTCACTGCAGCTGTATTTACAATAGCCAGGACATGGAAGCAACCTAAGTGTCCATCGACAGATGAATGGATAAAGATGTGGCACATATATACAATGGAATATTACTCAGCCATAAAAAGAAACGAAATTGAGTTATTTGTAGTGAGGTGGACGGACCTAGAGTCTGTCGTACAGAGTGAAGTAAGTCAGAAAGAGAAAAACAAATACCGTATGCTAACGCATATATATGGAATCCCCCCCCCCAAAAAAATGGTTCTGAAGAACCTAGGGGCAGGACAGGAATAAAGACACAGACGTAGAGAATG
This sequence comes from Lipotes vexillifer, assembly GCF_000442215.2. Classification (NCBI taxonomy): domain Eukaryota; kingdom Metazoa; phylum Chordata; class Mammalia; order Artiodactyla; family Lipotidae; genus Lipotes; species Lipotes vexillifer. The sequence continues at coordinate 2,059,138 of NW_006785037.1, forward strand.
GACTTGAGAACCCGGCAGCCGCATGGCACAGGGAGATCAGCTCGGTGCTTTGTGACCACTTAGAGGGGTGGGATAGGGAGGATAGGAGGGAGATGCAAGAGCAAGGGGATGTGGGGATATATGTATACATATAGCTGATTCACTTTGTTATACAGCAGTAACTAACACACCACTGTAACGCAATTATACTCCAATAAAGATGTTAAAAAAATACAAAAATAAAAAAGTGATTTTCCACAGTATCTAATCCTGTATCTTGCTCATAACTGGCATTTGATAAGTGTTCACTGAATAAATAAATGTTGAGATTTCTCATAACATCCGACATTTCTCAAGAACATAGACTTAAAAGCTTATTTTCACAATATGAACGTTGTAAACAGCATTCTTTGCATCACATTGGATGCTTTTATGTGTATTATATAGACACACAAAAAGAGGTCCTCTGATCTCAAAATGTATGCTTTTGTATGCTGTCAATGCAGTTGGACTTATAATTAGGAGTAGCTCCTGGTCTCCCCCACCTCTACCCCTCTGGCCTCCCAGTGGCCTCTGATGAAAACTATTATAAAATAGAAAAATGCTACAGGAGGGGACAAGCAGTGTACTTCAAAGGAGACCAAATCTCAGGTCCACATTGCATGTCCAACTCTTCCTACTTGTGTTTAACTCTGAAGAAGTTTTGTTGTTTATCATAAACTGAAAGTACATTGTACAATTACCAAATATTATTGATTTAAAGTAGACATTATTTCAAGTTAAATTTGCCTTATATCGTCTCTTTCTCTAATCATGGAAATAGACTCCCAGAAACTACAGTAACACCCTTGCTGTTGTGTAGGGCACAGCTGTCCACAGCTAGCAATTCCATTTAGGGAGGAAGGATTGTATGCCTTTGCTCCCCAGTGGCAGTAACAAGCTTCTTTTTATTGTTGCTGACATTAAGATAGCTAAAATCAACTGTGAGGTAAACAGTTCTTGGGACCATCTGGCAAGGATTTTAATCCAAAATATTCTGTAAACACTGACTCCATTTGAGTACCCGAGGCCTACTATCCAGTCACCATAAACTGCATTTTTATTTTAGCTCTAAGCAGTCACTGAAACAGCAAAATAGTAGACTGTAGACTCGGTCTCTTCACCTTTCTCTCTTAAAATATTTTCAGTTTCCTGAGAGATTCCAGGATACTTAACGTTCTGTGAGGACGGTTGTTGTGCCTTGTTGAAGTCACCAGTTAATGGGGCCCTAACAGTTTTGGTCATTAAGTATCTAATGGATAGAGATATTTGGAATGTCTTCATTTACTGTTGGGAAATACACTTACTCCATTTAAATGAGAGGCAGAAGTTTGGAGTTGAGTTTTCCTTTTCCTGTATGTTTCAAAGTTTCTTTGTAAAAATGGTTTGCAGTATGACCTAGTTAAGACTTTTAAAGTCGTAAAGAAATGACAAAGATAGGATTGTGATAGGGCACTTTATCCAGTCCCAGGGCTTATTCCTGGAGTTTTCTACAAGCCTGCATGAAAGGGCACAACTGGGGATTATTTCAACTGTGAAGCACCCGGAGGAATGACTGCTGGTGCTGCTAATGGTCTCTCTGTCCCTTCTCTGGCAATAAATTTTAGATATTGAAATATAGCTTTGGAGAAAAATGTAACTGAGGATTCCTTAAGCTTTTTACAAGACACTCAAAGGCTTTTCACAAGCTAGTGCTCTGCAAATGTGAATTCTTGATGTCTAAACATAAAGGTCCTTGACTGAACTAATTTTAAATGTGAATTTTAATACAGAGTGCTTGGAGAAAGGGAGTGCAGCTGGACCATTAAAGCATGGTATTTTGCCATTTTTAAGTAATGGGAAATACTGATTAAGAATGTTATAAAGATTTCAGCGTACAGAATATGATTGTGTTTAATCATAACCTGTTACCACAAGTCTGTGTAACAAAAGCATTAACTCTATTAAAGACAATGGCATACCTATTATACTGTGGCACTTTTTAATTCTTTCCATGCTGAACAGGATATTGAAGAGCTTATTATCTAAAGGTCAGAATAATGCCCAAGACATAGCCAAGCCCAATGAGTGTCAGATGCATGGAATGTTGGATGACTTCATAGTTATGAAATTATTTCATTTCTCATGATAATTCCTGACTTGCCAAGTTAGTGAATTTTAAGAACTCTGAGAGCAGATTTTAAGATAAATGTGAAATAATCCATACTTTTGGAGTCAGGGACTTCCCTTCAGGCATTAGTTCATATTTGACTTGCTTGACTTACACTTGGGGATAAAATGAGTTAGGACAAGGTCTTAGATACCACATTCCCTTACTGGGAAAGAAAACCAACTTGCACAACTTTGGCTGGCTCATGTTTCTTGTTATACAGGCACTAAGAAGCAGCGGTTGCCATGAAATACTTTATTTAACCTTTATGAAAATGTTTTCTTAGTATGGCAAGGCAGTTTAGTTAAATGAAAATAAATAACTGTAAAAATTTTGGATTTCTTTTATATCCATCTGTTGACCTTTTTTTCTAATTAAAAATTAGGGATAACAATTATAATTGTCTAAATGGCCATGATGACTAAAAATAAATTACAGATTGCATAGAACTACTTGATCTTCTCTTAGGACACATGTTGGCAATGTCTTCTATTTTACATTAAACTAAATTTTGCTGAATGATGAATGAACATTTTAAAAGAACAATTTAAAAGAAAATTTTTATTCAAACTTTGGTTAGGTTTCGCTATGGTTTATATTTGTATTTAGTCAAAATTGATTTTCAAACAAACAAAAGCTGACAGTTTGGCTCACAAACTCAGAACATTCATCCAGGTCTGAATGACTATCAAACAGTATCTCCAGTTTCTTATCTTATTGGCTTCCATTTCTCAGCTTACCTACAGTATCCTTTATTAGTTCCATCCAACATACCCTTATCTCTTCCACCGAAGACTTGGGTCTAACCAAGAGCATGACTATCATTCTGTCAAGAGAGAGTGTCTACACAGCACCCAAATCTCCTGGCTGTTAGTGCCACTCAATTAAGCATTTAATGTTTGTATTTATTTTATCTAATTATTTAAAAAGAAAATGTGAATTATTTCATATTTTATAGACAGACTATCCTCTCCTGTACACACTCATAAGCATACATATCAAATTTCTCTGAATTTTTACTTTTCAACCCCTTATGGTGGCATTAAGGATGAACAGCCTCAAAGATTATCACACAGTTTTGGACTTAAGGCAGCTATTAGTGTCACAGCTCATGTTTTATCAGTCATATATCATTTAAATATAAGGAAGCCCATACCCTTTAGAAACATGAAAACAATAGATATGTGTAATGTTGAAATGACCTTTTTTTTTTTTTACTATGTGCATTTATATCTGATTTCATGATTAATATGTTCCCAAAAAGTTATGCATGAAATTATATTTTAACATATGAGAGAATTTGCTTATTAAATCTTTTTGCCCCCAAAAAAATTGTGAGGTTGTGAGGTAAATTATTTTTCCCTAATTTAGATAATTTCAATTTAGGTAACTTTTTAGCAAAGAATACCCATTAAGCATCCTATTGTCTTGTAGGTAATGTATAAATTAAAAGTGCCACTACTCTTCACCCTACTTTTTCTTCTTTTTTTAACTTATTTTTCTCTTAAATATGTAAATGTCCATAATAGATTGAACAGAGACTCATGTCTGAACAATGAAAAACCATAAATAAATTCTGGAATACAGATTGTAGTTATTTATGAGAAATCTTTTTTAATTTTTAAAAAGTTTCTATGACTTGATTATAGATACACTGAAACATTGATTAAGCCTTAATGTTTGCTAGATGTGGGCCATTTGACATCCTATTTACTCATGGAAATTCAATTGATTTGTCATAAACTGCATGATGAAGTAACACATACTGTTTTAAAAACATGAAGATTAATAGATATATGAATAGCATTATTTCTTTCTTTGTAATAATTATATATGTCATTTTTCTTTCATACCTATGACATTTTCTCTCATATTTCTTCATCTGTTTGTCTTTTTGCTCTGCACAATTATAAAGATTTTCAAGTTTTCCTTCCATAGTAATTATTCATACTTGCTCTACTTGCATCAGTGTAGATTGTTATTCTGCAAATTCATTCTTTGTTTCCTTGCATTTATTTCTTGTCTAATTTCCTTTTCATATCATCTAGTTTTTTTTACTTCAGGCTGTTTTCTATTTATACTAGACTCTTCTTTCCTCTCAGTATTTTTCTACAGTTTTATAGAAATCATGTATTTTTGCATGCTTTAGAGAAAACCAAAACCTTTCCTGATTTCTCTCCCCTGAATTCTGCAACTGGGTATTTATATTAACTAGTCTCTTCCCCTTATTTTCTAAGATGATATGCTTTTTCCTTTGCTTCGCAGTATCTTTTCATAGGCCTCATGGCTTATTTTCATGTCACTTTTGCTATTTATTAATGGTTGTATCATATGAATTGCCCTTGGTTATACTATATTATCATTTGAGGAATGGTGGGATTTTTATTCTCATATCTCCAGCTACAGGGCCAGATAATAAAGTCAGTTTCTATTCCACTTTCCATTTTCCAGCTGGCATTTCCTAACATTCTCAACTATACAGAGGTGAAAGCTTCTGCATCCTCCCATGCTTCTCTGTTATCCTGAATTGTCAAAAGTCATAAAAAGCTACAGTTTCCCTCATTCACAACAACTGCTTTTTTGTTTATTTTTTTCCTGACTCTTCCTTCATCTGTGTTTGTCTTGTGATGATCATTCATAAAATACAGTGGTAAAATAAAGAAAGAAATTATTTACTATTTAAGACTAGATATAGAAAGACCAGGGAGATAGTTAATAGCATTATTTCAAACAGCCCAACAACTATCAGTTACTGTGTCTCAGTGCCTTTAATGCTTTAATCCCTGGTGTTTATTGATGACGGACGCTCTGAGGCTAAGTGGCAGTTCCTGACCTAGGAGTTCACTGCCTCTTCATCCTCGCTTTCTGCACCACTCTCTCTCAGGTAGGCCTTCTCCCTAACGCCCAACTCTCCTTCATCCCCAGGAATCTTCACACATGCCTCTCGGTTGCCTGAGAGCAAGATCTGACCTCCTGAAACAATGATTTTCTGTTCGCGTATGCCTCTTTCTTTTCCAGGATCAAAATTCAATGGTTCCGTTTGGGTTATGGTCAAAGCTGTTAGAGCAATGTAAGCTGATGAGTTCCTAATATAAAGTTAATTTTCCAAATTACATTGGCAAGTTGTTTGCACAAAGGTTTGAAGCCGTAGTTTGCTACTTTTAGGACTTGTCTTGGTTGTAATGCAATCAATGTGGTTTTTAGACATCAATTTTGTACGGAAAGAACCACTCCAAGTTAGGCTGTCACCTGCTTTCGTTTATCAGAAGTTAACAGTCCTGTATATCTTTTATTCTATTTCAGTATGTCTTTTTTCATGTTATTTCTTTGGGTAAGTAAAATATGTCAGTCTCTGGTCAATCTTTTAATTTCCCCAAGCATAATACCTCTGGAGTCCTACAACAGTTTTTTCCTTCCTCTCATGAATTTTTGCACTATACTTTCTCTGGTGAAATATCTCTCCCACTATATTGTGAGAATTTTTGGTGTGTGTGTCTCATTTGTCTTTATCTCCACCATGTATAGTACAGTTAGTTGGCTTATGGTGAACATTTAATAGATGTAGATCCTAAGAATATTTGCTAAGTTGGAAAGAAAAAAAACTACTGCCCTAGGGGAAAAAACCCTCAAATTATTACATTAAACTGCTCCAAGAATCAAGTGAGTAAGTATACAGCAAGCCAGACCCTGTCTGAGGAGCCAGTGGTGGAGGCCTCAGAGATAAACTGAGGCCCATGTCACCCTTTTAGCAAAGTGCCAACAGAGCAAATGGCAAAGCTGACTAGGACAAATGGGGAAACTTCATGCAGGAAGCTGAATTTGAGTTTTTAAAATAAAAATGTCTAATTTCTTTTTACTTGAAATGCAGGCTCTGTATGCTTTCTATTAGACTTTTTTTTCATTTTAATAACATTAATTTTTATCTGATTGCAAAGTAATACATATTTATAGTATGAAATTTGGAAATTACGTAAAAGCACACAAAAACACACACAAAAAGGAAACTTAAAACCCATAACCCCACAACCCCAAGATAACCACTATTAGCATTCTGGTATATTTCTAGCCATTTTCTCCCTTAGGAATAAGAATATATACTTTTTGTTCGTTTTACAAAAATGGGATGTATACTGCACCTATCTTTTTGTACTGTGCTCCTTTTCTGGTTAATCTTTGGCTAAGTAATATTGTTCACGTTTTTTCATTCTGTGAGTTTTTCTCAATGGCTTGAGAGGATCCTAAGTATAAGAGAGGTTCTGAGTAAGCACACCTCAGTTCAAATCTTATACCTGGCCCTCTTCAGCACTGTGGCCCTGGGGAGGTCACACAGCCTCTCTGTAACTCAGCTGCCACATAAGATTGTTTTAAGGAATTAATAAGAAAATACGTAAAACGCAGCCCACTGCTTGACACATAGTGTGTGTCAAACAACTGATAGCTATTATTGTTTTTACTATATTTCGTTTGACTAATTTCCTAGTAATGCCAAATTTTCATTATTAAAACAATTCTGGAATAAACCTACATCTAGGTAAATCTTTGCACATATGTATAATTATTATATCAGGATAAATTCCTGTTTAGAATTGATGAGCCCAGTATCTGAAACTTAGATTTTTGATACAAGGATTACCCTCCAGCTACAATTTTCATTCTAACCAACATTTTGTGAGTGTGCCAGGTTTCCCTTCTTTTGTAAGAGGTTGTTTTATGCTGATCTGTAGCCTTCATTTAATTCAAACAATCTTGAGAGGAAACCTACAAGCCCTCATATTTTGTGTCATGATACTTGTGGGGTAACAGTGACTTATATCACCTCCTGAAAGGTTGATTTGGAAAGCTTTCTTTTTCTTTCTCCTCTTTCCTCCAGAATACACTGCATCAAAGAGTCCAAGCTGTCCACTAGAAAATAATTCAATTTGACTTATTTCTACTCTATCATTCTTTTAGGTTGTGCTCTATAAAAGTAAAAGGATATATAGGGTCCTAAGAGTTCCAATATTGAATCAGAGTGACACCAAGCTTTGGCAATTATCTAGACATTTTTCTACCTGGTTTTCAGCATTATTTCAGATACTCTGAACATCCTGAAGTTCAACTGCCTTAAAAAAAGGAATAATGAGCAACATATTTTATTTTGCTTTCGTGTCAGTTTATTGGTGTGAAATGTACTATCAGTTCGACTTATGCATTCCAAACAAGCAGTTTAACACTGATCTGTTTAATTTGATCTGTAGCTTTTCAGATATTATTTTAGATAGACAAGAATTTTAACTTAATTTTCCCTCGTGATGCTCATCTAGTGTATCATTTGGGCTCTACTTTATGCTTTAATATCAATATTGCAATGTCTGAATTATAGATCTGAGGGATTGCATTGATTTATAGTTTAATCTACTATTGTTATCCACATAAAGCAAATCTCCCTTATTGAAAGGTCATTCAAAATAGGAACTGTTTCTGAATATTTTGATTTGATTCTCATGTTATGATATTATTTTATGCACAAATATTGCCACTAAAAGTTTTGAATATCTACTTTGGGTTATTTTTCAATAATCCTGATTCACTTATTCAACAAATATTCTATTGAATGCCTACAATGCACTAAGCTCTTGGGATATAGATATGAGTTTAGAAGTTTAAAAAACAAATATGATGCTTAAGCTTTAATATATATATAAATATACATTATATACTATATGTTTATTATATATATATATATATTCAGTAGCTTATTTCACTTGCATTTCACATTAATTTTTTAGAAGTCCTAAAATTTCTACAGAGAATACAATGGATTAGGGAAATTTTTTTTTTAATATTTATTTATTTATTTGGTTGCACCGGGTCTTAGTTGCAGCAGGTGGGCTTCTTAGTTGCAGCTCACTGACTCCTTAGTTGCGGCAGGTGGGCTCCTTAGTTGCGGCAGGCGGGCTCCTCAGTTGTGGCTCGCCGGCTCCTTAGTGTGACACGCGGGCTCCTTAGTTGTGGCATGTGAACTCTTAGTTGTGGCATGCATGTGGGATCTACTTCCCTGACCAGGGATTGAACCCAGGTCCCCTGCCTTGGGAGCGTGGAGTCTTAACCACTGCACCACCAGGGAAGTCCCTGGAGAAATATTTTGAAGTTATGTAATTTTCAGTTTCTTTCTAGAACATTACATATTACTGTACAGTAAGTTACTGTAAAATGCAAAAAATATACAAGTGACTCTGAAGACAAACTCTCAATTTCTGATTAAGTAGAAATCATCTTGATAACAATTTTAAAATGAATAGTGAAGTAAAGTTCACAGAAAAGTATCTAGTACCTTCATTTGTATTTAAGATACAATTTAAAATTTTTTCTTAACCATCTCCTCTCTGTTTCTCTTCCTTGGTGTACCCTATTATCCTAGATTTCATCTTGTTTTTCTTTCCTCTGTAATCTGTCGATTCAGGAATTCTCCCTTGGATGTACCTGTGGGTGGTCCTGAGAGCTGATCCCCAAGCCCCTGATCAGTAATTCATTTTAAGTTTTATTTTTTATTCAAAAAAATGAGTGGAAAGTTCTGTGCTCCCATTTGAGGTCTTCAGTGGAATTTAATCTTGCTGCCAATGCAGCCCTGGAGTGGGAGGGTCTGCTAGAAAAAAAAAAATGTAGCCCCTTGAGACCTTCCATTGAGTGTGGCTACTGTACAACCTGCCTTATAATTTTAGTTTCAGTTCCCATTGAAAAGTTCAAACAAGAGTGGTTCGCATTTGACTTTGTTTTTCCCCCACAATGGAAAATATTAGACACTAGCTAAGTAGGCCACAGAGAGTGAAAAGCCTGAATGGAAAAGGTGGTGAAGGAAGTGAGTCCGTAAGGGAAACTTAGTAGAAAAAAGGGGAAAGAAAATTTCCAAATTGATAAGAGAACGTTAAAGATATCTTGGACTCCAGGCAGAATGGATAGTAATATTTTGCTAAGCCCATTGCTTCCTTGCTCCTGTTTCTCATTCTGTTGCAGTTGTCCTGACCTCCACACTCTGCCCTCACCATCCTTTCAACACATTGCTCATCTATACAGAAGGCTAATTCCTGAATAAGGCACAAATTCCTTAGCTTAGTAAATCATCAGTGTTGGCCACAATCTAGATCTACTCCTCTGACCTTATCCCTGACTCTTTACATGTTCCCTTTTCTCCAACCAGTTGAGACTATTAACTTTGCCCCAAGCAAACCTTCTGGCTTCACCTCTCAGATTGTCCCCTTGGCCCAGAAATGACTGTCATCCTTACAAGTTGAAATCCTACCCAAACTCTGAGACCCAAATGCTTCAGGAAGCTCTCCTAGTCAGAGCAGCCTAAACAAGCCCTCTCTTCTCTAGACTTCTCTCATAATGCCTCTTGTTGGTTAGTTATGCATGCCTTATTTTCCCTGTAAAATCTTAAGCTCCTTGTGGGACAAAGACCAAAGCTCTTCTCTTTATTTCCTCTATAGTTCTTAGCATATTGCCTTCCTTATAGTATCTGAATAATAAAACTGTATTGGATGAATAATAGCAAGAAGTCTCATTAGGATTAGGCAGTCTAACACAAATTTCACATTTTTATGCCTGATTTTATAGTTTCTTCGGTATAGAAATAAAAGCAGGTATATGAGTATTTGTTATTAAATGGAGACTTTTCAGTACCCATAGCAGTGAAATAGAGCGAGTTGGTCCAACAGGAACAGAACTTCCCACCCTCACTTGATGTCCAGGCACATCTGAGCACCCCTGTCTAGTGCCCACATCACTTACACCATGGGAAGGAGGACTGAAGTACCACTTGGCCTCCTGAATTCCTTTTTGTAGATTTTCTCTCCGAGGAATGTCATTCCTTTCCTATTAAATTATATATATATATATATAATTGCCAATGATATTTAGATGCTTTTTAACTATAAGCCAAACATTACAAATATTCTGTTGGTCATGCGTGTGGGGAGAAACATCATGTTTTTCTCCCACTTAACTTTTCTGTGTGAACTAATTCCAAATGTATCTGAATTTTCATAATTCAAAGAAAATATATGTGCCAACATTTTGAGAACAAATAGCTACGAAGCGAAACCTGCCAGCATACTCCTTGGTGACATTCAGTCATTAAAAGCTGTGTACACAGAGTGAGCTACCTAAAACTGAGCTCAGATGCAAATGTGAACACTCCTCAATTAAAATTACACTGTGTACATTAAAACTTTCTTTAGAGGCTGTGGAATTTTCAAGAAAAATACAGCTGAGCTTGACCTTAAGTACCTTACCTCATTATTTTTTTGTCATTTCCAGCTACTAGTCTCTCCAAAGAAAACAACTTTCTTTGTTTCCTTTAGTTTTGTGTGTACCCTGAGCTTTATTCCCAGTTGCTGCTACAAAAAACTGAAATGGTTCCAAACACCACTATTGTTTTTCTTTTTTTTTTTCTGTAACTAATATTTAAACATCAAAGATACTCTGGTACTTTTATGTTGAAGAATGTATATAAAATCACATTTTCCCTAAAGGTATTTTATTTGCTGTCCAGGAATTTTTTTTTTTTTTAGCTGTTAGACTTCTTTTTTAGAAGTCATCTGAGTGGTAGCCTTTTGATTTCACAGGATCACTGGCGATGGTAAGGAGGACGAACTGGAGTGGGGCCATATTAAAAGCAGGGAGGTGAGATAGAGTTTTTTTAATATTTTAAGATATTTAAAAACAAAAAAACCCTCTGTTTTCCACCAAAAAAATCACATTGTGATGACCAGTGACCCTAGGAAATTTTCAAATTAAAGCACTTTATAAGGGTCCCTCCCAAAGCTAAAACTAAAAAATAATGTTTCCATCAAAAAACTTCTATTGTTATGGCAATTCCCATGGAAGTCCTTAATGTATTTATTTTAAGAGCCTATTATGATAGCTCTTACATAATATTTTCAAAGTTTTATTCATTCTGTTAATTTGGAAAATGTTTCATGTGATTAGCCCTTGGTTAGCTCTTTAAAAAAAATTATATATTATATGAAGGAAAATGTTAAGTTTGTATATCTAAATCTTTTTCCTAAAATGTCAGTTTTATTTCCTTATATTTAGTAATCATATAGAACATTGTTTGTTTTCATTTAAATATGTATCCTAAAGAAGTAGTCATTATTGTTGTTTTAGGATACTTGTTCAGTTAGTGGAATTAAGTTTGGAATACTTAATTGCAGTTAGTGGGTAGGAGTAGAAATAGAAAATATTTGATGACCATGAAAGAAATCTAAATATTACCAAAAGTGGCAGTGCTGCATTAATAAATATGAATGTGGATCAGGAGACTCAACTGGTAAAGGTTAACAATAAATACATGCTAGAAAAAAGTAGAACAGAGACATTTTCTCACACATTCAAAATGTTAAAGGTATTTCTAATTTGGTATATGTGATCTCATAAGTAGACTGTATTAAATGAACTGCATCTTCAAATTTCTGTTTTGTTCTTAATCAAAAGAAAAAATAAGGAATGGCAATTTAGGGTCAAAAATAATGCTACAAACCAAATTTAGCTTTAATTACTGTCTAGCCAGAAGAAGGAATAAACTATCAGCCAAGACCACGATTCTTTGATCTCACATTTCAGCTTTCTTGTCCTCCAGATGAATGAAATGGTCTTTCCTCAAATGTTCAACAGGCCTTTTACCATTTGATAGGACAGTTATTTTTAAGAAGGTTTAAAATGTGATCTGGAAAACCACATTGACTCTATGTTGGCATATTTGCTATTCTTAGCCTGGTTGAATAAGCTGGAAGTGGATGAATAATGCAGGTTAGAAAGAAAACAGATGCTAAATATTACAGATAGGAAGGTTTTCCAGCAATGAGACTTTCATTTTAGGGCTAGTTTTTGTTGGCACTTTTGGCATTATGACGAGTGTTGTTTTTCTCTCCAGCTGTTACACATCTGTATTGAAGGCTGGGGCAATTGGCGTTGGTCAGAGCCCTTCAGTGTGGACCATGCTGGGACTTTTATTAGAACTATTCAGTACAAGGGTCGAACTGCTTCACTGATCATCAAGGTTCAGCAACTCAGTGGAGTACAGAAACAGGTAAGTTTCTTTGTGTTCATGGCCCAGACAGCTCTTAATCATTTGATGTAATTAATGGAAGGGAAACTTAAAGAAATGAAAATATCAATAAAAAAAAATCACACTGCCATGCCCAGCTATGCCTACTCCTGCCATGCACACGAGCACTTAATAAGTTCTTTCTGATGTTCCTGAGGATGATGATGGCTTCATACCCCTTGTCCCACGTCTTTTACAAGAGCTGCTAACAAGCAGTAAACGTTACTGATTTTCATTTCACCTCTTCTCCCTGTCACCACCTACCTTCTGGTGGAGGTGCTAATGAGCTGTGAAATAGCCAAAGCGTATTTACTGAGAAGGAAAAGAAGTCAGGGATGGTGGGAACTCTGGATAATCCGACAGTGGATAACCAGGAGTTGACTCTCATACATGTAAGAATAACCTGCGCGAAAGTCTTGTGATTCTCTCCCATGACAGAGTGGGCCTGGTGGGTCTCCAGCAAGCTTTCTTTTCCTAGGAGTTAATATTAACTGCAGTAAAAATTCACTGCAGTCTAACTCTTGGCATATAAAACTTCAGCTCTCAGCACATATTTTTATATATTTTATAAAACTTCCTTTTGGCTGTTTTTGAAGTTCTAAGACTGCAAAGGGGAAAAAAAAGTATCTGACACTTTTTTGTGTTCTTAAGATGTGAAAATGTGGTTTTTAAAAGATGTTTTTCAAGCATGGAGCATATGACAAGAGTAGAAAGAAAAAAAGGAAGTATTAAAATCTGAAAACTGGCTTCACTGCACACATAATAACTGGATTTGTCATAAGAGTTTTAACATATACATCTGCATCTGGATTGTAACAGTCTATCCAGAGCTTATGTGAACTGAGGATGTGATAGAGACAGCACTCAGTCCCTAGAAAAGGAAAAAGGGAGCTTTCCATATTAAGCACCTCCATTGCTACTCCAGTGGGGCTTCTCCATTGCTGTATGCCCGGGGCAGGCAGGAAGCAACTGGTGAGGTGAACAGTAGGACCTGTACCATATACATTCTTGGCCTGCACCTAATCAGGGAGCTGGACTTCATGTTCTCATTATTGTGGGCAACAGAAGTGAAAAGAAACCTATAGCAGAGGAGTCTCAGACAAGAAGCATGGGAGAGTCTTCCCAGTCAACTGACGATTCCTCCAAGTATTTGTTGATTGCCTCCTGTAGAACAGAGAAGAATGAAAGACACTAAGTATGTAACAAAATCTTTGCTCTTAAAATGTAAATTTACATAAACCCAACAATGTGTACGGACTGACAGTAAGTGTGAAAGGAATTTAGAGGTTTCACTAAGAAGATTTGACTTGAGCTGGGCTTTACAAAACATGTCAAATTTAGATTGAGAGAGGGCATTCCAGGTCAGCAGTATAGGATAAATAAAGATACAAATATGGGACAAATGTGTCTTACCCAAGGACTCATGAGGGGACCAGTGTGGCTGGTGTGGGCTTTGAGCTGGAAAGTCATAAGAACAAGAAGTGTCTCTCCTATCTGCCCTTAGAGCTCTCTTACATGGATATGCTCTCAACAAATATCTGCCCAGTACACGCTGGTTTTCTGATTCTGTCACTCATGGTCTCTCAAGAATGCCTTGTCTACCTTCCCATTCACCAGCATGCCTGAGAAAAGGTCATACAGCATCTGTTTGAATACTCCAAGCGATGAGAGTCTCATTCTCTCACACATCAGCCCTTCCCATTGTTGGTTACTTCCAGCTGTTAATGAAATTCTTTCCTAATTTTGAGCCAAAATCTGTCACCATTCAACCAGTTTTTACCATTCCTCAGAACTTGTGAGGCATATGCAAAAAGCACACAACTCGTTACCTCTCCTCTATGTTACAGCCCTCCAAAAACATGAGAGAAGGTAGAATATTTCCCCATAGTTTCTTTCCCTCTAGGCTAGTGGTTTTCAAACTTGAGTATGTATCAGAATCCCCTGGAGGACTTCTTAAAACACAGATTGATGGGTCCCACCCCTAGAGTTCCAGATTCAACAGGTCTTGGGTATAGCATGATAATTTGTATTTCTAACAAGTTCTCAGGTGCTTTGACCACCACAGCTCTGGTCTGAAGCTTCCCAGTTCATTCAAGTCTTTGGCATGTGGTTGCTAGAACATTTAACAGTCAGTGGAAAGGCAGTGTCCTTCCGTGGAGAAATCTTTTCAAGGAATGTCCTTGGTGGTTAAGATCACAGGCAACCTTGCTAGCTGCGTGATCATCAGCAAGTTATCTAACCTTTGTGAATCATTTTTCTAAAATGGGAATAGTAATAATAGTGCTTTCCCTCATGAACTAAGTATGAGAATTAAATGAGTTTGTATATGTACAGTGCTTACAACAGTGCCTGGCCCATTGTCATAATCCAATAAATTTTAGTTACAATTAAAATAATGAAATATTCCCAGGCATGAGTAATGCTGGTTGGACTTTTTTGTGTTGCTATATTAATGCCTCATTCTTGCCATAGATGTATCTACTCTCACGAAATGATATTAAATTTCAGGGATAAATTGATACATACAATGTACCTGAGCAGATACTATTACAGCAGTATATCATAAGCCCAAAAAGTTGGTCATGAAAAACACATTTTTTTTTTAATTCTCACAAAACTTTACCTACTTTTTTTCTGATTGGAAAAGATTTCTCAGTCCTAGTACTTATTACCTATATGACCTTAGGCACATTTCTTAACCTTTCTATGTATGCTTCATATTCCTTTTGTAAAAGAAAGCACCCAATAAATACTAGTTCACAGTGTAATTTTTATGTTAACTATTGTAAAGTATATCTGGAAACACAGAAAAGCCTAATGAAGAAAACTAAAATTACCCATAAATCTACCAACCAAAAAATATATTCTATTATTACTTTGGTGTATTTTTTCTGCTCTTTTTTTCTATGCAGATATCTTTTAACCAACTTGAACTCTGATTGTAATTACAGTTTTTCAACTTGTTTTTTTCCCTTAACATTATGTAATGCTTATTTTCACATGTTATTTAAAATTCCTGAAGTTATCCCTTTAATGGTTGCATAGTGATTTACCATATGGTATATCTAACCCCATGTAGACATTTCCTTGTTGTTGGACATTTAGTTCATTTCCAGTTGGTTACTATAATAGATCCTTAAATAAATGTCTTTGTGTATAAATATATGTCCAAATTTCTGAGTCTGTCCTTAAAATAAATTGCTATACAATTTAGTTACCTGCACAAAGGATATGAATGTTTTTGTGGTACTTGATGCACATTCCCAAATTTAAAAGATGTACTTTATTCCTGAGACAAAATTCATCGTTTTGTCTTAGCAGAGTCTTGTTGGGGCTACACTAATCTTTTAAATAATTAAATATATATTTGTTCTAAAACTTCTGCTGATTTCCTGAGTTTTTCAAACCATTAGCATTTTTTAAATCTTAAATATTTATGAGGGGTTCAAATCAGAACTAAAAAACATTTCCATACATTGAAAGTTAAGTAGTTCTTTTAATCACTCTCTCTGTTAATGTCAAATATACAGATTTTAAGGCTTCTGGTGCCAAATCACATTTCAGAACTTTTCCAAATGTTATTTGTACTGGTAAATGTTAATAATCCTTTTCTGTGGGGAATGCCTCTCACGCTTTTCTCTGCTTCTAGCTCATTTATAATAAATACTCTTAAAAAAAAAAAAAAAAGTCAAATCTAGCCAAATAGGAAAGGATTCTTTGGAGAGCAATAATGGAAGCATAACCAGCCCTTGCATTGCATTTACCTTTTTGAGAGGAAGTGTCTTCTTCTCCCACAGGAACTAGGAAAGTCCATTTTACATTCCCACTATCATGGAAGGTATATACACATATAACTATATTTTGAGTTGTAGCATTTCTCATCATCATCAAATGAGATTGAGTTCTATATTGGGGCCATTAAAAAAACTTAGCAGAGTACGGACACCAAGGGGGGAAAGCAGCGGGAGGTGGGGGGGATGAACTGAGAGATTGGGATTGACATGTATACACTAATATGTATAAAATAGATAACTAATAAGAACCCATCGAATAAAATAAATAAATGAATAAAATTTTTTTTAAAAAAACTTAGCAGAGCGGGAAAAATTAGAACACAGAAACAGCAATTCGTTTAACCTAGAATGAAGCAAATGGAAAGTGGGTTATACTGAACCCAGGTAATACGAGGTTCTGTTGCATGTGTCAACATTGTAAAAAACCTTTCTAGTCAGTGTTTTTCTGCCTTTCCCCTCTCTCCCTCCCTCTCTGTCTCTTTCCCCCTCTCTGTCTGTCTCTTTCTCTGTCTCTGTCTCTCTCTCTCTCTCTCACACACACACACACACACACACACACACACACACACACACGCAAAAATGTATTATTTCTTTTTAAATTGGATTTTTTTTTATTGTCAGGGTAGATTAACTAACATTCAGATTAGCGCTAGTTAAAGTATGTCAGACAGGATTTCCTCAGTTGGCCAGGTTAGGAAGATAGGAACCAGGCTTCCAGAAGAGCTTCGTAGATTCCTGCCTCCCTCACATCTTCGCTTCTTTCCTGCTACCCCACCTGGGCCTGGAAATTTGCAGTAAACCGCAGCTGCCTAATTATGAAGCCCCATTTGGGGAGAAAAGTGTGTGCAGCTCTCTGATATACCTTAACTGCATCAGTACACCATGGGGCAATGGAGAATTGGCTAAAGCTTGCCTGAACAATGACGTTTGGTTACCTGTACCCTGCCTTTCCTGCACCCCTCTCATTTCCCCAATTCAGTGAAAACTGACCGCACATAAAATTTCTCAGGGGCTTTGTACATTATACCACTACTCATGCACATGTATTTGCTTCCGTGTTTTCCATCCCTTCATTGAGGAAAGCTTTACCACTCTAAAAACCTAAATGTACATATGAATGTATGTATATATATCTGTATCTTTATACATACACTTTTAATCATGGTTAAGATATCATTTTCCAGTGCATCTGGTGCTCTGGAGTTATTCTTTAATATCGCTATTCTTCTTGGCACTGATCTAATAAGAGTTCTGAAACCTGCTAAGTAAAATCATATGTGGAAATCTTCAATACACATCTTTGTGGCTTTGGGGAAAGAGGGGAATTAGTGTGAAACCTGGAAATGTGTATTAAAGAGAAACCCTACATTAAAAAAAATTAAGTAGCTGTCTTCAACTGATAAATTAATCTTGAAATTCTAACCATAATTTTCAAAATAACGGCATTGTAAGTGTTGCCACTTTGAAGAAAAGCAGGCATGGCTTTCACTGAACCCTGCGAGGGGGCAGCCATGAAGAGCCCCACGCCAAGGAGCAGCCATTTTGGATTTTCCTTCATCTAAGTAGCCTTCCCTCCCTGGCCACTTTTAAGGGTTTTCTTTTTATCAAATTTGAAAGCCTATTTAACAGGCTTTTTAGTTCAAAATGAAACTATAAAAACCCACCAAGAGGATCTTTGTCTTTAAACAAAGTGAGTCCCAGATGGTTGCAGAGATTCTGTGGTTTCTGTGAGAGACAGCCAAATCCTCTCCTAAATCTCATGGGGCCCAAAGGTTCTGAAACAAGAGCACTGAGCACACATTGCCAGGCCTGGACACATCGGAATAAGAACAGAGTTAAATACTGCCTCAGAGTTTTCTATTGTTTATTCAAAGTTGGGCAATGCTATGGCGTCATAAGGCTTATCATGAGTGTCTAGTCTACATGTGCTAGAGAAAATCTTGTGTTCATATTTCAGTGGACTTCCATGTTTGTTATTTTGAAAATATTGTTTTAAGAGATTATAATGTCCAGAGTATCTAGGGGAAATGTAACAGTTAAGCATAACTTGGTTTTTACAGATGTGTTCCTTCTAAAGAAAATTCAGAGGAGTAGATAGTTGGAAAATAAATGTTTAAGAAAATGCTAAACCTCACTATTCAAATAATGCAAGTTGAAACAGCAATGACTTTAATTTTTGGTCTGTCAATCTAGCAGATTTGCTTGGGGTAAATAATAGTTCATAGTTGCTCACATTTTTTTGTGTAAATAATAGTTTTGTTTAAAATGATAGTTGCAAAGTACTCCTAATGACATAGGAAAATGTATCAATTAGGATGCTTTCAGCTTGAAGTTACAAAATAGGGTTTTTAATCTTCATAGCAAGCTAAGGAGGCAGATACTATTATTGTTCCTATTTTATGTTTATTATCTCACATAACAAAAAGGAAGAAGGCAGACTCGGATGTTGGTTAGTTAATTAAGCAACTCAGTACTGTATCTGCTTCTCTGCTGTCCTCTTGAATTTGCCTTCCTGTCCTCAAGATGGCTGCAAAAGTTATATCCTCTCCTAACATCTTCCATGGCAGAAAAAAAAAGAAGGGTTTTCCCTTCTCAAATTGTCTCCCTTATTATCAAAGAGTAAAATCTTTCCCAGAGCCTTTTAGCAGTCTTCCCTTTTTATATTATTTGCCAAAACAGAGCTCCATGTTCACCCCTAAACTAATCATTAGCAAAGAGGTAATGGAATTACCACAATTAGCTTGTACCAAACCATATTCTGTTTTCTTAATTAATAGGTATTAATTTTATGAGATACAGACAGGATGGTGATCAACACAGACTCTGGGCCAGACCATCTGGGTAACATCAGGAAAGTTATTCACCATCTCTGTGCTTCTGTTTTTGTCCTTGTTAAGATGAGGAGTCATTGTAGCACCTGTTTTATGTGGTTGTGAAACAGGAGGGAAGGGGGCAGGGCACAACCTTTAAAAGAATGACATAGCCATAGGACATGACAAAGACTGTTTAGAACCAACTGAGTCCAAGATGGCACAAGATTCGACTTCCAGTAGACCTTGAGCCTCATTATACAACTCATTGTGATACATTAGCGTGCTAAATGACACACCTACCAGCACCATGACAGTTCTGAGGCCAACCATAAAAGGTCAAAAAGTGGGCAGTGGCCCAATTCCTGGAAATCCCCACCCCTTCCCCAAAACAGTTGGAATAATCCTCCCCACTCATTAGCCCGTGAAATTACCCAGCCTATAAAAATTGATCACACCACATTTAGAAGCTCTCTCGCCTTCTGAGATGGCCCACACTCTGTCTGTGAGTGTGTTTCTCTCTAAATAAATCCACCTCTTACCTATCACTCCATCTCCAAATTCTTCTGCGACAAAGCAGGAACCTTAAATTCACCAGGAACAGTTGCTGTGAGAATAAAAGAGATAATTTGTGAAAATACTTTGTATTAGTCATGGTTCTCCAAAAAAAAAAAACAGACCCAGTAGGGTGTATGTGCGTATACACACACACATATACATATATACGTACGTAGAGAAAGGGAGGGAGAGATTTATTATAAATTGGCTCACACGATGATGGAGGCTGAGAAGTCCTAATATCTGCCATCTGCAAGTTGGAACACCAGAAGAGCTGATGTGTAGTTCCAGTCCAAAAGCCAGCAGGCTAGTGTACCAAGAAGAGCTGATGTTTCAGTCCATGTCCAAAGGCTGGAAAAGACCAGTGTCCAGCTCAAGCAGTGAGACAGGAGGAGTTCCCTCTTACTCAGGCTCTTTGTTCTTTCATGTCTTCAGCTGATATGATAAGGCCCACCCATGTTCAAAAGAGCAGTCTGCTTTAGTCAGTCTACCAATTCAAATGTTAGTCTCATCTAGAAACACCTTCACAGGCACACCCAGAGTAATGTTTGAGTAAAATATCTGTGCACCCCATGGCCCATTCAAGTTGACACATAAAACTAACCGTCATGTCCTTAGACATACACGCTATACATGTATTACTTAGTATACATTTTATAACCTGGAAAAATATTACAGATAAGGAAAACAGTATGTGACAGTCCTGTCTTCCTCATTCATGGTGAAAATTCATATTACACAGGATTTGCTTTCTAAAAGTATTCACTGCAGAGGAGTAAATTTTGTGTTATCTTTTCAATTTCCACCAATTTGAGAGATATTTCTTAATGCCTGCTCTGAACTATACTCTTAGCTGGATGAAAAGTTAAATAATACATGGGTTTAATGGATAATTCTGTGTGTTTTATAAAGATAATGCTTCTGTGCTGTAAGAAAAACCTGAATAAGATAAAATATAATGAGGCGTCTGAGTTAAAAGTTGTTTGTATTATCAGTTTATACAGAGATTTCGTATTGCATAAGAGTGCCTTGGAAATCAGCCGCAGGGAATAAATTGATCACAATTGTCATCTCAGCTGTGAGAGCTGAAGTCTTGTTTCCGGTCGCCTTCCTTTTTGACTGCTACATTGTTCGATACCATCCACCACCACCTTCCAGTCAGTCTCTTCTCTCGTGGCTTCAGCAACCCTGCATTCTCCTGACACTCCTTCGTCCCTTCTCTGACTTCTCACCCTGAGCCTGTACCTAAAGTCTTGGTCAGTTACTGGGTTTGAGCCTCCACCCTCTTTTCCAGGTAAACTGTCTTCCTGTCCGCACACATTCGTGAGGCTTTGATTTCACAAGTCTTCCATCTCCGGTCCCACCTTCACTCTCAAGCACATGACTAGCCTTTGTAGCTGGGCATGGATCCTGCCTACATGTCTGTCCTTTGAATTCTGCAAACTCAACATGACCAAAGCAAAGTCCCTTCTCTTCTTGGAAGCCCTCTTTTTCTTCTTGTACTCTCTAAATAAGCTAACGATTTCATTTTCTTTCCATTAAAATCAGCATAGTTTACTCTGTCTGAACAAGGCGTACCTTGTTTTATTGTGCTTTGCTCTACTGAGCTTTGCAGATACTACGTTTTCATCAGTTGAAAGTTTGTGGCAACCCTGCAGCAAGCAGTCCAACAGCATTGGCTCGCTTCGTGACTCTGTGTCACATTTTGCTAATTCTCGCAATATTTCAAACGTTTTCATTTATTATTATCTTTGTTACGGTGATCTGTGATCAGTGACCTTTGACGTTACTATTGCAAAAAGATTACAACTCGCCGAAGACTCAGATGATGGTTAGCATTTTTTAGCAAAAAAAAATTCTTTTAATTAATGTATTTAAATGTTTATAGACATAATGCTTTGAATACTTAATAGATTACAGTATAGTGTAAACATAACCTTCATATGCACTGGGAAACCAAAAAATTCATCTGACTCCCTTTGTTGCAATATTTGCTATATTGTGTTGATCTGGAACCAAACCTGCCGTATCTCCAAGGTTTCCCTGTATTTCCAATTCATGGAATCTGAATTGATGAAGTCTTATTGATTGATGGATTGATTGATTGTCTTTCAGATTATCATCTGTGGAAGACAGATTATCTGTAGTTACTTGTGTCAAAGCATAGAACTAAAAGTCGTTCAGCATTACATTGGTCAAGATGGACAAGCTGTGGTCCGAGAACATTTTGACTGCCTCACAGCCAAACGGAAATTGCCTTCGTACATACTAGAAGACAGCGAACTGACCGAGTTGTGTGTGAAGGCCAAAGGAGATGAAGATTGGTCGAGAGACGTGTGTCTGGATTCCAAGACCCCTGAGTATAGTGTCGTCATTCAGGTATGAGAAGTAGTATAATCCAGAATAGAGCAGCTTTAAAATTTTAAATTTCTCGTTATGTTCTTTATTCGGTACAGCACTTAATTTATTAATAAATGATATATACAAAAGACAGGAGGCCTGAAATACTATTAAAAGGCTTTGAATATTATTTCTCAAGCTTTTTCATCCCCATCCCACAACACGTTTGTATCAGTTCCAGTCGTTCTCGTAGCCAAGACTCTACCCCTCCCAGATGGAGATGATTTATATCTTGAAAAAGATTCTGATGCACAAGGGCTTTGGAGGGACGGGAGGGAATAAAGGGTGTCCTCCCCACTTGAGAAGCTTTATGATGATCTGCTACTTTTTTATCTCTTTCTCAATCTCCACCATCATCACTTCCATTCGCATAAAGGACAAATCCTCTCTTTTGTTCTCCCACTCACTCTTATATCACTCTCTCCACATACAAATCCCTTCATCTTTACGGAAAGAATTGGCCCCATTGACTCACTGCACATTCACTTTATGCCATAATGAAGTCTGTTTTTGCTTATTCTTTTCTTTTTAAATGGCTTTTTTCTGTAACTTTAAACTTTTTGTATCCTCCAAATGGATATTATATCTGTGCCTTATTTTGATTAATTAGTAAACTGTTTAGTATTTAATAGAACCCTTTTCTATCTCATGTGCAGGTGCCATCTTCAAACAGTTCTATTATTTATGTCTGGTGCACAGTTTTGACTTTGGAACCCAGCTCTCAAGTGCAACAACGAATGGTAAGTGCTTTCTAATCCTAAAATATGGCATATGACTTTGACCTTTCCTGTTCTGAAATAAATTAAGGTCACAGTGACCCAGGGAAGAGATTTATTACAAGTTTGTTTCAGCGTCAAACAGCTGGAATACTGCAACAAAGCAAATATGAAAGTTGTTCTGTCCTTTTATTTTTATAGATTGTGTTCAGCCCTCTTTTTATCATGAGGAGTCATCTTCCAGACCCCATTATCATACATTTGGAGAAAAGAAGTCTGGGATTGAGTGAAACACAAATTATTCCAGGAAAAGGACAAGAAAAACCGCTGCAAAACATAGAACCTGACCTTGTACATCACCTAACATTTCAAGCAAGGTACTGGGAAAGTCCTTACATTTTCTTAAGAGAGATTCAGTAGAAAAGTAACTTTGTCCTACTGAGGGGGTAAGGGAGGATAGAGTTTTTTGTATGATTTCTTATCTTATGAGAATGTTATTTTTAAATTGCCCTGCCTAGTGTTCTCTTATTCTCTTCTGCAGTTTAGGATAAAATTCAGCCCCTTTGGATATAAATAAGAGGGATGATCAGAAAATGTAATTGACACATAATTTCTGTAGAGGAACAAGAGATCTCCACCCAAGCATTGGGGAGGAAAGGCCACAGCCCAGATAATTCCCCAAACTGTGTCATCATCCCTAAAGCACCAAAAATTGACTCACTCTCACCAAAAAAAATATTGGTTTATAATACATCTGATAATCATTCTTGTTTTTTATTTCCATTTCCTAGAGAAGAAGATGATCCTTCACATTGTGCTGTTCCCATCTCAACATCCCTCATTAAGCAAATAGCCACTAAGGTACACCCCGGAGGCACAGTTACTCAGACCCTTGACGAATTCTATGGGCCAGAAAAGTCCCTTCAACCCACATGGCCCTATAATAAAAAGGACTCTGACAGGTAATGTTCTCTAGCAGTCTTTTTCTACAAACATTTCTCAATATTAAGAAATAATTGACCGTTCACAAAAATCTTAGATACCATAAAAACATTTTAAAAAAGATGTTTGCATGTATCTGTCAGATTCTGAGCTTTTATCACCTAGTAGATGTATTCTGTAGATTGCTTCATTCTTAATCTCAAACATAATTGCATGAAAAGTTTCTTTCTCCTGGATGCAAATTTTGCATTGCATGACTCTGGTGTGAAGAGGTGTCATACAGGAGCGTTGTGTGTCTGGAATCCTTAAACACATTTCATGAATCCTGAAGTCATCATGTTTCATTGAGTCTCTTGGATGTGGTATTTGGCACAGGAATGAGCAGCTGAGCCAGTGGGACAGCCCAATGCGAGTGAAGCTGTCAGCCTGGAAGCCATATGTGAGGACCTTGTTGATAGAGCTGCTACCCTGGGCCCTGCTCATCAATCAATCCAAGTGGGACCTCTGGCTGTTTGAGGGAGAGAAGATTGTTCTACAGGTTCCTGCTGGCAAAATTATTATCCCTCCTAATTTTCAGGTACTATAACTTTTTTTTTAAACTAATAGGAATTCTTTCCTTTCAACAACCAGCTTTTATTCTGAGGTTGCATTTATGTTCTTAACAGAATCAATCAGTTGTGGAAAACTGTCCTCCTAGATGCATATGTAAGGGGTATGGAATGTTCTTTGATATTCAAAGACATCTCAGATGTCTTTTTTTTTTCCCCATCAGCAGTATTCATGCTTGAGTTATCATTAAATTTGATAACTTGTACTAGTTACATTCTCATTTCCATTGTGTATAGGATGTTTGACAAGTATTAGGATTTGCCTGCTCAGGATATGTTAAGAATATAGAGCCGTATTCTGTGCTAACCCACCCCCTAGATATTTTTGTGGTTCTTACAGAAACTCTCAGAGATGTGCAAGATGGATAAGAATTAAAGATTTCTGAACAGCTATTTTTGTCAAGGCCCCTTTTCCTTTATTAGTGGACTTGCCTGTCCATAATCATGGATGCCCCCCGTTAGTGATAACAGCATAGAATCATTAATAACAAGGGAAGAAAAACTTAATTGTAAAACAGAATTTCATAGGAAGATTTTATATTCCATTACAGGAGAACTTTCTTGATAAGGCTAGCCCAGTTCAAGAAGGCACATAAATCTGTAAGAAAATAGAGTACAGGGAATTTCTAAATAAAATGTTTTCCTGATAGGGAATAATTTGAGAGTCCTTTTTTTTTGAACTCCAGTTTATAAACATCTTTACGCAACTGCATTTTTCCTTTTTTTTTTTTAAATAATCATATGATGTTACCTTAAGGAATTGGAATGTTGACCTACATGTACGTAGTGTTGCATATTATTCTTTTGTCAAATGAAATGAAACCTTCAGTTTTTAAGCCTTTGGTATATAGGGGAGTCACAGTTTAGATTGATGTTTCTTTTCCCTCCTTCAATAAATATGAATTCCATTGTGATTCAGAGAAAGCACTGGGAACTAAAATAAAATGTATGTTGCCATTACAAAAAAAAAGGGATTTGGTTGCCTAAGTAGACCTATTACATAATATAAAAAATTCCTACGAATTGAGGTAAAAATATCAAAGTTAAGAAAAATACTTTATAATTGAGGCATTACTTTTCCAGGAAGCTTTTCAAATTGGAATATACTGGGCAAATACAAACACTGTGCACAAGTCAGTAGCAATTAAACTGGTCCATAACCTGACATCTCCAAAGTGGAAAGATGGAGGTAACGGTGAAGTTGTGTCATTGGACGAAGAAGGGTTTGTTGCTGCCGAAATAAGACTTGGTGCTTTCCCAGGACATCAGAAGGTAAGATCAAAGTCGATAAAAGTCTGTGTGGCTCGGGGGATAGCATGCCATCCCTTCAGCCTGTTTAAAATGAGTCTACCCTTTTCTTTTTTAATCCCTTTTTGGTATTACTTGTTCCAAACAATTTTTAACAGTGTAACGTGATTTCTTAGACCTCTCTGTTTTACAGTCGTTTCTTTTTTCCTTTGCTAGTGATAAAAGCTGTGTCACATAGTTTATCCAATAACCTCTCTATTTCAGAACACTCAGCAGTCACTTGATTTATTGTATGTAGGGGAAAAAAGTGAACTTATTCCAAAATATCCACAAGTTGTACTTGGCCTCCTTGTTTTAGAGCAGGAGGTAGAGCTGCTAACATTTCTGAGTATTGAGTGAAAGGACAAAGGCTCCTGCAGCAAAGGTTATATTTCTGGAAAGGGCATCCTGAGCAAAATGATGTGGAGTTGTATTATTGAACAGCGGACTGGTACTCATGTTTATGAAGATGAATACAAAAAAAGAAAAATGAAAAAAATAGTTATTTAACTAAATATAAGTGGTATGTGATTTTCAACATGAATCTTTTCTAAAGTAGTATATGAAAACCAGTTAAGCTGAATAATATAGTAACAAATCACATTAAACTGTATGTATGAAGTAAGTATCATAGTGTACCATGTAGAAATCTCATGCTGTACTTGATGATATCTTCGTTATTTTAGCTGTCCCAAATCTGAAAAAGAAGGGATGCTTCATCAGAGTAGTATAATTCAGAATGACCTTTC
Organism: Lipotes vexillifer; assembly: GCF_000442215.2. Taxonomy (NCBI): domain Eukaryota; kingdom Metazoa; phylum Chordata; class Mammalia; order Artiodactyla; family Lipotidae; genus Lipotes; species Lipotes vexillifer. The sequence goes on from NW_006785037.1 coordinate 2,085,256, forward strand.
TCTGGGGAGAAGCTAGATTTTGACAGGCATCTTCAAAGAGCCTCCTGAGAAAAGTTAGGGTCATTTGGTGACTCTTTAAAAATAAATTTCTCTGATACAAAGTAGTAGGTCTTCAGTATTCAAGGCTGGTATCCATTTCCTCAAAGTTGTCTGGGCAACACATGTTTATGCTCTGCCGGCCAAAATACTGTAACGCGGGTGTAAATGGCAAAGAGCTGTAAGCGTGAATCACCCAAAGTTGAATAGTTGTAAGTTGAGAACTACCATCAAAACCTGGAAAAAAAGTTATGATATACAGTCAAACACCCAGTACCTCCAGCACCTCACAAAGTGGCCACAGCAAGTGCGAATAAATGTTAGTGAAGGAATGAATGAACTGTTGGAAAATATAATATTATTATATTTATATCTCATTATTCTCTAGTAGTGATTCTCAAACTTCTTAGTCTTTGGACCCCTTTACACTCTTAAAAGATACCGAGGACCTCCAAAAAACCTTTTGTTTATGTGGATTATATCTATTGGATATTTATCAAATTAGAAATTAAAACAGAAAATTTTAAACACAAAAATTCACAAATATACATTTCATTAGCCATGAGCATGATGACATCATATGTCATATAGCCTCTGGAAAACTCCACTGTACGCTCATGTGAAAATTAGAGTGAAAAAGACAAATAGCATCTTATTATTATTTTAAAATTAGTTTTGACCTTGGGGCCCCCTGAAAGAATCTCAAAGACCATCTCCTCCAAGGGTTCCCAGACCACACTCTGAGAACTTCTGTCTGGACGTTACCACTTGCTAGATGGATATCTTTAGGCAAGTAATACCTTCTCTGAGCATCAGTTCCTCATACAATGTGATAGGACAATGAGATGATACACACCGTGGTTAAGAGCAGCACCAGGGAACCAGTCTGCATGGTTTCTAATTCCAACCCTTAGACCCTCTTTATCTTTGTGACCTTGGGCAAGTTGCTTACCTCTTTGTGCCTCGTTTTTTCTCTTCTGTAAAATGGGGATAATATAGTAGCTACCCCATGTGGGTGTAGTGAGCATTCTGTGAATTAATATGCATAAAGTACTTTCAACAGGTGGAGCTGTTACTATTTTCTTCAACTGTTACTATGAGGGTCAGCTGTTACTATTTTCTTCAACATTGTCATCATTATTTAAGTTCTCAGAACTCCCCTTGGTCCAGGTACACATTCAGTGAGATAGCTGCTAGGGTGAGCATGAGGAGAAGGGGAATGCTCTGTTGAGTTCTTTATGTTGAAAAGGATAAGTGACATCTGTTCATGTATAAGTGCTTTATAAATAAATATTTTGTGAGGGAATTGGTTTAATAACTTGAAAACAAGTCTCTGTCACTATACAATAGCAGGAAAAGTAGCCGGTTTGCTAAAGCACCCTGTTGAAGAGTAAATAGTGACCCGTTTTAGGGACCAAGACAGTTTTGAGACTGAAAGGGAACTCTACTAAATCCTCTGAAGCAGAAGATAAAATGGATACTGTCCTGTGCAAACCAATGGATAAAATGACTTTTAAAAATAATCAAGAGGTTTTTATATGCCATATGATTTTTTTTCCCTTTGAAAGCACCCACTTAAGTATCAGATTTAATTTGAATTTATGTATTATGTTCTGTTGTTTAGAAGTTGTTAATATTTTCATTAATTGATGAAATACATGATTGGTGAGTCAAAGTACTCTAAAGATTGGACAGAATAAACAAAAAAACAGTGGTTAGATGCCATGAAGTAGGTGGCAGTGCCTTAACTGTATGCGCCTCTTCCATCTTTGTCAAGGGGAGTGCTAACCTTCTCTCCTTTCATACAACACCCATATAATATTTTAAAAATTACTCTTTCCTCAATTGTCCTGCAGTTATGCCAGTTCTGCATTTCCTCCATGGTACAGCAAGGCATACAGATTATTCAGGTTGAAGACAAAACTACAATAATCAATAATACACCGTATCAGATATTTTATAAACCACAGTTGTCTATCGCCAGACCCCACTCTGGAAAGGAGGTAAGCAATTCAAAGATGATTGTTTTGTCTAAGTTTTCATAAATCAGTAATAATTATTATCAACTTTTTTTTAACCTGGAACAAATCAAAAGCTAACACTGAATATAGGTAAAGATTCATTTATTTTTGCTTTCATTAAAACCGTGGATGCCGGGCTTCCCTGGTGGTGCAGTGGTTGAGAGTCCGCCTGCCAATGCAGGGGACACGGGTTCGTGGCCCGGTCCGGGAAGATCCCACATGCCGCGGAGCGGCTGGGCCCGTGAGCCATGGCCGCTGAGCCTGCGCGTCCGGAGCCTGTGCTCTGCAGCGGGAGAGGCCACAACAGTGAGAGGCCCACGTACCGCAAGAAGAAACACACACACACACACACACACACACACACACACACACACAAAACAAAACAAAACAAAACCATGGATGCCATGATGAGCACTTCCAAGGTACTTAATGAGGAGACATCCTACCAAGCAGGAGATCCGGACCCACTGGCAGCTGGGTGCTGCCGGCCCCATCTGCCCCCGAGGCTGCAGCGCTCTTTGCCAGAGCTCACTAACACAAGGCCCCGCCAGTGGGAAGCGGGCCTGAGGACTGGCTCAGAGGCTCCTGGAAAAGAACATCTGCCTCGCAGGCCACCATGCCTGGAGGAGCCCTGTGTGAAGAAGGCTCAGCCCCAGCGGAGCCCCAGATCTGGGAGCGCTCAGCTCTGTGTCCACGAGGAGAGGAAATGTGAAAATGTACCAGCTCATTTATGTTAACGTCTCTATGGCAGAATATGTGGAAAATGAATCCAAGAAGGATTTTTTTTATTCAATTCTTTATACAGTTCAGATGAACAGTTTTATTTTAAGAGAGTAAGGAGATATTTTAAAAGGATTTGAAAACAGAATATGCTAAGTGGTATCTATTGTTTTACGCTATTGAAACCATCATATAGAAAAGTGTTATTTTTCTTTACTTTCATCTGAATTTATTGTTAGCCCTTACTTTCAGCTCCTAAAAATTACATTAGAGCAATACAGTAGGATGAAAGTCTTATTCTTCTAAGCCTACAGTGCATTATAGTATTTATAAAAATGTCAGAGTAATAGCATTTCATCTTGGTTCGTTGAAGTATTGATAAAATAAATAGGTGACCAGAAGTACCCTGGGAAATAGAGGTCAACAGTAATTGCATTGTGGGCGAGGATTTGAGGGAAGATCCAGCATGAGCCCTGATAATTTTCCTGCTTCTCCCCACCCTAGGGCTTCCTGAGGCATTGGGTCAGGGTTTTCGACACTGACACTTCCTCATCTGAAGAGGGGCATAATTTTGCACTCCTTGCAGGTTTTAGGTGAAGGTTAAATGAGGTAATATGAGTAAAAAGGCTGGGCACTCAGGAAAGGAGAATTGCCAGCAGTCACCTCAATACCAGCATCACAATGGGCTCCTTGAGAGAAGGGGAAGGGCCCCCATCCTTTCTGCAGCTGAGGGGGCCCCCTTTTTCAACCCTGACCCTGCTTCGGGCAGGTGTGGGAATTGTTTAAAGACATGGTAATCCCTACCCTCTCAGGGAGACTGTCTGGGACAGTGGGAGAAACAGCCAAGAGCGAAGGAGGAAGCCTGGCTGCTGGCTAGGCTTTGCCACACACTGGCTTTGTGATGCTGGACAAATCATCTGCACTCTGGGAAGCAGCTTCCTCAGCTGTGAAAGAGGAGGGCCAAATAAATTATCTCTAAAGGTCCTTTTTATGTCTACAATCCTGAGACTCTCTAATGTGCCAGAAACGATGTGGAATTCCAACAGAGGGTTGGAGATCAGAGTGTCCTGCTCCCTCAGGATGAGCCTTCAAAAAAATTTGTCTTCTGAGCCCCCAGTTTACCCTTCTGTATCTCATTCAGATCTCTTCTGCCCAAGGTCCCCCGGGGTGCCACCCTCTCAGTCCAGCCACACCTCTCTAGGAGGACTCCCTCCCAACAAACAACATTTCTACCGCATGGCATGGCTTTTCTTTGCAGTACCTGGGGGTATTGAGAACTTTGCATCACCTTTGAAGTCACACCAGTTTTATCATGTTTCATTATGCCTAGAAAAGCCGACCCTGTTCTTCCTGCTCCTTGTAATTGTCTCATTAGAGCTTTCTCATGGGAACAGGATTTCTAATATTCCCATGTCCCCCACCTGGCCACCTCCTGAGAATATATGTTATGGTTTCTCAGAAGCTGTGCTGTAAAAAGTGTAACTTCTCTGTATGACTGTAGTAACTGCTCTCTCTGCATTGTCTTTTCTTTCTTCAGTATTTTCATGTTCCAGACAGTGCTACTTTCAGCATTTGCCCAGGTGGCGAGCAGCCTGCTGTGAAATCCAGCTCCCTTCCTTGCTGGGACTTAATGCCTGATATCAGTCAGTCAGCGCTGGATGCATCTCTGCTTCAGAAACAGATCTTGCTGGCCTTCTCTCCTGCCGCAGTTGCCGACAGCTCACAGTGCTGGAGCCTGCCAGCTCTAGTTAGACAAGAGTTTCCCAGACAGAGTGTGTCAGTGCCCTTCGGGAACTATAGGGAAAATGGATTCTGTACCAGGTATTTTACATTTATGTGAATGTCCTTCTTTGCTTCATCCAGGTGCCGGGAGAAATAGGAGAATATCTGCAAATGCTCACCACACGTAAAATTAGGTTTTGCTTTTATTTTTCATGGCTTCTAGATTTTGTATACAACTGGGCAAATGTTATGATCACACATGGGTTGTCCCAGTGTACTACTGGTGAGATTTTTCCCTTATGCAGCTTCTACTAGGGGGAAATGTGATGTTTGTATCGTAGAATAGCAGAAATCTATCATAATGAAAAGATCACCTTCTTTTATGGCTTCTTAGCCTCTGTCAAGTGATAAGAAATAAGGGTTAAAATATGAGAGAGTCAAGTTGGAAAACCTTTTCTTTTCCCATATTTTACTTTTACTTCAAAATGGAATTTTTCTCAAGTCATTAAGAGAGATAACCTAGATAAACACAAGTCACAGAAGACTCTGTTCTGTGGTTGTTCCTGCACGCAAGTTACTCCAATTACCAATTACCAATTATGCAAATAGCAACCACAGAATCAAGCCAGAGACATGTAATGGTTTGTTCATACCGGACTTTTATTTTGCGGTCGTTTTGCATGCAATATGTCCTTTCTGTAGCTGTCAGGAATAACTTATTTATGGTATATATTAAAAGTACAAAAGAAAACATATTGTAACCTTATGAGAGGTACCTTTTTTCATGATTATGAATTTATAGACTTTATTTGAGATTTTAGCCATCTTAACTTTGATGTATATAGAGATTTCTAGTAGTAATATTTTAAAAGATAACTTCCTAACTCGAGTTATCCTTAATAGTAAGGCTCTGTTCCCTACACTTTCACAACACTCACAAACATCCATGATTTTATAAACACTTTTCACCCCTAACTCGAGAGGAATGTTTGTCCTTATGTTCTGGTTGGAGAAGTTAAGTGTGGTGAGTTTTTTTATTTTTAATTAAAACAAACTTGGGACTTCAGCGCAGTGGTTAAGAATCCGCCTGCCAATGCAGGGGACGTGGGTTCGAGCCCTGGTTCGGAAAGATCCCACGTGCCGCGGAGCAACTAAGCCCGTGCGCCACAACTACTGAGCCTGCGCTCTAGAGCCGGTGAGCCACAACTACTGAGCCCGTGTGCCACGACTACTGAGCCTGCGCTCTAGAGCTCACGAGCCACAACTACTGAGCCCATGTGCCACGACTACTGAAGCCCGCGCGCCTAGAGCCTGTGCTCCGCCGTAAGAGAAGCCACCGCAATGAGAAGCCCGCGCACCGCAAAGAAGAGTAGCCCCCGCTTGCTGCAACTAGAGAAAGCCCGTGTGCAGCAACGAAGACCCAATGCAGCCAGAAATAAATAATAAATAAATAAACTTATTAAAAAAAAAACTTATTGTTTCCAAAGCAGGGTGGGGGGAGGGATAAATTAGGAGGCTGGGAATTAACATATGCACACTACTATGTATAAAATAGATAACCAACAAAAACCTACTGTATAGCACAGGGAACTATACTCACCGTTATGTAATAACCTATAAGGGAAAAGAATCTGAAAAGAATATATGTATATAACTGAATCGCTGTGCTGTACACCTGAAACTTACACAATATTGTAAATCAACCATACTTCAAAAAAAAATTTTTTTTACATCTTTATTGGAGTATAATTGCTTTTCAGTGGTGTGTTAGTTTCTGCTTTATAACAAAGTGAATCAGTTATACATATGTTCCCGTATCTCTTCCCTCTTGCGTCTCCCTCCCTCCCACCCTCCCTATCCTACCCCTCTAGGTGGTCACAAAGCACCGAGCTGATCTCCCTGTGCTATGCGGCTGCTTCCCACTAGCCATCCATTTTACGTTTGGTAGTGTGTATATGTCCACGCCACTCTCTCACTTCGTCCCAGCTCACCCTTCCCCCTCCCCGTATCCTCAAGTCCATTCTCTAGTAAGTGTTATTTTGAGATAATTGTAGATTCACATACAGATATAGGAAATAATACAGAGAGGTCTCATGTATCCCTTACCCAGTTCCCCCATCTTGCAAAACTCAACTATAATATCACAACTGGGATATTGGCGTTGATACAATCAACATATAGAACATTTCCATCAATTAAGTGTGGTAAGTTTAATAAGGAAGTATTTTTGAAAGCAATGTGAACCTATGTATAGAAAACAAAACTCATTTTTAAAACTGAGAGACAAAATGTAAAATAAAACACTTAGAAATTAAGTTTAAAATTCTAAGATTTTATTAATATAATTTAAATCTTTATCTGTACATATTAAGCTAGATATTACATTGGAAGTGCCATATTTCAGTCTTGGCCCCAGCTCTTGGCTATCGGCAGAGCATCCTCCGTGGCTGGCTTGCCCGGCTCTTCCACAGGTAGGCTGGGAGAAGGACCTCGGCACTAATGCAGAGACTGGCGCTCAGAGAGCGTTCCGTCTCCTCTCCGCCCCCCAGTCCAGCAGCGCACATGTCATGGTGTTAGTTAGTTATTAATATGATTTCCCCAAATGCTAATCGACAGTTCACCTTGACATTTCAGACAAATACAGGCTTTGGGAAGAACTCCCACCGGCGAGCAGAATAGGTAATGAATGGGAAATTCTTTAGTGTGTCATTGACCCCTTATCATAAGTGGAAACTGAGGGCCACATTTGGCAAATATCTGATTTCTCTGATTAATTTCAACAATCGGTCCACAGAATTTAAGCTTCAGAGAGAATTTTCTTCCTGCTTTGTTATGAAATACTTTTTGGTAGTCTCTAAGTCTAAATTGGAGCCTTTCTCTCTGTCCATTGTAGAGGTCAGCCTACGGCCACACAGCAGTTTCTCTGAGGCCAAATAGTAAATACAGCTTTGCTCTTCGTAGTCAAAATGGAGATCCTGTAAAGCATGATGATTGGCAAAAATTGACAACAAACATATTGAGCATACCTACCTTTAGAATTAAAAAAGAGCAAGTACCCAGATTCTCTAGTCGTCCTTCTAGAAGCACATCGACTCCTCCTTTGCCGAAATTCACCAAGCGCCTTTGAGGAGGAAAAGCTAGCACAGGGATATCTGTAATTCTCTCCGAGTGGTAGGAGTTATGGGGGTTTTATTTTATTTATATTTTTAACTTAATTTTATATTTTTAATTTTTATTTTATATTGGAGTATAGATTAACAATGTTGTGTTAGTTTCAGGTGTACAGCAAAGTGATTCAGTTATACATATTCTTTTTCAAATTCCTTTCCCATTTAGGTTGTTACAGGATTGAGCAGAGTTCCCTGTGCTATACAGTAGGTCTTTGTTGGTTATCTGTTTTAAATATAGTAGTGTGTATATGATCTTTCACACTTTTTTGAATATTTTATGACAAAAATGTTTACTACTGTCAGAAAAAATCAGTAAACCTATCATTAGTGTTTGGCAGGTGATAGGTAAGTGGATGACCATCCATTCTCTGGAAAACATTTCCTCTGATGTATAAGAGAGAAGGCGTTATAGAGGTTCTGAATATTGCAAATCCAAATAAACATGTATCAGGAGAGAAAGCATGCTTTTTTTCCTAAACGATTTCCATCCTTTGATTCTGTTCTAGGGCTATAGCACTGACATATCAAGAGCACTTTGGAGTGACTTATTTAACCCTCTCAGAAGACCCTAGTCCTCGAATAATTTTCCACAACAGATGTCCAGTCACAGTACTTATAAAGGAAAATACTAAAGGTATATGTTATAGTATTGAATTTAAATAATACAAAACCTGTATTGTTTTTGGAGGTTTTTGACTTCGTAGTTACCTGTGACCCTTAAATAAAAGTGAGCTTCTTTGAGAAGTTTCTCTTGCCCCATTACGTTTAGTATCCCCAGGTCTTTTTCTTCAAGGCCTAAGTCTGCATATGCCTTTCTTTTTTCAATTTTAGATATTCCAAAGTGTGAGGTTTATTGCAGAAGAATTCCTCCTGAGTGCTCAATTCATCATGAGCTGTATCATCAGCTTTCCAGTTACCCAGACTGCAGGACCAGAGACTTACTCCCCAGCCTCCTTTTGAGAGTAGAATTGCTGGAGGAAATGACGAGTGAGTGGAGCGACGCCATCGACATCAACAATCAGGGAACACAGGTCAGTGAGCCGCGAGGGTTCCTGCCAAAGCCCAAAGAAACAGTCCCTTTTTAAGGTTTTGGTGGTTGTCTGTTTCTAAACATAGTTTTCTAAATGCTGAATGTCTTGTCTCTGTGTGAGGGCACATGTGTATCCACTTTTACATCCTCAATGGGCTATAAATTCTCAAACCCAAGTATGTATCTCAAAGCGTACTTTGCAACTGTTTATGAGAGGGGAGCACCAGTTAAGCAAGCCCATCTTGGATCTAAATCCAGGTCAAAAATGAAATAAAATTGTTAATCTTCTTTACATGGAAGGTAATCTAACTGTCCAGATCTTAGGACAATCATATTGTCAAGCCTAGATTAATCACCTCTTTTGAAAATTCGCTAAGTGTAAAATATACATATTAATCCTAGTAGTGCGTGAAACTTTGCAAATATAAGCACAGTTTTAAAAACCTGAACAGATCAGATGTCCTGATTTGTCTCTTACTCTGGATGTTAGTGATACTATTTTTCTTGAAAATGGCACAGGAGCCTAGCGTTTCCTTTCTGCTCTACTTAAAATTTGCCATTTTTCAGTACAATTCAGTGGCATTAAATATATTCACAATGTTGTAAAACCATAACCACTATCTTATTTCCAGAAATGTTTTGTCATCCTGAACGGATACTCTAAACCCATAACTCCCCATTCTCCCCTCTCCCCAACTCCTGGTGACCTCTATTGTACTTTCTGTCTCTGAATCTGCCTACTCCAGGCATCTCATGTAAGTGGAATCATACAACATTTGTCCTTTTGTGTCTGGCTTATTTCACTTAGCATAATGTTTTCAAGGTTCATGCATGTTGTAGCATGTGTCAGAACTTCATTCCTTTTTATGGCTGAATAATATTGTGCTGAACTTTTTAAAAGTCCTTTCACATATATTAGTCCATTTGATCTTCACAACAGGCTTATGAAGTAGGTCCTACTGTAATGGTTACAACACACATATTAAAGTTATAAATGTACTTACAGTGATAATAATGGTTATCATTTAATAAGTGCTTAATGTATGCTAGGCATTGTGCTAAGCACTTTACATTCATTCTTACTTAACCTTTGCAGCAGCCATACGAGATAGGGACTGTCACCTCCATGTTACAGAAGTGAAAACTGAGATCTCCAGAAGGAGCATGGCCTAATTCCCATGTGTTCCGAGGGAAGGGACTGCGATTTTATCCAGACCTGCCTGACTCCATAGCATGAGCTATGAATGGTACTTCCTTACCTGGAATTCCTTAACTGCCCTCTTCCCCAGTCCTGCTGGCTCATTCTCTCTCATCTCTCAAGGGATTCTCTCCCTACACCCCTGTGAAGGCTCCTGCCCACCCCCCTGGGACCCTCTACATACTCACACAACATTTGTAACATTTAATTGCATTCATTTCTGTAAATGATTTCCTACCAAGTCAAGATTCCTGGCAGTCAGACGTGTGCCTTATTCATCCACAGCCTACAGCAGAGTGCCTGCCAACATAATGAGATCGGAATACATATCAAACAGATAAATGAATGACTGAATGAATGAAAGAGAAGATGAGGTTGCCAGGAGAGGTCTTACAAAGGAGGAGGAGAGGGTCCCAGGCCTAACCTTGGGAAACTCCAACATGTGAGTGTCACGCAGCAACAGACTGAGAAGGATCAGGAGAGTGGCTGGGCGAGAACCTGGGCAGAAACAGGAAAGCCCCCGAGAGAGAGAGTTTACAGGATGGCAGATGGTGGGAAGAGGGCAAGCAGGGTGGCCACTGGAAGTTACAGGTTCAGAGGGAGTGGAAGTGAGGGAGTGCAGGGACGGTGAGAAGTGTTCTTTCAAGAAGCATGGCTGTGAAGCAGATGAGATCAGTGGGGAGGAAGCCCTTCATATGCTGCAGGAAAGGAGTCAGTCGAGGAGACATGAAAACAGGAGCGAGGAATTGCCAGAGAGACAAGTCCAAAGCATGGGGAGTGTAATTCTACTTGAACAGAAGGGCCACGCCCTCTTCTCTGTTGGCAGAAAAGAGTTGGGGATGGGCACAGGTGTAGGTAGAGATCTCAGGAGGGATGGACTGGGAAATGGAGTGAAGTGATACCCACTGGCCTTAAGTTTATTATGAAGTGTGGAATGAAACATCTGCTGAGAGACAGAGGGAAAGGGGTGGGGGCCTGGGGAGAGCGTAGCTGTGGAAACAGGTGAAGGACATGGCCGGGGACAGGTGCAAGAGGGACCCCACTCACCTGGGAGACCTGCATTTGTGGTTCCCCAAACTACTGAGTGGTGTGATCTCCATCCACAGTGCTCATGTGATGAACAGTGAAAATCTGCTGGGTCTGTGCAGCCTCAGAAGACGTGCCCCGTCTCAGTAATTTACAAAATAAGTATCACCAGCTTCTCAAGGGTCCCTGAACTCCCCTGCATCGGTTTGAAGATGTTTGAAACCTTGCTTATATATGTCTAGGGAATTCTTTACAATAGGCATTCTGCCTGCCAAACCTTATTTTGGGGATTCCTGTTCACTCTAAATTTCCTCAAACCTTTGTAGTCAGGGACACTTCAAAGCTGAGAGGAGGTACCGTTTCCAACACCCTTATCATCCCTGGTCCGAGGACCCAGCAAAGTCTCATGTTCCCATTAATCTTTGAGGAGCTGTGTGCCATATGTCCCGCAGACCACGGTTTACTTCCTATTCTGGAGGAAGATTTGTTTCAGGCCCTCACTGGCATCTCCTCAGTAACACACCAGGGCATATAAATCACTGGGGAGCTTGGGGAGCTGCGTCCTCTGATGAAAGGAAACAGCCCTTCTGTAGGAGGGAGCTTGTCTTCCAGGAGCCTTTCCTCAGCCCTGGGTCACAGGCACATGATGTGAATTTCAAAGCTGACCTAAAAAAAGCAGAATTAATTAAAAAGAAAAAAAAAAGCAGAATTAAAACACCGTAAAATCTCCATTATGCCCCAAGGAAGAAAACTCCTTTAGCTTTTGTCAGTCATAGAGATGCCCCTGCCTTGGTCATGTAAATAAGACCGTGTCATGTTGTATAATTTTGACGTGGAATATGAGAAGGAATATGCAGACAGTAACTTTATGGTTACACAAAGAAGTATTCTTTGGATCAAGAGTTAACTAGAAGACCTGAGAGCGTGTCGGCCACAAAATTCTGATGGGGGTGGGTTTTCTGGGGCTCTGTCCCTGGCTCACACCTGGTTAGAAGACATCTCAGCCAGAGGCCCCGCAGTGGCAACTGGTGCTCTTATCCCTAATGACAGTGGGTGGGAGCCTGACTTCAGGGAGGAAAAATCTTTAGATTCTCAATAAGTAAGTGAAATGAAAAATAAGCTTATGTTGATAATTTTAAGTCATAATTTTGATCCTATCAGGGAAATACTTTAGAATCCTGTCACAGTGTATGGGATTTCAATTGCTGATAGTTCAAAACCTTATTTTCGTCCAAGTTAGGCAACTTCCTTTGGAAAAACTGAAAACAAAAAAAGGTACACAGAAAACATAGTAGTTACTTTTTTACTAATATAGAGATTGAGAAACATTGCTTCAGTCGTTCAATCCACAGGACTTCTTGAGATTAAATATGCGCCAGACATTATAACCTGGTGCTGGGACTACATAAAATACAGTGAACAAAAATGGAACACAGCCCTTTCCCTCAAGGAGACCATGTGTGGAGGGGATAGATGATAAGCAAGTAATCCCATGGGTCGTTGTACTGTTGTGAACTCTGGTAACAGCTCTGCAGGAGAGGCGGGTACAGGTGTGCTGTTATACGGCAGACTAATTTGAGAGGCCAAGGAGTGTGTCAGTGGGTAAGAGACCTGGCATCTATGCCTTAAAGGAGGAACAGGCATTAAGTATTAGACGAGAGAATGGGAGATTTTTCTTGGCAGAAAGAACAATGTGTTCAAAGCTTTGGTGCTCAGAGAGGGAACATCGGCCTTTCAGGGATCTAAATGCCAGTGTGGCCCTAGTGCCAGATGAAGGAAAAGGGGGTGAGAGAGGAGGCTAGTGAGGCAGTTCAAGGCCAAACCTGGCAAGATGCTGTAGCTCCAATCAAGGATTTGGGGTTTTATCTTAAAAGCCACGGGAAGTGATTGAATTGTTTATGAAAAGCAATTTCTGAGCCAAAGAAGAACGAGCAGTTTGAACCCCAAAAGGCAGATTAAAATTATCTCTTTGCAGGTGAATTCTCTTCTACAAAGATCCAGTAAATTCTCATGATCTTTGACTCTTTTTTTTTCTTTTTAATTTATTTTATTTTTGGCTGTGTTGGGTCCTTGTTGCTGTGCGCGGGCTTTCTCTAGTTGTGGAGAGCAGGGGCTACTCTTCGTTGCGGTGCGCGGGCTTCTCATTGTGGTGGCTTCTCTTGTTGTGGAGCACGAACTCTAGGCGTGCGGGCTTCAGTAGTTGTGGCACACGGGCTCAGTAGTTGTGGCTCACGGGCTCTGGAGCACAGGCTCAGTAGTTGTGGCACACAGGCTTAGTTGCTCCTCGGCATGTGGGAATCTTCCCAGACCAGGGCTCGAACCCGTGACCCCTGCATTGGCAGGTGGATTCTTAACCACTGCACCACCAGGGAAGTCCTCATGATCTTTGACTCTTAACAGAAGTGTTTAGTGGGGTCAGCATCATTGCTGTTCTCTTCTCCTGTAAGCTCTGTACCATTTACAAAGTGCTTTCACATCCAGTCTCCATTCTTTCATTCACTTATTCAACCAACTTTTACTGAGGACCTATCAGGGGCCAAACCCTTTGCCCTGAATAATGTATAATTCCCACCTTCAAGGCACCTGCATAGCTAAATAAATGCAGTCGAGTGTAGTAAGCCCTAAGATAGAGGATTTGATCACTGCAAAAACTCTAAGATAGTCGGGGCAGTCATTTTGATGTTTATGTTACTGATGAGAGGATTGAGGCTTAAAAAGTAATCCAGTAGGTGGTTTATAATTAAGCAGCATCAGGCTGGAACCTGGGTCTGCTCACATGTGGCTCAGTCTCGTTTTTCCTATACCAAGCTAAGAGCACTGTCTGTCCTTTGGAGTCCTGCCCTGGCTACAAACATTTCCACCTGAAAGTCGATGAAAGCACAGGTTAGAAGAGGTTTTCTAATTTCCCCTTTTACCTAGAGCAAGAGTCCCTTCCATGACATCCCACCCTAGAAGATTCCCAGTGTCATAGTCATGGCCTATTCCAGCAGTGACTATGAGAAAGTTTCTGCTTATATCAAGCTGAAAACTATCCCTCTGTAGGATCCATTCATCCATCCTTGTTTAACCTGCTGAGGCATCACAGAGTATTTACTTCCCCTTTAATAGAGCAACACCACAGTCATTTGAAGGCAGCTTCAACATCTTCTCTAACTGTTCCCTTATCCAGGCCAAACGTTTCTGGTTCCTTGAATCATTCCTTCAGCAAGTGTGATTTCCAGACCCATCACCACAGTTACCCTGCCTGAACACACTAGTGTGTTATGTTCCCTTTTAAAAATCTGGCAGCCAGAATTATACATGCTATTCCAAATGTGGTCTAACCAGCTATTACCTCCCTATGCTTCCATTAATAAATGAGAAGATTGAGTTAGCTTTTTATTAACGAGTTCAGACTGTTTGTTATTATTGAACTCGTGGTCAGCCACATCCCCCAGATCTTTATCATATGACTTGCTGTACAGTTGACTTTTTTAACCCAATGACAGGACTTAACATTTACCCCCCAGTAAATTAAATCTTGTTGCTATTGGCCTAATCCACTTGTTGAAATCACTTTAAAAAAAATTGTGATGCTGTCATCCAACATACTTAAGTATCCCTAGTAGCTTTATGTCATCTATAGATGTGGTGAGCATGCATTCTACATGTTCATCCAAGTCATTAATAAATATGTTGAACAGGACAGGTCCAAGGTCAGCATGCTGCAGTGAATCACCAGACACTTCCCTAATGCGTGGGTTCGATCAGCCACTAACACACCAAACTGTACTGTCATTTAGCCCACATTTCTTAAATAAGAAAATGTGTCTAAAAGCACTTTTAAGCTATACTGTATAAGATATCTTATCTTGCTTGCAAGAATATCGTGAGACACTTTGGTAAATGCCTTGATGAGCCAGAACTCAAATGTGTAATCAGTCCCTTTGGTGCAGATCAGACAGGGGTAACCCTGAGCACTAATGCTTAAAGGGCCTGTAGTCATTTTCAGAGATATCATTAGCATCCATCCCAAAATGTTTACATAGAGAAGAAGTTGTCGATCCAAGTGAGAATCTGCCTTATAAAATGTGTAGTGCAGATGTTTTGGCTTCTTGCTTACTTCAGTCGCCTCCCTCACCCCCCCATATCAGGGCCAGAAGAGATATCAGCAAGTTGACACCCAATTGTAACATCTGCCAAGTATCTTGGTTGAGAGTCTCCTATGTGTTTACAGTTTGTTCTGGTTGAGTCACCGTTGCTTCCCAAGATACTCGGGAGTAGGGATTTCCCTAAAATATTTTTCAGTAAGTATACAGAAGGAAGAATTACACCCAGAATATCTGTTATTTTCTTCTCATCCTTATCCAGTCGTTCCTACCTTAAAAATTTTCCCCCCTTCTTTTCCTCTCTGGGAGATCTAATTCATCTCTGAGCTTCAGCTACCATCTGTGTCACCCAGTCACTCCCAGGTACCTGTCTCAGGCCCCCACATCCCTCCCAAGCTCCAGCTCTGTGTTTCTGGCCACCCACCAGACATCTCTGCCTGAAAGACCTGCAGTCACCTCAAACCAGTGTCATCATCTGAAACCAATGGGATCATTTTCCATCCCCCGAGCCAGCTTCTCCTAGAGTCTCTGCTTCAGTTAATATCACCATTTTTCCAGTATAAAAACCTTAAATAATATTGATATAAAGTTGTATTGAATGCCTGCTTTATGTCAAGCACTTTACACAAACATTGTCATTAGTCTGCATCACATCTCTTACAGGTAGATGGTACCTGAAGCTCAGAGAGGTTAACTTGCACAGGGCAAGTGGACCTGGGATTCAATCCCAGGACTGTCTAGCTTCCCAGCCTGTCTTATTCTGCAGCATCCCAGTACCTTCCTTTCCCTCTCTTCCCCCATTCTTCCAGTAAGTCACGAAGTTCTGGCAGAAATTCCGCAGAAGTGTCTCTGTATCTGCCCCTTCTCTCTGTGACCAGGGTCTACTTCAGGCCTTTTACTCATCATCTCTCTCCCAGATTTTAACAATAGCCCCTTAAAGGGTCTCTCTGTTGTCAGCCTTCCTATCCGCAAATCTGTCTCCACAGCTACCACCAGAGTGATTACTAAGACACAGAGTCCAGTGCAGAAAAGCCTCTTCAGTCCACTAGACTGCTTAAGACAAACCACTACCTGCAACCAAGCAGGCTACATCTTACTGCCTTATTCCCTCTGCAGGTTAGCGCTCAATCCCGTAGCATATGGGGAAGTCTCTTCTTCCCTTAAAAGTCTAAATCTTGTAGTCTTCCATACTATGATTTTCCTTCCTAAGATATTCTTTTACAAACTATTTGATCCGGGGATATAAGTATATTTTTTCCTTCCCAAAATAGAGGGTGAAATGTTTTATAGATTTTTGCCAAAAGTCAGCAGAACAAATGCAATGCCTGATTACCGTATCTTCAGATCTATTTGTGGAGGCTGAGACATCCCACAATCTGTCACAGACAAGCTGGAGACCCAGGAAAGCCATGGTGTAAATTCCAGTCCAAGGGCAGGAGAAGGTGAAATGAAATGTTCCAGCTCAAACAGTGAGGCAGGAAAAAAGGGGCAAATTCTTTCTTCCTCCACATTTTGTTCTATTCAGGGGATTGGATGATGCTCACCCACCCTGGGGAGGGCAGTCTGCTGAATCCACTGATTCAAATGCTAATCTCCTCTGGAAACGCTCTCACCAACACATCCAGAAATCATGTTTTAATCTGGGCACCGGATGGCCAGAGTCAAGTTGACACAAAATTAACTATCAGAAAGGAAGTGCAAATGTGAGGTGGGAGCAAAATGAATCCGATAAAAGAAAGACAACTGAAGAGGGGTGAAGTCCAGCAACTGTGCTGTGATGGGAATTGAGCCCAGTTGTGGGGAGGATTAGTACAAATTGGAGGAGGGGGTGGCTTAAGGACTTTTAATAACAGGGATACCCGTTATGTAACTGAGCTGCAGTGCAGGATGCTTTGTAACTGCCTCTTGATTATCCCTGGATTATTCCATATAGTCTATCAGGATAAAAAAGAGAGAAAGAATGGGAGAGAAAGGAAGAGAGGTAGACTTCCAAGAATACTTTCAGTTATTTCCTGGGAGTCACCTTGTAACTTAATTACTCAGTAAAATTAAACTGGGGTAATTTTTTTAAATATTGTTTGTTGGATAAAAATATAGTAAATAATCATTTTAATAAAGATAACTGAATATGTAGAAAAGCACAAGTTACGTTACACTGTTCCTTATTTGTAATTGTAGTAAAAGATAATGTACTAACTGGGAGGCAGGACCTAGGCCTCAGTGGTTTTCTTACAGCCACAGTGTGTAAGAGAAAGTCTTACTGATCTAAGTGCTCTAACACAGACAGAAATGACAGAACACGGAGTATTCCCCAAATGTTTTGTGGTTAAAGCAGCAAGTCTCTTACTATATGTTGCCTATAGCCTTCCACACACATACCCATACTACCAATGTGAAGTGAAGAAAGTAAAAAATAACTAAATGACAGCATCGATCAGGACTGACTAGCTTATTCTGCAATAATAAACAACTCAAAAAAAGAGAAAAATCCCCTTGGCTTTTTATTTAAAAAAAACAGTCTCTTAATTCATTCTTCCCCTCCCCACCGCAGAGCAGCCCTCCTCCCCAAGATTCTAACCAGTCATCACATCCCACTGGAATTCAGTACTTCTGAGTGATGCCCTCCTAGCCTGGGTGTGGCTCCTTTTCATCTAGAGATGTATGAACTCATCGGCTGTCCTCTCCCCACCAAAACACAGGACAGGATAACAGTAATAACTCCTGCAAGCTGGAAAGAGGGAGAATGAGACACATACACAGCCTCTCACCCATAACACATCTGAAATTTTTCTGAGCACATATTGTGTGGGGTTTTATTCCTTGGAAACAAGGAATAGTCTTCAAGCCCTATCTCTGCTCATGGAAGAGCTCTTTCACCATTGTTCTTCCAGTCCCTGGATCTACCCTCAGAGATCCTCCTTGACCAACATCTGAAGTTGTATTGAGTCTCGAATAATCAATCACAGACTCTTTTAGTCTAGGTTCATGAGTTTATTAGGCAGTAGTAATTTCTCAGAAACTCAGTAGACTGCTTATCTGTTTGATTCCAGAGAATTCCTTGTGCTAATAACCACATCTTTGGTCCTTTTAAAGATATATTTCTGTACTTTCTTGCTTCCTTACCTCCCTTTAGATTTAGGAGAGCTTCTGTGGCAAGGTTAAACTATTCATCCAAAATGTTTTTCTGAGTCAACTTTAACAATTAAGAAGTTTTAACAGTGAGTTCTGATGGCTACACATAGCCCTAAGTCTGAGTATTAATCTGCCTTCATGTTCAAAGATTAAGTTTTATCTCTTACTGTTTGGGGTTAAAAGCATTACTGACTTTGCACAGCCCTGAATTTCTGGAATCTCTTTATTCTCTTGAATTTCTATTTGCAAACTGCCCAGTTCTTTCCTGAGCTCATCGCTTCGTCATAGTGAAACACATTGCCAGACACAGCCAGCAGCAGCCAGCACTCGCTACTTATGTTTTGTTTTCAAACCTCATCTTCTAGAGCTACAAATCTATTAGGTTTATAATCTACCTCCCAAGTAATCTCAGACAAGTTTTACTAAGTGTCTTGCCACTTTGTAACATGAATTCCCATTCTTGTAGCTTTCAACGTCAATTCCTACTGCCTACCATTAAGCCAAGGACTCAGATTTTAGGTTTCTGCTGGAACCCTATTTCTATTACCAATATCTCCATCCATTAGTATAGGCTACATTATGCTGCCTGTCACAGTCCTGTTTACTTCTTGCTCATGCTACATCCCAGGGTTTGTCATCAGGCGCTCTGTTCTACATGGTCACTCAGGGACCCAGGTTGACAGAGGCCCCATCATCTTCTGTCTGGCTTATTGTAGCACACCACCCCCAAACCTAGAGGCTTGCAACAACGGTGATTCAGAGGGTTTGGTTGGGTGATTTTTCTGCGTGAGCCTGGGATCACTCATGCAGCTGCATTTAGGTAGAGGGTTGGCTATGGATGAGTTCAGCTGGGAAGTGTGGGCAGCTCTCTTACCACGTGGTCTTTCCTCCATAGGGAGGCTAAACCAGGCTTTCTCACATGGTTGGCAAGAGGGCAAACCCCAAAAAGCAAGCTTTATCATGCTTCTTCTTGAAGGAAATGGACGCAAAACTGTTGCCCTCATGAATTTATACAGAGACCACGATGGTTAACACCCTGAGAGGGAGAAACATTTTATACATCTCTGCCTTGGAACTTTTAGCTCCTATCTCATTATTTGTGTACTTGGCTTTTTCACCACCCAGGCTGGGAGCAACTTGAGGGCGTGATTTCTTCTCAGTGCCTACCACAGTGAGGAGCTCCTTTAGACTCACCTTAAATATCCAATAACTGATTGAATGATTAAATGATCAAACCATTAGACCAAAACAAGAATTTATTTTAATTTCTGGGGGACCTGGCACTAGTTCCTCTGGCACTTGGGTTCCCAACTCTCTAATCCCTAGAGCTCACATTGTACAAAATGCTTGGTGTTGCAGGTTATTTCTCTACATGTGAAAGGAGACAAGAGTAGGCTACAAGAATTAAAGTCTGCGTTTCTCCCGTTCTAGTGATGAGTAAAAGGGGCACCCAGCAATATTCCTGTCCAGGGTCCAGGTTTTTGGCTGGAAGACGTACCTTAAAGGTTTAGGTTAATTTGCTTACTTTCAGAGTTCCCTGGGCAGTTAACAGAAACCATCAGCTTGCCTGAGCCTTATCTTAGGAAGTACACGTATCCTCACTTCAAAACGCCTGCCGATTGCTTTGAGAATGAGCAGAGCAATAAGTATTTTCCTCTTCTGATCCCCTCCTTCCCTCCTTTGAGGCGTAGTAGTTCTGGTTTCTAACACTCTCTGCTAAAACCCTGGGGTATGCCCTGAAGTTATGGACAGTCCTTGAGAGGAAGGAATACACATGGGAGCACAGGACCTTAAAAAGGTTTGTGTCAAATAAATAATCCCATGTCTGTAAGCCTGGAAGAAAGCAGTTGACTTACTTTACATATCATACAAAATAATAGCTTTTATAAATGTGACTGTCTCTCAAAGAATATCTGTTTGTTTTAGATTCGTGAGCTGAGCCATTTTTTTAGGTTGGCTGCCTTCCACATTTTATCATAGTCAAGTTCAGTTTTTATCTTGGAACAAAAAAGGGCAAATTCAGGATACAGAGTCTTTTGAAACAGATATTTTTGCAAAACTGTCCATTTGGGAAATATATCCATAGAGAATACAAACTGACTCCACTCCTGCCCTCAAGAAGTTGAGAATCTGGTGATTGAGTCTATGGTATAAACCAGTGACTGTAATACAAGCAATAAGATTTGTGATCAAACAGAAGTATGGTTAAAGTGTTTTAGGAATGTAGGAGTAGGTGTCAGTCTGAGGAAAGGAATGGAAAAATTAGAGAATACCTTCCTGGAATAAGGTGTCCTTACCCTATATGTGCAGAGATACACAGAATTTGGAAAGGATTTGCTTGGGGGGACAGCGCGTTGTCCGCACAGCGGGTGCTGAGGGGCATTCAGGGACCTAACTAAGCTAGAGCAGTGGCCATAGAATGAAAAAGAAGGCTAGGGCAGGAGTCGGCAGAGCAGGAGATGAAAGTAGGGAGGAGGCAGAGGTGACCTCCAGGTGCCCTGGATGCTCAGGATTTCTGAAGGAGGAGCCGTTGTACAAGAAAAAGCCCAGTAACCTTGAAGTCACTTCCAAGGGTGAGAATCACAGACTCCTGTGGTTCTTTGTACTCTCTTTCTGGTACCTCTTCATTTGGTCAAAATTAGAACACGTTCATTACACGCCAGGCAGACACCTAGCTTTGTTCCTTCATCCAGGAATTTTCAGTCTTTCTTCTTTTATTTGCGGTTCTAACAATAATAAAGGGCCTAGACTTGGACTAAATTGATATTGCAAATCATCAGTATCAACATTCCCAAACACAAGGAGGTTCTTGCCCTTACGCTCAGGTAATGCCGGCAGTGAACATGATGTTCTCGGGGTTGTTTTTCAAATAGTTCTGATTTCAAATATTTATCCATTTAAGCAACGTTGGTATTTAATTCTGAAAGGACATCTGTTCTGCTGGCCTGGCACCTGGCTTCTGAGATAGAACTTTTTTTTAAGTCTTAGTCCACCTTCTCATGGAAGAAAAATTAATTTTTACTCCAAGCAAATCACGTTATCTGACATTCTTGTTACAAGTTATGTGAGGGACCTTGAGGGGACTCTAGCATGTCTTGTTGTTGGGTTTTCGGGTATGTTTTTGTGTCCCCAGCATAAAAGGGCATCATTATGGTAGTAAGTCAAAACTCAAGAGCCTGAAAGTTTTTTGCACATTGCATTTCAATTCCTGTGTTTTAGGGGTTTTTTTTCCCACAGAGATTCATACGCACACATAAAGGTGGCCCATGGCTGGGCTCCAGCCCATACAGAGTTATTTGTCAGTTCCAGAGAAGCAGAGAATGAAGACACTCATGCCCTCTCATCCATCTTTTTTTTTTTTTCTATGAACCTTACAGCTGGATATTGAAAAATCTGGATTTGATTCTTTTTTTTTTCATTTCAAGTCAGCTGAATAGCCTGTACACATGGATATAAAGAAATATAACCAGGAAGTGTTTGTGGTATTGAATCAGAACTTAAGGCATTTGAAGCCTCTAAGAGTTTTATAGTGTCTGGCCTTACATTTAGGTCTTTAATCCATTTTGAGTTTATTTTTGTTTATGGTGTTTTAGGGAGTGTTCTAATTTCATTCTTTTACATGTAGCTGTCCAGTTTTCCCAGCACCACTTATTGAAGAGGCTGTCTTTTCTCCATTGTATATTCTTGCCTCCATTGTCATAGATTAGGTGACCAGAGGTGCATGGGTTTATCTCTGGGCTTTCTATCCTGTTCCATTGATCTATATTTCTGTTTTTGTGCCAAGACCATACTGACTTGATTACTGTAGATTTGTAGTATAGTCTGAAGTCAGGGAGCCTGATTCCTCCAGCTCCATTTTTCTTCCTCAAGATTGCTTTGGCTATTCAGGGGCTTTTGTGTTTCCATACAAATTGTAAAATTTTTTGTTCTGTTTCTGTGAAAAAATGCCATTGGTAGTTTGATACGGATTGCATAAACATAGGCAGAACACTCTTTGACATAAATCGCAGCAAGATCTTTTTTGACCCACCTCCTAGAGTAATGAAAATAAAAACAAAAGTAAGCAAATGGGACATAATGAAACTTAAAAGCTTTTGCACAGCAAAGGAAACCATAAACAAGACGAAAAGACAGCCCTCAGAATGGGAGAAAATATTTGCAAACGAAGCAACTGACAAAAGATTAATCTCCAAAATTTACAAGCAGCTCATGCAGCTCAATATCAAAACAACAAACAACCCAATCAAAAACTGGGCAGAAGACCTAAATAGACTTCTCCAAAGAGGACATACAGATGGCCAAGAAGCACATGAAAAGATGTGCAACATCACTAATTATTAGAGAAATGCAAATCAAAACTACCATGAGGTGTCACCTCACACCAGTCAAAGTGGCCATCATCAAAAAATCTACAAACAGTAAATGCTGGAGAGGGTGTGGAGAAAAGGGAACCCTCTTGCACTTTTGGTGGGAATGTAGATTTTGATACAACCACTGTGGTGAACAGTATGGAGGTTCCTTAAGAGACTAAAACTAGAACTACCAAATGATCCAGCAATCCCACTACTGGGCATATACCCAGGGAAAACCATAATTCAAAAAGACACATGCACCCCAGTGTTCATTGCAGCACTATTTACAGTAGCCAGGATGTGGAAGCAACCTAAATGTCCATCAACAGAGGAACGGATAAAGATGTGGTACATATATACAATGGAATATTACTTGGCCATAAAAAGGAACAAAATTGGGTCATTTGTAGAGACGTGGATGGACCTAGAGTCTGTCGTACAGAGTGAAGTAAGTCAGAAAGAGAAAAACAAATATCGTATATTAACGCATATATGTGGAATCTAGAAAATTGATATAAATGATCTTACTGGCAAAGCAGAAACAGAGACACAGACATAGATAACAAATATATGGACACCAAGCGGGGAAAGAGAGGGGTGGGATGAATTGGGAGATGGGGATTGACATATATACACTATTGATACTATGTATAAAATGGATAACTAATGAGAATGTACTATATATAGCACTAATGAGAACGTACTGTATATAGCACAGGGAACTCTAGTCAATGCTCTGATGTGACTTAAATGGGAAGGAAATCCAAAAAAGAGGGGATATATGTATACATGTAGCTGATTCACTTTGCCGTACAGTAGAAGCTAACACAACGTTGTAAAGCAACTATACTCCAATAAAATTTTTTTAAAAAAAGGACATTTGAAGCCATTTCAGTAGTGTTTCTTATTGCTTTTCAATCTGATTTTGAGTATTCTTTTTGCAGGTTGTGTTCCTGGCTGGCTTTGGCTCTGTGTATGTGGACACTGTCCATCAGTGTGGCACAGTCTTCATCACTGTGGCCCCAGAAGGAAAAGCTGGACCTATTTTAACTAATACCAACAGGTAGGCTTAATTAGTATCCCAGTATCAGCAGGGTATGTTTCCTGTTCTAAAGTTATAAACCTACTATTTGCCCTTCTTTGTCATCCAAATATATACATTAAAGCTCTTGGTTAATTATTGTGTAATCCATAAGGGTATGGTTATTAGCAGTAAATTATACCCATAATAAGAAGCAATATATCATCTTCTCTGGGTACCCCTTCCAGTTCTTCTGTGGTGAGTTTAACAAGCTGATTTACAAACTAAGAGATGCTTCTTAGAGTTATACATTATCATTAGCATGAAATGCAAATTAATACTTCTCTATCCACATGACCACCTAGTAATTAGTAATTAGACTTAGCTACAGCAAAAATAAAGTCACCTGTTAGAGCCACATTTTCCCCCGTTGGACCTGAGTGTTGCCATCAGGATTTACAAATATGAACCAGAGTTATTATCCTTAATTTAAAGGAACTCATATAATTCAGTAGGTATAATATGAAGATAGTCCCAACTTCCAAAAATTAAACAAGGGCAAAAGACAGAAAATTCTAGGAAGAGGAAACACAAGTAATCAAAGAAGTGCAGATTTAAATAAGATATTACTTACTGAATTAACAATGATGTTCCATCATATACAGTCCTAGTAAAAGTGTAAATTGTTACTATTTTCTGGAAAGCACTTGAGCAATATGTATCAAGAGCTTTAAAATCCCTCTGGCTTGGAAATTCCACTTTTAACAGTTTTAAGAGCTTGAGATAAGCAATAGTTAGAGAAGTAGGAAAAGGTATGCAGAGAGATTTTAATCACATTGCTAATTATAATGGCAAAATATTCAGAGTACAAACCCCATCAGCAGAGGAATAGATGATACATAAATGTACCATAAATGGTATATCCACAGAAAAGAGACTTATAGGATTTTAGTGGAAGAGAAAAATACATATGATGACTCTTAAATAAAGCAAACAGAATATAAAATTGAACATATAAATATCCTAGTTATGTGCACATACAAGTACATATATGCACACACACTCTCACACATACGCAAGGAAAACATTCCTAGAAATAACACTGAAAAGAAAAGAATCAAAACTGTTAATAGATGTGCGGTTATAAGTGATTAGTTAATAATTTTCTGTATTTTAATTTTCTACACGAAGAATGTACTTTATAATCAGAAAATTTTTAATTTTTTAAATTTTTATTTAAAATATGAAATAGTAATATCAACTTTTATACATTTGTTTAAGCTCCTTTTTTAAAATTTCCTCGCTTTTCATATATGGTTAAGAACTCATTAATTTGGACCTTGCCAAATTATCATTAATTTGAATTTATAATATTTTAAGCAGGTTGGGTAGACTGTTTCCTTTGCTCAGAAGTGTTTGTAAAAAAATTAATAGTGTAACAAAACTGGAGACTAAATTTTGACTTGCATAACCCCAAATTTCAAGCCCACACGACAATTTCAGGAACGTTTTATCTAGGGCATTAGTAGGGCATTGTTTATGACAGTAGCAACAATCCATACATTCAGTGGTAGAAATAGGAAAGGAACAAGTATTTGCTTGTATTTCCTTAATTCATTTGTTCAGCAAATATTTTTCAAGTGCTTTCTGGATGCCGGTGCTATTGTAGGGATGAGGATACACCAGTGACCTAAAAGCCCCAAATCCCTGCTCCCGAGGAGATCACATTCTCATAGGTGGGGAAAGGGAGGACAGAGAATAAACATAATAAAAAAGGAAATTTTATGGTTCAGTAGAAAGTTGGAGTTCTGCAGGGATAAAAACAGCCTGGGAAGGACTAGTAGTACCTGGGCACAGGGACAGAGAGCGTGTAGTTTTGAAAAATTGATGTAGGTAAGCCTCACCGAGAAGTTAACATTTGAGCAACTTGAAAGCAGCGAGGGGGTTAGTGATGTGGTCATCTGGGGTGAGCTTTCCAGACAAAGGGCACAGCCAGTTCAAAGGTCAGAAGCAGTGTGCCTGGCATATTGGAGGAGCAGGGAACAGGCCACTGCAGGCCAAGTGTAGAGGGTGAACAGGAAGGCACTAGTGCCTGGGGTCAGGGAGGGAAGAGCTAGAAGGAGGGGACACGTCGTGT
>NW_006785037.1:2111186-2255934 GCF_000442215.2 Lipotes vexillifer
CGTGTAGGGCTTCATTTTAATTCTGAGTGAAACCAGGAATTCACTGGAGCTTTTTGAGCAGAGAAGTTACACAATGTGACCTAAATTTTTAGAAGACCATTGGCAGCTTTATTTTTTTAAGTTTACTGAAGTATAGTTGATTTACAGTGTTACGATGTTAATTTCTTCTGTACTGCAGAGTGACTCAATTATACACGTATATATTCTTTCTCATAGTCCTTTGCATTATGGTTTGTCACAGAATATTGAATATAGTTCCCTGTGCTTTTGCAGTAGACTATAGAGAAGCACAGGAGGAAGCAGGGAGACTGGTCAGGAGACTATTACAGTTATTCACACTAGAGGTGGTGATGGCTTAGGCTACCCTGTCAGGGGAAGTGGTAAGAAATGGTCAGATTCGGGATGTATTTTAAGGAAAAGCCAATGGGATTTCCCTGACACATTGGATAAGGGTTGAAAATAGAGGCATCAAGGAGGACTCCAAAATGTTTGGTCTGAGCAGCTGGTAGGATGTGGTTGTCGTGAACTAAGATGAGAACGACTGCATGTGGGACTGGGGGTGAGATCAAGAGTTTGACTACAGACGTGACCGCTTGAGATGTCTTTTGAGACCTGTAAGTCACCACTATGTGGATGGGCAGTTAGAAATACAAGATCAGAGATCACAGGGAGTTCTAGGCTGAATATGTGACTTTGGAAGTCATCAGCATATAGATGCACATCAAATCATAGGCCTGGATGAAGATCTCCAAGGGGAGTGAGTGGAGGTGGGAATAGAAGAGGACCAAGGGCTCAACGTTGGGCACCTTAACTTTAAGAGGAGGGTGTCGCATAGGTGATGAGTGACCAGACATAACAAGAGCTGAGAGCAGGCATGCAAAGAAAGTTTTTCCAGAAGGAGGAAGTTATCGACCCCGTCAAATGCCATTGTAGGGTGAATGAGTCACAAACTAAATGCCCATCATTTGATTTAGCCACATGGAAGTCCCTTGGGGGCCTTGACGAGACTTGCTTTGGTAGACTAGTGGGGACAAAGGCCTGCCTGGAGCACGGTTAAGAGAAAATGGAAAGTGAGGAATAGCAGACAAGGTGTATATGCTTAGGAGTTTTTATGTAAAGAGGATCAGGAAAATGAGTAATAGCTAGAGGGGGAGATAGAGTTACAAGAGGGATTTTTTTAAGACAAGAGAAATAAGAGCATGTTTATAAGCTGCTAGTAGTGAAGAAAAAACCATATAGGAAAGGGGTGAATTTCTGGAGAGATGACCTTGACGGGAGTGAGAGCCCAGTGGTTTAGCGCACGTCAGAGGGGTTCGCGGAGATGGGAGCATGGGCAGCTCAGCTCTAAACGTGGCGGGGGGAGCAGAGCACATGGCCTAAGACGCTGGTAGCTGGGCTGTTGTGGTGCGGGTTCATGGTGAGTTTTCTTCTGCTTGCTGTACTTTTCCAGTGTAAGGCATCTTGGTTATTTTATTATGACTTTCTGCTTTGTGATGATCATGACAGAGAATTAGTGCACAAAGAACTAGAGGGATTTGAGAATAAAAAAATCTGGTGTTGATAAGGGAAACATGATACAGCAACACGACAAGAACTTGTAATAGTCCCTTTGGGAACATTTCCCAGTACTGTTGGAGTATGACCGGCTCTGTCCAGACACGATGTACTGAAAGTTGAGTTCCTGTTTGTTTCTTATGAGAATCTGACGGGACGTCAGGAGGTGTTTAATAAGGCACTATCATTACAAACTAAGACGTTAAGGAAGAAAGGGAGGGAGGGGAAGAAGAGCAGAGGAGACTCATGGTCTTTTCCCTGTGTCTCCTGTAGAACTCTGGAGAGGACTGTGACATTTACAGTGTCCATCACTCAGTTGAGCCTGGCGGTGCTTGATGACCTCACCCACCACAGAGTATCATCTGAGCTCCTGAGACTCACACTGGACAACATTTTTCTCCAAATAGCCCCGGTGGCTGGCCACGTCCCTGGGGAAGAGACGGCCACTGCCCTCTTTCACCTTTACTGTGTGGAGGTCTGCTGTAGGGACCTGCAGTTGGACAACCAGCTATATAACAAGTCCAATTTCCACTTCGCTGTCTTGGTCTGCCAAGGGGAGAAAACAGAATCTATTCAGTGTTCCAAGATGCAGAGTCTCCTTACGTCCAGCAAAGATTTGGAAGAATACAAGAAAAACTGTTTTATCCAACTTTGCCTCACCTTAACTGAGGGCAAGAGCTTCTTATCTGATATTAATGAGTTCAGTTTTGAATTGAAACCTGCCCGCCTATATGTGGAAGATACATTTGTCTACTACATCAGAACTTTGTTTGAGACCTACCTTCCTAGCAGCAACCCGGCCGGTCACCCCACGGTCTCTGCAGGTGGGAAACAGGTGTTGCCCGTGCAGGTCAGGCAGCACGCCAGGGCCTTGGTGCATCCTGTGAAGTTACGGAAGCTGGTGATACAGCCGGTGAATCTCCTCGTCAGCATCCACGCTTCCCTCAAGCTGTACATAGCCTCCGACCACACCCCGCTCTCCTTCTCAGTGTTTGAAAGAGGCCCCATCTTCACCACGGCCAGGCAGCTTGTCCACGCCCTGGCCATGCACTACGCCGCGGGGGCTCTCTTCAGAGCAGGTGAGGACACAGCCCAGGGGCCACGATGAGCTGGAGCGTGAGCAGAAAGGAAAGGCTTTGGGGTGGACTTACTGACTTCAAGACATAGGGAAGCAGCTTGGTGGGAGGTGAAGAGCACAGCCTTTGCAGTTAGATAGTGATGGACTTGAATCCAGACTCTGCCGCTGCTGGCTGTGAGGCCTTGGGCAAGTTATTGAACCTCCCATGTCTCAGTTTCCTCATCCATAAAATGGGTTTTAAGATTTTTGACAGGAAAAAGTGAAAGTATGTAAAGTACCCTGAATTTTGGTTGGCACGTAATGAACACTCAAGCAGTAGTAGCTGTTATATTTGCTGTTATATATATAACAGAATTTTAATCCCACTTAGCAAACGCTTTTTCAGCTCCTTGCAGGCACAGGGCTCTATGTTAGGGCACTAGTGTGGCCAGAAAAACCAGCCCAGGCCCTCAGGTCCTGGGCCTAAAAGAAATCCAGTTCTGGGCTGTTAGCTTTCTTCATTACAGTCCATGAATAGCTCCAGATGAGAAATTCAGAGGATTTGTGTGCTCGCCAGGGGCATGAAGAGCCTTCTACCTACCCAGCGCAGCCCTGCCTGTCTAGACAGATGGCAAAGAGACGGCTGTAGGCATCTCAGCCTCTCCAAAGACCTGAGCCCAGGGCAGGGGGTGCTTTGAATATGTGTACAAAATGTTGTATGGGGAGCACTGTGCACTGAAGGTTGCTTTGGAGACCAAGTTGTCTCCTGATACCCTATGGTAATTGGCTTCAGAACACGCCTTCTTGACCTAAGTTCACTCTAAAGTGGTTTCAGTCTGATAATCTGGCTCCTTGCGTTCCCATGCATTCAAGCAACTGACACCAACCAACCAGAGTGGGTCTTGCAGCCCCTTCTGGTAAAGAGCATGGAGGTCTTTCCTTTCTGAAAGTAACAAAGGAGAGACCTTGGTAATGTCGTACTTGGTGGGTGCATTCCCATATAAGGTAACGTTGTAGCAGTGACTGACCCACAGTAGTTGCCCTACTGGTAAGATAACATTTTCTCCATAACGGAATTCATAGAGTTAGAGCGCTACCCAGAACTCTCAACTGAAAAGGACAAGATCAGGGAAGGTCCCTGCCCGGGAACTGTTGTTTTGATAGCCTGTACAACAATAAGAAAATATTTCCCTCTTGCTAAGGTATTATTTAAAAATGAGCAGCTACGATTTCAAATTTAATAGATGGGTATATTAAAAACCTACTCTTTCAGGCAGTTTTTGTTTTTAACCTGAGAAGCATGCCTGTAGGTTACTGAACTCTGCTCTGGAGCCTGGGAAGGAATAAGCTTCCCATCCGTCTGGTCATCACATTAGGCTGAGGTGTGGGGAGCGCCCATCAGAGTAATGAGCTGGCAGAGAGACTCCAACTGTGACCACCAAGGAACCACGTCCCTGCAGCCTATGTGCTAAAAATGATCTCTCTTTGTTTTGTTTTTCATGAGCTTTCACAAGAACATTCTGTTTGGACTTTTTGTAATCCACCTAAAAGTTCTCTAAGCTGTTGTCCCAATCTCATTATATGCTGAGACAAGAAATTCTGAAATAGAGGGCCAAGTTTTTAGGCCTGCAGGGAATTCTGTCACTGAAGGCCTGCAGAGAATCTGAAGATTATCTGGAGGAAAGCAGTGATTTTTGAATGAGTTGGAAATGGGAAGATGGTAGGAGGTTACCCCTGGGTAGAAGCATCTTAAAGAGAATGTACTGGCATCTAGGAGAGGAAAGGAAAGGTCTGGCCTGGGAGTGGACAAGCTGCCTCTGCATCTCACATGGGTCAGTATTCACTCATTGGACTTGATTAAAAGGTCCCTCATGGGGATGACTGAAAGACCCTGACCTCATTTCTAGGGAAGGATTTGTAGAGGTTTTAACAGTAAAGTAATTAGAAATGAGTAACAACTGACCCTATTTGAAGAAAAGAATGTGGGCTCTGTAATTTCCTGGGGTCCCTCTCTACCTCCAAGGCTCAGTTTGATGGGAAGCCAGACAGGCACTTGTTTTCAACAAAAGTCTGGCGACAAGTAAGAAAAAGATACATGTGCTTTTGGAGGGAAATAGTAAAGAAGGAATGCCCTCAGATGCTTTGGTCCTTTTCTGGCCATCTCAGATGCCACTGAGAAGCAGCTCTGGTCCACACGTAGCCTTCCCATCAGCAGTGAGCCTAACCCAGGAGAGTCTCCCTCACCGTCCCGTAGCCGGGGTGAGGGCTGGAAGGGGAGGCTGGGTGCTTTCCACACACCCTGTGCCCTGCTGCCCTGGCCTGAGTGGGCCCATTGTACAGTGAGTGGTCTTTTCTTGGCAGTAGCTACGCACCTTTCTTTATCTCTCTATGGAACTTTAGGAGAGAAGGGGAATTAAGATGTTTCTAGTCCAATCTTCTGCCTCCAGGCGAACCTTACAACTATGCCAAGCTAAAGGAAATTTGTTGTTTCTTCACCTCCAGAGAAGGCCCTCCGAGGAAGACTATTCCACAACCTTCCACAGTACCCTACCCTGCCTACTCAGTGCAGCCTGGCCTCCCAGGAAGAGGGAGGGTGGGCTCTGGAGCCAGGTAAACCTGGCTTGAAACCCTCCCACGTGTCTAGACGGCGGGGAGACTGTGAGAACTGACTCAACCTCTGAGCCGCAGTTTCCTCCTTGTCCTGCCTTTGAGATGGTGGAGACGGGGTGACACCACGTCAGAGCAGGCTCTGTCCCCTGCACCTGGTACAGTCCCTGAACCCAGGGAGAGGCTCAGTCCTTGGCTAATCTGCATTTACACGGAGGCAGGTACTAGGACTTGAAGAATTGCTGTGAGAACTGAGGGAGTTGAATGCCTGGCGCCCATAGGCGCTTCCATTTATGAGCTTCATCTTCTGGAACTTACTCCCTCTTTTAACCTAAACCCTAGTGCTGTCTTCTAATGTTCCAGAGAAGAGAGGTGGGCTCAAAATTTAAGAACGTCCCTCTCTACAAGGGCTGGGCCTGGGAACCCTTCAGGGCTCTGGCTTGGCTCTTGCACCCACACCTTCCCTACCCTCTGGGACTGATGACTTGACTGGGGGTCTCTGTCACAGGCCTGGCCTCCAAAACCCTGCTGGGGGGCAGGATCGGCTCCCACACGGGTCCTGTCCCCGCGGCCTCCCCATTAAAGCGCTCGCAGCCCTCTCCTGGGCTGGAGAGGCCATGGTGTCCCCGGGGGAAGCTGTCTGTTGGGCGTCCTCCTCTCCGGAGCCCCCGGCCCTTGCCTGCGCCTCCCGTCCTCCGGGCGAGAGCCCCGAGCCCCCCACCCGGGGAGGAAGGCGAAGGGGAGCTGCTCCGGCCTCCACGCCACAGCCCCGTTCCCACAGGGGCCCGAGCGCTCGGCAGTCAGGCCGCCGCTGAGCGGGCGGCTCCTGGCAAGCCCCAGCTCAAGTAGGAAACCAGATCCAAAGCTCCCCTCCTGGGACATTCGCAGGGAACACGCCCCTCTCGCTAACCTAATCAGCATGTCCCTGTCACCAGAGTTTACACAACTGAAGCTGGGCTTGAAGGGGAAACATTTCTCTGGCTCCAGCTCCACTCCAAAGGGAAGCGCTCAGCTTGGTAGGATTGGGAAAGATTAAAAATAACTTCCTCCATCCTCGTCAGAACTGTGCATCCCCTTTGCAACACCCCATTTAGCATCTGGCCTCCTCCGCTGACCAGGCACCTCCTCCTCATCCTGGTGCCCCCGCTGCCCAAGGAGGTTTTAAGGATAACTTCCCAACCTGTGAACACCTGCAGCCCCAGGGACTGCCTTTCCTTGGGGGCAGGAGCATCGTCCCCTGCACACGGGTCCCTTTTAGCAGGAATACGGGAGGCTTGGGCAGGGAAGTCATACTAAAGCTATTTGTGAGGCCGCCAAAAGGATCACTTTGATTTATAAAGTATGAAAGTTTGCCATTTATGAATTCACAGTGAATGAGTTATTTCCCATATTTTGCTCCAAAGGAGCTTATTACATTCTCCATTCTAGTGTGAAAAATGAATTGCAGGGAAAATGGGTCACTTGTCCCATATGTTGAAAGTGCTGTGTTTAAGATTTCAGTAACCCCTTCCCTTTGGTCCCTCACAGGCTGGGTGGTTGGATCCCTGGAAATCCTTGGCAGCCCAGCAAGTTTGGTGCGAAGCATCGGGAATGGCATTGCCGACTTCTTCAGGCTTCCGTACGAGGGGCTGACCCGAGGCCCGGGAGCCTTTGTGAGCGGAGTTTCCAGAGGGACGACATCATTTGTGAAGCACATTTCCAAAGGTAGCTATTCGGATTCCTTGTAATGAGGCCTTATTTTCATTCCTTCCCTCTCTTATTTTTTAGTTTTAAAGAACGTGTTAAAAGTTTTCAGTGAATTAAGTTTGCCTCTAACTTTGTTTGGCTTGTTAGCTGGCAGTGAAGTGTTGGATCTGTAACAAAGCTCATATATAATGTCTTATGTTTTAAACAGATCACTGCTTGCCTGTAGTGTGTGAAAATGTTTCAGAAACTTCAGAATTTGAAACCTCCCAATGGGAAAACAAGGATTGGCTCAACTGTTATTCCATGTGATAAATACAGAAATATTAAAGGTGTTCAGGACTTCTGCTAAACATCAGAAATCCTACACTGTGTTGCCTCATCATATTTTTTTTAAATGTAGATGCAGTTGTCATAACTTTTGTAAGGCTATGGATACATTTTGACATGGAAGCCGATTGGGAGGTGAAAGAGCCAGCTTTTCCCTAGCACACCACGTAAACAGTGCCACCTTGTGGCCCAGACGGGTCATCAGACGCAGAAACCAAACTGCCGCCCACAAGAAGGAGAGCGTGCTTTCCTTTCATCCGTGTGTTTGTTTGCCCATATTTTGGTCAGGTTGGCAGTGACTCGGGAACTAACAAGGGCCATCTGAGTCCCCGTTTCTTCTCTGCAGGAGGCAGGGGAAACAGGGCAAAGGCCTCCTCCCCCATAAAAGGCTTTTTACTGTCAACAGTACTGCAAATCTGTTATGAGTGGGCAGGATACAGAAGTCTCTAGAAGGCCTCAAACAAGACTTGAGCTCGAAATATGAGAACCCATGATCCATAGAGGGGGACTGGCAAGAGAACAACAAGAGCAATAAGCCAAATTCCATGGACAATCACGGGACCACTCCCCCGGGGCCCCGGTCATCCGGGAGGCCTGTGAGCCGAGCTGCAGGAACTCACAGATGAGTCACTGGTGGATTTCTCACTCTTGACACTTGAATCTTTGTGGTTCTGTTGTTTTTATTTTAAAATAAGACAACCAACACTTGCTAAATTGCACTCCGGCAGTGATTTTAGCATAGTGACTCACTGAATGTTTTTTACACTTGTTCTCTCCTTCTCTTAGGAAAATCTGTTTGGTTTGTCTGTGTGTGTGTACGTGGATTTTTTCTTTTCAGATGACTGGTTAAGATGCAGCTGCAAAAACAACATCTTCCATTTCTTCTGAAAACTAGACATCCAATAACAGATGAACTAATTCATTAGCTTCAGGATATGTCCGTTGATGTCTTTCAGTTTTGCTCACTGGGGTCTATGCAGACTTGCTAGAGGGTATTATGACTGTCTTGAGCAAGATGCAGAAATAGCCTTTCTTGGGAAAACCAGATGGAATCGTGGCTTTCACATGCTTTACTCCCTTTGATGTCCTCACTTTTTTTCAGCTAACACCCTGAATATCAAAATCACACATATTCTCTGTGGCATAATAATTATTTCCTGACTGTCAAATGATAAAAGTTTAGTGTCTTCCTCTACTATGACTAAAGTAATAGGGGGAAATAAATTTTATTCCTGAAGTAGAAACATTCCTTTGTGATGTTTAAAATTCAGCAACATAACCTTACCCTTTCAAATCAGAGCAGGCAAATTGCAACCTTCAAAACTGGGCCTCAGTGAGGACTTCAAAACTAACTATTTTAGCCAAGCCCTAACAGTCAAATGAAAGTGCATGATAGCTTCCTATGAGGCCGTGGGCATTTTTCTGGTAACGGAGATTCTAATTCTACCCCCTGTGAGGAGTGCCATCACCCCTGTCAGCAAGTGTTCATCTTCACCTCATTGTCTTAAGGCTGCTTCTTCAAACTGACCGAGGGGAAGCCACCGTCACTCTCCATGGGCTAGTCCAGAAGGCGGATGTGCTCCCACCTCCTCCCCTCCCCCACAGTGCTCCAGGGACCACTCCCCTAGGGGCCACCATCTATGCGACCAGGAGACCAACCCACGTGCTCTTGTGCCCTCAGGTACCCTCACCTCCATCACCAACCTGGCCACGAGCCTGGCCCGGAACATGGACCGGCTCTCGCTGGATGAGGAGCACTACAACCGGCAGGAGGAGTGGCGGCGGCAGCTCCCGGAGAGCCTCGGCGAGGGGCTCCGGCAGGGCCTGTCCCGGCTGGGCATCAGCCTGCTCGGTAAGGGGTCGCCAGGGACCGGGGCCCAGGACTTTCCACGGGCTGGTTGTGGCCTGTCCATCTTTCTGCAGAGATGCTGAGGCTCAGAGAGGCCAAGGCACGCATTCTGGTTCCTACCCTGACCAGCGGGGTTCTGGAACCGGCACCCTCTCCAGAGCCCTTGTGCGGCTGCGCAGGGCCATCCTGGGACCTGGCCGCTCCCCGCTCCCCGCTCCCCGCCGGTTGCGTTCCCACCTTCCCTCGCCTCTGGTGGGAGATGCCTCTCTGCGTCCTCGCGGCTTCCGTAAGACATCATTCACTCCGTAGGGCCCCGCGCGCGGGGTGTCAACACAAGGAAGGCAGCCCACAGCTGCATGCTTGCTGAAGGGAGCAACGGGCAGACCTCCTGACGCGCTTGCTGCCTCTCTGCCACAGATACTGCAAACGCCTGCTTTTGTTTGGGAAGCACTTGAGCAATGTGCAAATGTCATGTAAACTTCAGTGAGGAGCCCACTTTTCCCTTTTATTTTTTTAAGAATGCCAGATCTGCCTGACTCCGAGTAATTGCCTTTCGTCAAGCAGCCAGGTGGTATAGCTAGAGATGAAGATTGCTAGGGGTATTTCCAAATATTACAAATATTTGAAAAATAAGTTGCTTTGGAAAATCTATGAAAAGGAAGCTTCAGAGCTGAAATTTTACAGAGCAGGATTTTCAAGGGTATCTTTTGTTTATTTGTTTGCAAAGGAATTTAAAACTGTATTGCTTGGCAGCCTGCCTGCCCAGCATCTGAAGGAGTGTGCATCTTGCAGAGATCAAAGTGGCCCAAAGCAGGGAGAGCAAAGGTCAGAAAAGATGAGCTTGAAAGGATTTGTCCTCTCTCCAGGATGCAGTTTTGTACATAACCCCACCACCACCACCACCACCACTCGCAGCGTGGCCAGCTGAGGCCCCGAGAGGAAGTCGTAAGATGTTACAACTTCAGGTTAAGTTACTAGAAAGTGTTTAAGTCCTAACCTGCAGTGGTGTGGGACACGGTCCTGTGATAATGTATGGGAGCGGGGACCCGGGGTGGAGCAGCTCTGGGGAAGGCCTGGGGGGGTGGGGGGTGGCCACGGTCCTCAGGAGCCAGCAGACCCCAGGCTCGGGTGTCCAGGTCCTTTCTCTGTGACCTCAGAGCTTCTCTTTTGTAAATTGGGGCTGAAAATTACTCTGCCGTTATTGGAAGTAATGCTGGTCGGTTGTGTGCCAGGCATAGGGTCCATGTTTGGTAAACAGCACCTTCATTATATTATGGTAGCAAAGGAACTATAAGAGTTGCCTGGTTTCAGACAGTGTCCCAGCAAAGAGAAACATCTGAGCAGTGGCAGGAGCATTTCTGCTTTAGTTTTTAGTTCAGTTGCTGTAACCACAGGAAGTGTCAATGAGGTTATCTTGGAGGCCTCAAGCCATCATTTGGGAACTGCGGGACCTCTTTCTGCTAAGAATCGTGGCTTTACGTGTCCTCTGCTCTGGGCAGGAGAGTTTCCTTCTCGCTGTCCAAGCTCTTCTTGGATGGAGGCACTCAGCAGAGGAGACCTGAGCCGGCTGGCACGTGGCTGTTCCCATCCTGACTAACCTGTTCTCTCCCCACCCAGAGAAGCCCACATCCACTACCCATTTTCCACTGTATAAAACTGTGCCTGATGGTAGAAATCAGTCACGTGGGGAGCCATGATCCTGCCTTTGTGATGTCACCCTTTCAAGCATGGCTCCTGTTATTAACCAGGGTAGAAAATCATAAACCTCTGAACTTTGCTATAGCCATCATGTTTTGTACACACTCATCCATGCGAGGGAACCACTTAGCCTGTCTGTGGAAACTACAGTAGGCTCGTGGAGTCTGTGGGCCCCTAAGAGCTCCACTCACAGCAGCACATGTAGAGCAGTGTGTCCATTTCTGTGCTTCTCAGACTAAGGTTGGGCCAACCAGCTTCCTTTCCTGGAAGAGTTCAAGAACTCTCTGTATCCCACATAATCACTGGGTCGTCTCAGAACGTCTGGTCCTCGATGTGCGGCAGGAAGAAAGGGGAGAATAGGACCAACCAAGTCCCCTCGCCTGGGAAAGTATAGATTTGCCGCCGTTTAATCCATCCCCAGAAATGGTGTATAAAAGTGCCAAATGCCAGTAAATGCCCGACTGAAGTTAGAGCTACTATCATATCATAGTTTAAAAGCCATGCTTGGTGAAATCAAAATGCTACTTCCTCAGTTTCTTCCTTTATGAGACATAAACATAAATGACCTGGTCAGTAAAAAATATATTTAAATAACACTTCTGGGTTGTCAAAGTACTTTCACATGTGTCATCTTATTTGATCTTCAAACCTAGGAATGAATGAGGTTAAGTGACTTGCCCAGGTCAAACCTCCAGGCAGGACAAGAACCTGGGTCT
This sequence comes from Lipotes vexillifer, assembly GCF_000442215.2. Classification (NCBI taxonomy): domain Eukaryota; kingdom Metazoa; phylum Chordata; class Mammalia; order Artiodactyla; family Lipotidae; genus Lipotes; species Lipotes vexillifer. The sequence goes on from NW_006785037.1 coordinate 2,122,681, forward strand.
TCCCACATGTCACCCACCCTGGAGGGCTCCAAGCCTGGAAACAATCAGGATGTGGGGAGACTGAACAATTGAAAGTTCCAGGGTAGGAAAAATACATTTCCCCCAAATGTTTATGGGTTTGATGGGCCTTCCTGACTCGGCTCGGCCCTCATGAGGACACGGTGGAGTGTTATGAGGCACTTGAAAAATCAAAGGATGTCTTCAGCTGTCCTGCCCAGCCCCATCGCCCTGGGACAGCGAGGAAGTGTTGGGCTGCAGAGAGATGCCGCCGAGGCTCCTGCAGGAAATCCACAACCGTTTTCAGAAAGCAGTGGCTTTTGGAAAAATTCTGTTTAGCCTGCAGAGTTGGCATCAGGCTTGCCCACATTTACCAGATCCGTTCCCCAGATGCCCCCACTTTCTACTACCCCCTGGAGCCTGCTGAGAGAGGATGTGAGCTCCGTGTCGCAGCTACCTGGCACGTCCCCTCCCAGGTGGGACTTCTCCCTGGGGAATACCTAAGGCAGGATGTCAGAACTCGCTTCTCTAGCCCGACTTATGAAGCGCTGCTGGATTTCCCAGCAGCCACAACTGTCTTGACGGCCGCTCTCGGGACGCCATTCAGAATCCCGACCACGTAGGCCTCCACCAGGTGAGTCGAGACGGTTTCCCGAGCGAGTGAGTGAAGAGCTGGGCACTGAGAAGGCGCTTACACACAGCCCGTCTGATGCTGCCCTCAGCCATCAGCACCTTGCTTGGCAGTTAGAAGGGAATTTGGGAACAACAGACGTGCGTCCTTCTCAGTTTGCTCATCTGTCGTGGTCAAAACAAGCAAGCCTCAAGCCGGGGTGCCTAATACATTCTGTTGGGTTTGTTTGTCCCTGGAACGTGAGCTGTGGAGCGGTGTCCCAGCCCAGGCCTGTGCCTCCGCTATTGTGATTTTTTTTAAAAATGTTCAGAATAAAATTACAACATGTGATTAGGCAGCACCAAAATAGCCACACAGGCAGAACATTCGTAGATAGCGACCTGCTGAGTTTTGCCTAAGGCTGGGGAGCAAGTCACAGAAGAGGTGAGGGAGGGTCTCTTAGTCCCCTTGCTTCAGAGAGCAAGCCCTCCTCTTCCAGCAAAGGGTAGGAAAGGAAGCACATCTGGGACTTCCCTGGTGGTCCAGTGGTTAGGACTTCATGCTTCCCCTGCAGGGGGCACGGGTTCAATCCCTGGTCAGAGAACTAAGATCCCGCATGCCACGCAGCGTGACCAACAGAAAAGAGGAAAGGAAGCACATCCAGCTTCTGCCCCGCCCAGCACACAAGGGGCATCCGGGGAAGCACCCCTTCCCTTCCTGCCTCACTTCATCACATCACAGCCGGCTCCATGTGGCTGCCCTCCCCATGGGCCTGATGCTAGCGGACAAGTTTGGGGATCAGTCGCTGCTAACTAAAGCCTCAGAGCAGAGTTGGAGTGTATGGCAGTAAATAATTTACCAGTTGTGGGATTTAGCGGAATTACACTGCCTGAGAGACCCTCTGAAGCCCCGGGAGAGCGGCCTCTCAGGCTCAGCTGCAGACGCGGGCCGGGCTGCCGGTCTCTCAGGCACCTGGGGCCCAGGGAGGTGTCGGTGTGTGTGACAGGCCAGCCTCCCGCCCGGGGCCTGATACTGACCCAGGGCATGCGCTCCCGCAGCTCCTTCTCTACCTCTTAGCATCTAACGCCTTGTCACGGGGTTCAGGCTTTCCACTTTGGGGGCTGCCTGAAGAATTTATCAAAGTTTATCTATCAGAGCCTTCACCGTGGCAGGTGGCTAGAGAAAGTGGAAGATCAAAGGGGAGTTTCACTGTGATACGGGTTTGCACTTAGGCAGACCCAAGTCAGAGCCTTGTGTGGATAATCACGGCTCTATGCCCCCTGTGCTGGTCAGGCCTGACATATTAAAGGAAAATGGGAGATTTTCACCTGCCCCCCAACTCTATTTTAATAGTGTTAACGGCAATCTGCCCTTCAGAGAAGACATTTCTACCAGAAATACAGGCAATAACTTTATTGGTGAATTTGTATTTATTTAACCCACCTTTTCTACTCTTACGCATGGAGATCTTTCACAGAAATCAGAAAGTGAAATCGCAAAGTCTGTGTCCTTTGATTTGATGCTATTCACTTTGAACTGTCTGCTATGAAATGATTTGAAGAGAAGACCCCAGGGTTCTTGCCTCTCCCAGTGCAGCCGGTTCCATTAATACTTCCCAGCTGCCCTGACTTCTGACCTCATAGACAGAGAGCAGAACATCAGATTCCTCAGACTGAAAACACGAGGCGAGCTCCCAGCCCAAGCACCAAGACTGGGTGTCTTGAGGGGGTGCTGAGACTGCCATCCCTTGGCCCCTGATAGCCAAGGTGGCCCAAGGCCAGCTGTGAGCAGCTTCTTCCACTTCCCTCATCATTTCTTTAAGAGGTTTGGGAAGCGGTGGTCTAGGCTGGGAAACAGACCTGTCGCCTCAGGTCATTCTTAATCTGTCAGTACGTGAACTTAAATGGCTCTGTCAAAATTTAGAGGAGTGGAATCCATGAAGAACATTGCCTTTACAACTGACCCAAAGGAACTGGCCTTTCATTTTACTGGATTTCGTTCAGTGGAATATTACTTGAAATTAGCAGGTCATTAACTGAGAACTGGAAATCTCCCTTTACCCAGGAGACTTTGAATTAGTGGCATTTGGAATAATGGGATTTGACATGTACTAAAATTTCTACCAGGGGACTGTGCATTTTCATTAATCCTAGCAGGTCTGAGCTGAAAACAGAGAATTGTCAAGAACTGTAATGAAATTTCTTCCTCTTACTGGGTTAGGGAACCCTTCACTCTGACATGGCAAAAAAAATCTGGACTGTTGGGGCCTTTAGTCGAACTCATCCCTGGTCTCTCAAGGTAAGAGGAGCAAGGAGGGGACCCACAGAGGCTGAGGGATTCGCCCTCCAGCTCTGAGCATGGCCTGGCTGCCCTGTGGGAAAGCCGTTAGAGCAAAGAGCCGTGAGCGCAGGGTTTGTAGCTGTTCTCAAGTGAACAGTAAGTGGCCAAACCTCAGCTGAAGTGAGAGAAAAGGAAATTTTTCCAAGACTGGCAAAGGAAAGAGCTTGTTTTATAAACAGGATCAGTGAATAGCTTGGTGGTTAACAGCGAGGCTGTGACTCTGACTCTCTGGACTCCAATCCTGGCTCAAGCACAGGGCAGCTGTGTGACCTTGGGAAAAACTCCTTAACCTCCCTGTGCCTCGGTGGCCTTGTCTAGGAACTGAGGATAAAAGCCATGCCTGATTCCCTAGGATTGTGACAGTTAATGATCTCCTACAAGTAAGCTCTTAGCACATAGTAAGTACTCAAAACAGATTTGCTATAATAGCAATAATAGCTATATCAACACTCTTATTATATAATTATTAACATACTAACATTACATTACTATTAAATAATTGCCCTTATTCTTACTAAAAGACAGAACAAGGAAAGGGACTGGCCCTTTTCAGTTTTTTCATCCTCTTGATTCAGTGAAAATGTATTAGGCTCCCTCTCCTCCTAAGGAATTGGTAGCTCCTGTCCCTAAACTGTGTTGCCTGATTCCTGGAGAAAGATATGTGGGTGTCACTTGGGAATAGTCTGGCATGTGTATTAAATTCAAAACTGAACTTCACAGATCCTGACTATGTTGGGCCAAACCCAGTCTGAACATTGTGTTTTGATGAAGATAATAAATGTCTAACACATCCTCAATGTACTTAGATAAGTGGTAAACAAATGCATAGTAAAGAGCTTTATAATGAGGGTGGGGTTTCATTTTCAATCCAAACAAAACTGTGTTCCAGATTGAAGGTTTTCACTTTCTCAGGATTTTATGCATCAGTCCTTACCCGGGGCTTTTGTTGTTTTTCAGGTGCAATTGCTGGTATAGTCGATCAGCCAATGCAGAACTTCCAGAAAACATCGGAGGCTCATGGTTCAGCAGGACACAAGGCCAAGGGTGTTATCTCCGGTGTGGGGAAAGGAATCATGGGGGTGTTCACGAAGCCCATTGGAGGGGCTGCTGAGCTTGTGTCACAGACTGGCTACGGTGAGTCCTGGAGAACCAGCCAACTCAGACATCACTGATAAATTTGTGTTATTATACCAAGGTTTCCCTAAGATAATCTAGCCCCTCACATGACAGAGGAGTGAAAAATAAGATAGATAAATCTATAAATAGTCCTTTTTCTTACTTCTTTATGCTTATTTACACAAAGAGTTGAATTGGACTATGACTAATAAATTACGGTAATAAAATTATAAAACCAGGAAATCAAGTAATAATTTCAGTATATATAGGTCACAGAATCATTTTCAAGTCATTTAATAAAATCGACTTTAATGAAAAGTAACCAGTTAGAGGTTGAGGGCAATAAATCCAATACACTGAAGCAGAAAGTAGACTTACTTTCTCTGGTGAGCAATTTGAGAGAAAAAAATAAGTTATAAAGCAGGAAGATATCTTTAAAAGACAATGCGTCTGTATTTGGAGAATGAGAGAGGAGCATGCGTGCGTCGGTGGGTGCGTGCACACTTGCCCATGCAGCTTGGCGTCAGGCATGGCTTTCTCGCCAGCAACTGTGCTGCTCTTGCAGCCAGGCCCAGTCTCCTGGCCAGTGTCAACAAAGGTGCATGACCTGCCACTGAAAACCCTTCCCTGAGCAGACAGGTGCGGAGAACTTGGGCTCATGGAACTACTGCTTTAGGCTGGTGCCAGGCCTCTCCACGCGCGCACACACACGTGCGCGCAGGAGCAGTGGATGCGTGGGAGAGGAAGTGCCTCCTCCTGTGCTAATTTTCTGCATTCTTGGCAGAGCACATTAAAGTGACTTTACAGAACTAGGCAACTGGAATTGTTACCTTTTTCTTTTTATTGGCCGGACCTCGCGTCTTGCAGAATCTTAGTTCCCCGCCCAGGGATTGAACACTCGGCCCTTGGCAGTGAAAGTGCAGAGTCCTAACCACTGGACCGCCAGGGACCCTGGAATTGTTAACCTTTTTACCTAAAGTCAGTGTCATCGTTTTGGTCATGAAGTGGCTGGCTGGCTGGCTGGCACCACAAACTACGGGCAGGAGCTTTGCATCTGTATCTGCATCTGGCCATAATGTCTGCAGGGTGCATTTGACTGCAGCCTCCTGCGCCTCACCAGGTCTGACAAGAGGCAGCCCAGATTAGGGCATACAACCCGTGTCTGAAAGGAAGAGAGCAGGAGACGAGTGCCCACACTCAGGCAACCATCCGGAGAGGCTCCTTTAAGAGACCACACAGACAGGAACATGTGTTCCTCTCGCTCTTCCCCTCACCTCCTCCCCCTCAAGTTCTGTCTCTCACTCCGTGAATGACATTTTCACTCACAGGGAAACTGACAAAAAGAACTGCTGCAACTTATAACTGGACAAAGTTAAATGCTCCCTTATCAAATACTTAACACGTTAATAAAAACAGTATTCCTTTTTGTTATAGACTGCAGTGAGGTAAAGTCAACTTACACGTCATAAATTCCTCTGGTCTTGAAAATGCCATTGTCCCTCACTGTGTTTCCCAAGGCTGAGGAACTCTCCCTTATGGAAGAGCACCTCAGAACAGAGCTTCACGTGGGCCTTGCTGGTTTCCATCATTCCTGTAAAACTTTTTATTACTGCACTGAAGGTTTTACAAACCACTAACTCTTAGTCTAATGACTGTGCCTCGTTTATAAACATTTACAAGCCCTCAGAAAGCACACATGCTGTACCATCTTTGGTTCTGAAGAGTCTCTTTAGAGGACTGCATGGCTGCTGCTGGGTACCCTCGTTTGGTGCTGGCACCAGGGAGAGCATGTAATAAACCAGAGGCCCCAAGAGCACTCATAAATGTATATGGATTCATGTTTAACAGCTGGATTAAGTCACTTAAATACTGTAACTAGGCAAACCATGTGCCTTTGTGTGCATCTCTGTGTGTGTTGTGTTTTCTATTTCACCAGCCACAGCAGAGATACAGAAGTATTGTAATATTCAGCAAGGAAGTCAACTAACAATCTTGACTTTGTGTCACATAAATTGTAAATGATGTGTAAGCTATTGCTCCAGACTGATTACTCCCAGGAGCATTATGCATCCTCTAATTGCCAGTCTATGCTTGGACTGTAGCTCATTCATATTTCAGTTTGCAGCTAATATAAGATCACCAGGGTTAAGAGCATTGCAATGTTTAATGATTATCTATATACTTGATTCCAAAGATGTGACATCATTTTGGATCTGTAGCATTTTATGGATGGCTTTAAGCAGATGACATCACTGTAGCATGAAACTGTTTTCCAGAAAACAGCTAGTAAAACTCCCTTACTTCTCTTACCACAGGTATTTTACACGGAGCTGGACTTTCTCAGCTTCCCAAACAGCGCTATCAGCCAAGTGACCTGCATGCTGACCAAGCTCCAAACAGCCACGTCAAATACGTCTGGTAAAATTATCTAGACACTTGTTCAACTATACACGTGCGCTGTATGTTAACAGGGCCTGGCTTGCTCTCAAGCTAACGGGCCACACTTCCAGGGGAGCCCAAGAGGAGCAGCTGTTTTCGGGGAAAGGCTGCCATCCACAGATCTGGGCTGGCAGCAGGACGCCCCTGCCCCACACACACGTCCCACTCAGGGGTGGATGCGCACTGGCAGAGGTGCCCGGGCCTGCAAGAGGGCCTGAGATTCTCTATGGAGCCAGTGTTCTAATTAGGGGTGACATTTCTAATGGGAAGAAAAAGGAATTACCAAAGCCAAGGGTTATCTTTGTCTCCAGGAGGAGCTGGGTTCTGTTGACCAGAATCAGAATTAAAGTGACAATTACATTTCAAACTGAAATTAATAATCAGATTGGTGAGGGCCTTTGCCTTGGTACAAACAGTGAGCCCTGATAAGTGACCATCTTTTCTAAGCTGGCTTTGGCCTCAATTTTCTCCTTTGAAACAGGAAAATGCTTCAGTCTCTGGGCAGACCAGAAGTCCACATGGCCCTGGATGTGGTTCTGGTGAGGGGCTCGGGCCAGGAGCACGAAGGGTGCTTGCTGCTGACGTCAGAAGTGCTCTTCGTGGTGAGTGTCAGCGAGGACACCCAGCAGCAGGCCTTCCCTGTCACGGAGATCGACTGTGCGCAGGACAGCAAGCAAAGCAACCTGCTCATCGTGCAGCTTAAGCAGCCAAGAGTGGCCTGTGATGTAGAGGTACATTTTGGAAAATGGGGTGACCAGGGTTAGCTGCCGGCAAGGTTGAGACACAGGGTGACCGCAGGTACCAGGCATTTATGAGCCAGCAGCGTCTGGAGTGGATGCTGGAGACCAGGAGGGCTGCCAGGGGAAAGGGTGTGGGCAGCAAGGAGGCCGATGGACTCAGAGCTGGGGCTAAGCCACCATAGGAATTGAAGGTTGGCTGTCATGGAGCTGGGGTGCTGGAGCTCCAAAACAAGCAGGTCTGAAGAAGGGCCAGGACCAAGGCAGCAATTCCATGCAAACACTCCACAAAGCAGGCCTCCTGGTCTGAACACAGAGCAGGCTCAAGTCTGCACGTGGCCTGGGAGTGACTGCAGCAGGTCACTTTAGCAGGGACAGGAGAGGACCACCATAGAAGTGAGGGGTGTCATGAGGGAAACAAGGCACAAGCAGTAGGCCTGATCTTTGCAAGCTCACAAACCAGGAGGCCTGACTCACTCCCCTCCCTCATTCCCAACTCCTCAAGAGTTCAGGGTCAAAATTTTGTCAACTCTCTCCCATCCCCTGCTCTAGACTGTGTGGCTCTGTGTTCCCTTTCCAATAGGACGCTTTCCCATCCCCTAAGTAGCACAAGGTGCCTCCTGGGGATGCTGCTCAGGCTCTTGGGGCAGCTCCCTGGCCACACAGCTCCTGAGATGTGCTGGCTGCTGGCTCCCGGCTCCACATAAGTTGATGTAGAATGGATGTTCAGGTGGGGCATTCTGGGTGTCAGGGGTCAGAGGTGAACAGCAGCGCAGCCCGGGGTGAGCAGGTGCACCCACTGCAAAACTGCTCTGCCTCTGCCCTCCCTGCTGACTGCCTGATCCATGGGGCCCTGAGAGTTGACCTCAGAGACAGACACCTTTTTTTTCCCCCACACAGCTTGATGGGGATGGACCAGAGGCAAGGTGTAGCCTGCCTAACTTAGGGTCTGAGTAGCCCCAGGAAAAGGACAGTAAACCTGCCTCCAGCAGGTCCTGCCTGATGCCTCCTCTCACTATTTTCTTCCTGGTACGGGAGCCTGCGTCTCCCTCACACCACTGTTTGCGTAAAATTATTTGAGAAGATGGAAGGCAGCCAACCACAACAACTCTGAGATTTCTCTAGTTTCTTGGATCGTAATCAGTCAGGCTTTAAGCTGGGGCTTGGCACTAAGACTACATTGCTGGTTCGAGTCGATGACTTTCTGGGAATAAACAGAGGTCAGATGTCCAGCCTGACTTTATTAGATCTGCCAAAATCTTCTGATCCAGATGACAATAAAGCAGCAGTGATCTGGCTACAGGCCTTGGCAGGGGATAGTATCATTATCTTCAAGTCCTTGGTCCTTAACGAAAAGCTCCCAAAGCCCTGAGGAATATCTGTGACCATTGTTATTCCTTAGTTGCTTGGGAAATATTTCAGATCTTAAACTATTGAGACTAGAGAATCATCTTTAGCTGTTAAACTGTCTTCAACTGTGATCCTTCTCTTTGGCTTTTCTGCTTGAGGAGGGGATAGATACTGTGGGGAATTACAGCTGGAGGGGAACAGACCTCAGTTTCTCCAGGGGTTACTGAGATGACAGGTGGAGTCACCCCTCCCGCCCCCCCAGAAGTTACCAAGGCTAATTGAGACCATGGGATCAGTGAGTTAGAGGCAGAAGCACTAACAAACACTCCGGGCGCCATGCTCACCACTCGTTTTCCATTGGTGTTCAGTGATAACAGGGTTGGGGTGAAGGGGTGGCTGAATCAGAGGCAGGAAGAGTTGACAGAGCAGGAATACTGCAGGTTAGCTACGGAGCTTACACAGCAGCACCCGGCACTGGGCAGACCTGGGCAAACTGGTAGATACCAAGCATGCTTTCAGCCTCCAAATTGCACTTTCTCACTATCTGTTTCCTTTACCTCTAAACCCCAACTCCGTATTAACAAAAAGTAACTGCCCAATTAATCCTGTGTCCAAACCCTAACCTCCTCCCTCACCCCAATGGAGAGCCAAGCTGCAGAACAAAATGGTCTTTTTGTTGTTGTTGTTGTTGAGAGATAGATAGATAGTAGACCCTTCCTTAATAGTGCTATATATAATCCAGTGTATTTTCAAAATGGGAGTAGGGGAGTCACTCAGCAGTGCTGCCTGACAGTGCGTTTTCCTCAGTGGCCATACCTCACCTAATCCACAGATATTAAGCTGGGCTGGGAAGCCTACCCATTATCTCCCAGTGAAAACTAAAGAACAGTATTTTTAAATCTTTACATGAAATGGCTTTTCTGGGATTTTTGCTCTAGATGCTAGGAAACACAGCTCCTTTGAATTTTGGAAGGAATTAATTTGTAGATGACATCATTCGGTATATTCAAATATGGCAGGATTTTTTTAAAAACCAGCATTTGCTTTTCTTAGTTAAATGCAGCCATTTTTAGGGTAATAATTGCTTAATATGCCTGGCACATTATTGAAATCCCTTATGAGAGGCTCACAATGAGTCAGAAGGTCAATTTATTCCTTGGCCATGTTCCTTTCACAACACGGGTTTTCCTGTGCTGCTGTTCAGGAGGAGCAATTAAGACTCTTGTGTATTCAGAGCTTTCCAGCTGAATCCTGACCCCATCAAATGATATCATCAGAGCTCTGGCTTTTGCCTGGTGGTGCACAGCTTTCATCTGTCAGTGAATCTTTGGGGGCCTTTCTTTCCCAAGCTTAAAAATAAGAGACTGAACTCTAATGGATGCCCTACTTATTCCTTATTTCTCTGGCAGGCAGACCTCTCTCTTTACCATCCCACTGGCTTTCTGTAGCTTTTAAGACACCCTTGGCTGCATCGTCTCTGTGCCCTACACAGAAATATATAAATTCTTTACTACTATTTCAAAACCTAAAAAGCCCTCATTAAAATGTTTATAATTCTTCCAGAGTGGTCTTTCCAACATTTGGTAGGTAAAGACCACTCAAAGGTCAGTGGCTACCTGATCCCCACAGGTCAGTGGCTTACACTGGAGACTTCCCACTCCACTTGATTTACACAGTAGATAGCTACAGCATTTCAGGATGGGAGGAATTTATAGCTCCACTTGCCTTTGATGGGTACTTTCTCAGAGAATCTCTCTTAAGAACTTAGGTAGTATATCTATCTCAGTTCTCCTATTTGAGTTCCACTGAAGATGAGCCAGACTTTTATGAACCATAAATGTACTTTGCATCCTCCCTCTTTTCCATAAAAATTTCCCCTTCCTCTGCCCAGTTTATTTTCTCTGGCTTTAAATCCTAGTATTTATAAAAGCAGAAAATGTTACAGTTCAAAAGGTATTTGTTTTTCTAATGCTCTGTCCAAAGCCACTGGGTTTGAAAGAGGTAAAGAGGTTCTGTCTGGAGAGGTTTGCGGAGACAAGCAGACAGAGCTTTTATCTCAGGGTTTAACTTGATTAGATTCAAGCAGAGGAAAGACACTTTTCTCCTTTGTTCCCGGACCAGGCTAGTAAAGAGCCAGGTGACAGATGTTCTGAGAGTTAATGAGTAAAATATTCTGAAATCGTCAACTTCAAACAAACATGGGAGTTTTTACACAACACCAAATGCTTATTCGGTGGCTTTATTAGATAACCTAAAAGGCACAACATCCAATGTCTCAAGGCAAGAGAAGGAATGATTTTGTTATGGAAGTCTCCGTATGAGTGTTTGTTTGGCAACTAAAAAAATCTTTTTTTGGAACCCAGGTGGATGGAGTTCGAGAGAGACTGTCAGAGCAACAGTATAACAGACTTGTGGACTATATCACAAAGACATCTTGTCACCTGGCCCCCAGCTGCTCTTCCATGCAGACACTATGCCCTGTGGTGACTGTGGAACCTCTCCCTTCCACTGTGAAAACATACCATTATATGGTTGAGCCACACTTTGCCCAAGTCTTCATCAGTAAATTTACCATGGTGAAAAATAAAGCCCTGAGGAAAGGGTTCCCTTGAGTCCCCTCTGAGGTGTTGATTCCTGCTTGTGCAATTTATTTCTGAAAAAGAAACCTAATGAGCTCTAACAACATCTAATGTGGACAAAACCCACTGTTCTATAGTTGTTATAGTAATTTCCTAGCCTCTTCTAAAACTAATTCAGGTTCTTCCTTTTTCCCAAAACTAAGATACTTCAAAATTGAGTGACTGATGATTGATTAAAAAACCTATTCCTTCCCCATTTGGGGACAATGAACAGAATCCTATTATTAATCTTATCGCGTGCAGAAAATACATTCCTTTTTGCTGTTTGCTAAAATTTCGACTATAATTAGGCTCTGTTAACTCTAACACAAAACATGGTCAGGCTTTGGAAACAGATTAAAACTTCATCCCCAGCTGCATCTGTTTTTAGGCTGAGACAACTGCCTAATACCCTCATCTGCAGAGGTTCAGATTCTTTGTATGAAATTAAATGCTTAGGAGCTTACTGTTCAACTTGTTAATAAATTTGTTACTTAAATGTGATGCTGTTTCTTTAAGTGAATACATTCCTAAACCTTTATGGAAATTTACAAAACATTCTGATGACTGTCCAGGTACTTTTTTGGAAAAAATGTTTTTCTAGTTTGTTTTACTAGGCAAGCTTAGAGAATCTTTTGTCTACTGATAAAAACAGACCCCAGGTGCTCAGGTGAGTTTCTTTAGTTCCATAAGCAAAACACTACTGGGGAACTCCCACTACTGGATATTCTTGTGGAGGGACTCACCCGGATGCATTGGCAGACTCAAGAACCCAAACATTAACCTGAATAATAGTTTATTTTGCTGACTTGGCTTGATCAAGCATAAAGATATTCCCAGTATCTGACATTCTTTTGTATTTAAAGATGGATTTGGCTTAAGATCCTGGGTCACCAGGTACCACCTTTAATATTCAGTAAAAATTTGATACTCCAATTAAAACACATTTTTACTCATTACATCCAAACTTGGGCCTACAACCGGATACCTACAATTGGGAGATGCTAAGAAAATTCAGTTTCAAATGCCCACTTTTAACTTTCTTTAAACTTAATAAGCCTCACATGTTATTGGGCATAAGAGGTCACTGCATAGTTGTTTGCTGTTAATGGAAATTCAGGCTGAATATGGAAAACACGGTTCCACCATTTGCTGTAATCATACTCATTTAGGAAAGTTTTGTCAACCTCGAGTATTTTTAAGATTGTAAATATGTATTAAGTCGTATGGTAATTTTGCATACTACTTTAAGAATTGTTATATGAAATTGTTCAAGATAAAAGGAATCCTTGAATTACTGATAACACATAAATGTAGGTTATTAAAATGCAGCTTTTCACTGATACTTGGGTTTATTACAGTTTACATCATTGGAACTCAGGAATTTTGCATGAGTTAAAAAGAAAATTTTTGTTAACATAATAAAAGAACTGGTGATTAAATTAGCTGTGGCTAAAATACACTTAATTCTTAAAGCTCTCCATAGTATCACTTTGATCACAACAAAACCACAATTATTAAAGGGGAGAAAGGTCCTAAGACCTCCCTGAAAAAATGTTATTACCACACTCTAAATTAGCAGATATTACTCAATCGCAATTCCAATTAAATAACACAACTTTTTCTAGACTAGATGTATATTCCATATTGTACAGTTAGGTTTTCAATAAAGTAATACTGAGTAAAAAAACCCTTAAATTTTAATTACCTACTATTATATCTGTCCAGTGGTTGGATCCAGTAGGGCAATCCGGTGACAATGAAGTCCAAAGACGTTTTATTGGAAAGGCAAGTCTCTGTTCCTTTTAAGAGCCCACAGTATAGTAGTCATGTAGGCTCATGCAGACCCCTTAAACCCATGGCCCAGGCAGTTACCTCAGTGAAATGGACAAAATGTGAGGAATCAAAAATGTCCTAAAACAATGAAAATTTTAAAAAATATTGAAATCAGGTTATCGTCCTAAGATTCATAAAATTAAAAATCCCTGACCAATTCTAATGCAAGTACCCTGAACTGTAAGTATTAGCAAGAGTAACTGCACAAAAATTTAGTGTCCACAGTATTTGTCAATTGTTTATTTATCATGAGAAGCTATTCATATGCAGGAACACAGGTAAGTGACAAACTTCCATGGAACTCAACCCAAAGAAATTCTGTGGAGAAAAACAGAGTGGCCAAGTTAATGACAATCATTCTCTTAATACCTCACCACCCTGGAGAACCCTTGAGGTCTACTGCTACCAGTGGAAGCCACACTTTGATCACTCACCCTTAGCCCAGCAGCAGCCCTGTTCAGGCTGCCTGGGCTCCAGGTCCATTCTCCCCCATGCTCCCTAACCTCCCTGACCAGCCTCTTTTCCATTTGGGACATTCACACCTTACTTTGGGGTTTTTTGCTTTCATTTACCAAATTCTGCTTTTTTCCTTCAAGTCCACCCCGCTCTGCTCCCTTCTCATACCCGTACTGTTCTTAAAAACCAGTAGCCCATCTGTTCTAAACATTTCTATTCCTATCTCCAAATCTGTTCCTTTTTCTTATTGTTTTTTAAACAATCAACTTCTTGTAAGTAAAAGGTAAAAAAAAAAAAATTTTTAAAAACCAGCCTATTAACATCTGATTATGAAATGCATACCCACTGTGGAAGTTTTGAAAATTTCAAAGGTACAAGAAAACAGCAATGTTAAGATTCCACACACAACCACTAATATTTTCTTGATCTTTTTACCTTCAGCCTTTTTTTCTGTGCACTCTTTAACATAGATCACCCTTTACAAAATACATTCTTAGTTTTCTATTCTACTAATTTCTGTTACTTTGTGATTACCAATTCTAAGGGACATTAATAGTCCATGATATGAATGTCATAAATTCCTTATCAATTTTCCAACCACTGGGAATAAAGTTGTTTTTCTACTATTATGTATTATATATATTAAACTGTGGCATGTATCTATCTGTGACTCAGATACCTCCTTAATATAAACTACAGAAATGGAATGTAATAGAATTGAATCTTATATTAAGCAAAAGTTATTCATAGTCAAAATTATCCTTATATCTTTTAGAAAACTGATCTGAGTCCAGTACAGCAGGTCTCCCCCACACCCCAGATCTTGGGAAAGATCACACACACACACACTCTCACACATACATACATATGGCAGTTGGAATGCTCCTTCAGGAACAGTCTACCTGAAAAAAAATAGCACATTCACATTCCCCTTGTCACAGCAAACTCACACGGGGGTGGTAGACAGGATCTTTAACTCTACTTGAATTGTTCTACCTTACTATTTTGTTGAGCTTGAATGAAGTTAAACACATGAACTACAAGACTCCATAGTACAAATAGTTTCACCAGGTACTGGACATGCTTTCAAATCAATTTAACAGATGACCTTTCATCAGCACACAAGCCAGTCCTCTTCTAGACACAGAACCGCAATCACACTGTCCATAAGGCAGTGGACCTTAACCACCCAAACTAGAATCTCTGGAAAGCCACCAAGTCACCTATGGACATCCAAATAACAAACTATAAAAGGTGTCCAAAACTTGTTTTTTAAAGCACTTCTAAAAATGTGATTTTCCTGATGCCAATCTAGCAGTAATAGCACAACATGCAAAATGATTCTGAACATAAAATTAACTTCATGTCAGCAAGATGGTGCAGTAACAAAGCTCCATACCCCTACTCCCTAAGAGAAAAAGCAAAGACACACGGACCAAAGTGTCTTTGTGAGAACTGCAGAAATCAATTAAGCTGCAACAAACAAGCGAACACCTAAATATGAAAAAGCTGCACTCAAAATGGCAGGAAATGTCATGCACTTTTTTCTCACCCTTGCCCCACCCCCTTCTCAATACAGGAGTGTGGTCAGGAGGAAAGTGACCAATTCCTGACTCCTCCTTCAGGGCAGAAGGAAAAGTGAAGACCCTGTATGCAATGTTCTGGCTTATTTGAGGGCTTCCCAAGGGACTGCTTCTATCTTTATCTCAGAGCACTGATGAGAATGGTGACAGAGTTTAACTGACTTATGAGACACCACCAAAAAGACCAACCTATGTACTCTGGAAGTGCGAGAAGGGGCAGAGAGTTTATTTGAAGAAATAATGGCCAAAATCTTCCCAAATTTGAGGAAAGAAATGGATATATAAATACAAGATGTTACTGGAAGTTAGATGAACCCAAAGAGACCCAACACCAAGACACATTATAATCCAACTGTCAAAAACCAAAGACAATGGATCTTGGAAGCACCAAGAAAAAAATGATTCATTGCCTACAAGGGAGCCTCTGTAAGATTATCAGTGGATTTCTCAGGAGAAACCTTGCAGGTCACAAGGATGTCAGATGGTAAATACAAAGTGCTCACACACACACACACACACACACAAATTACCAATCAAGAATACTATAACCAGCAAAAATGTCCTTCAAAAATCAGTAAGAAAATTAAGACGTTCCTAGATTAAAAAAAAAAAACCTAAAAGATAGGAGTTCATTACTACTAGATCTGCAATGAGAGTTCTTCAAGTTGAAACAAAATTACACTAGACAGGGACTTCCCTGGTGGAGCAGTGGTTAAGAATCCGCCTGCCAATGCAGGGAACACGAGTTGGATCCCTGGTCCGGGAAGATCCCACATGCTGCAGACCAACTAAGCCCGTGCACCACAACTACTGAGCCTGCGCTCTAGAGCCCGCAAGCCACAACTACTGAATCCCGTGCGCCTACAGCTCACGCTCCGCAACAAGAGAAGCCACTGCAATGAGAAGCCCGCGCACCGCAACACGAAGAGTAGCCCCTGCTCACCGCCACTAGAGAAAAAAGCACAAAGACCCAACACAGCCAAAAATAAATAATAAATAAATAAATTACACTAGGCAGTAACTCAAAAGCCATGTGAAGATATAAAGTTCACTGGCGAAGGCAAATATATGAATAAATATAAAAGCCAGTGTTGTAACTGTTTCATATCCCCACTTTTAATTTTGTAGGATTTAGAGACAAAAGCTCTAAAAAAAAGAAATCTATGTTAATGGGTACACAATATCTAAAAATACAATTTGTGGCATTAGTAACAAAGCAGGGGAGCAGAGTTGTAAAAGAGAATTTTTGTATGTGACTGAAATAAGTTGTTACCAATTCAAAATAGATTATAACAATAGGTTGGTTTAAACTCCCCAAAAGTCATAGACCTGAGGAATGGATACAAAACAAGGTCCAACTATGAGCAGTCTACAAGAGATACACTTTAGATCCAAAGACACACATAGTTTAAAAGCTAAGGATGGAAAATGATTCCATACAAACAGCAATCAAGAGAGCGCGAGTGGCTATACCATTAGCAGACAAAACAGACTTTAAGTCAAAAAATGTTACAAAGACAAAGGACATTATATAATGATTCACCAAGAAGGCAGATTATAAATATCAATACATATGCACCAAACATCAGAGCTTTGAAATATGTGAAGCAAATGCTAACAGAATTGAAGGGAGAAATAGACAGCTCTACAGTAATAGTGGGTGACTTAAAATACTTTCAATAATGGCTATAAGAACCAGACAGAAGATCATTAAGAAAATAAGTGGACTGGAGCACTACAGACCAATCAGATCTAAGAGACAAATACAGAACATTCTACCTAACATGAGAATACACATTTTTTTCCTCAAGTGCATATGGATTAATTTCCATGTTAGGCCATAAAACCAGACAATAGATTTTAAAATACTTAAGTCACATAAAGTATCTTTTCTGGTCACAAAAGATGAAACTAGAAATTTATACCAGAAGGAAAATAGAAAAATCCACAAATATGTTGAAATTAAACATACCCTCCAACAACCAGTGGGTCAAAGTGGGTATCAGAAAAGAAATTTAGGACTTCCCTGGTGGTGCAGTGGTTAAGAATCTACCTGCCAATGCAGGGGACACAGGTTTGATCCCTGGTCCGGGAAGATCCCACATGCCGTGGAGCAACTAAGCCCATGCACCACAACTACTGAGCCCGTGCTCTAGAGCCTGTGAGCCACAGCTACTGAGCCCATGTGCTCTCGGATCCACATGCCACAACTACTGAGCCCACATGCTCCAACTACTGAAGCCCACGCACTTAGAGCCCGTGCTCTGCAACGAGAAGCCACCACAATGAGAAGCCTGCGCACCGCAACAAAGAGTAGCCCCCACTCGCCACAAATAGAGAAAGCCCATGCACAGCAAAGAAGACCCAATGCAGCCAAAAAATAAAGAAAAAAGAAATTTAAAAAGAAGATCAAGTCAACAACCTAAGTTTATACCTTAAAAAGGTAGAAAAAGGGGCTTCCCTGGTGGCGCTGTGGTTGAGAGTCCACCTGCCAATGCAGGGGACACAGGTTCATGCCCTGGTCCAGGAAGATCCCACATGCCACGGAGCGGCTAGGCCCGTGAGCCGTGGCCACTGAGCCTGCGCGCCTGGAGCCTGTGCTCCACAACGGGAGAGGCCGCAACAGTGAGAGGCCCGCGTACCGCAAAAAAAAAAAAAAAAGGTAGAAAAAGAAAAGCAAGCTAAACGAAAGCAGGAAATAAAGATTAAACAAAACAGGGAACAGAAAAACACTAGAGCTACATCAACAAAATCAAAAGAGCTGGTTATTTGCAAAGATCAACCAATTTAACAAACCTTTAGTCAGACTAAGAAAAAAGAAAACTCAACTAAAAACAGAAATTAAAGAAGGGACATTATGTCACCAAATCAGATCACCCACATGAAATGGAATAATTCCTATAAACACACAACCTACCAAGAAATAAGAAACAGATTAACAGACTTATAACTAAGTAAGGAGATTAAATCAGCAATCAATAACCTCCCAACAAAGAAAAGCCCAGGATCAGATGGCTTCACAGGAAAATTCTACCAAACATCTAAAGAAGTTAACACCAATCCTCCTCAAACTATTCCAAAAAACTGAAGGGGGGGGCTTCCCTGGTGGCGCAGTGCTTGAGAGTCCGCCTGCCGATGCAGGAGACGCGGGTTCGTGCCCCGTTTCGGGAAGATCCCACGTGCCGCGGAGCGGCTGGGCCCGTGAGCCATGGCCACTGAGCCTGCGCGTCCGGAGCCTGTGCTCCGCAAATGGGAGAGGCCACAACAGTGAGAGGCCCGCATAACGCAAGGAAAAAAAAAAAAAAAAACTGAAGGGGGGTGGGGGTGGGGAAACATTTCCAAATTCACTCTATGTATTTTTTGTTTTCTATATATTTATATTAAGACATCTTAAACATTTCTGTATGATGGAGAGACTGCCCCCCACCATGTTTTCCTGAACCTCTCACATGTCTCTTGTGGCCAACAACTGACTCACTAACTCATTTAGGAATATAAAACATTCTATAAGACCAACATTACCCTTATATCAAAGTCAGACAAATATAACACAAGAAACTAGAGAGTAATATCCCAAATACAGATGCAAAAATCCTTAATAAAATACTAGCAAACAATTCAACAGCTCATTAAAAGGATTAAACACCATGACCAAGGATGATTCAACATATGAAAATATACCACAGAGCCACATGATCATCTCAACTAATTCAGAAAACGCATCTGAAAAATTCAATACCTTTTCATGATTAAAAAAAATTCAAATAAAGAACAGAAAGAAACTACCTCAGTATAATAAAGGTGATACACGAGAAACCCACAGCTAATATACTCAATAGTGAAAGGCTTAAAAGCTTCTCCAGGGCTTCCCTGGTGGCACAGTGGTTGAGAGTCCGCCTGCCGATGCAGGGGACACAGGTTCGTGCCCCGGTCCGGGAACATCCCACATGCCACGGAGCAGCTAGGCCCTTGAGCCATGGCCGCTGAGCCTGCGCGTCCGGAGCCTGTGCTCCGCAACGGGAGAGGCCACAACAGTGAGAGGCCCGCGTAATGCAAAAAAAAAAAAAAAAAAGCTTCTCCAAGGTCAGGAAAAAAAAAAAAAAAGGATGCCCATTCTTACCCCTTCTCTTCAACATAGTACTGGAAGTCCTAGTCAGAGCAATTAGGGAAGAAAAAGAAATAAAAGACATCCAAATTGCAAAGGAAGAAGTAAAACTATCTCTGCAGATGACCTGATCTTATATGCAGAAATCCCAAAAAGATTTCACACACACACAAAAAACTGTTAGAATAAACTCGGCAAAGCTGCAGGATACAAAATCAACGCACAAAATCAGCTGTGTTTCTAGATACTAACAATGAATAATCAGAAAAGCAAATTAAGGAAACAACCCCAATTACATTAGCATTAAAAAAAAAAATACAATTCTTAGGAATAAACTTCACCAAGGAGGCAAAAGACTTGTATACTGAAAGATACAAAACATTGCTGAAATTAAAGAAACAAATGGAAAGACATCCTGTGTTCATGTTCCCTTAACATCATATCCAAAAATTAATAAAATGGATCAAAGACCTAAAGGTAAGAGCTAATAGAACTATAAAACTTTTGCAGAAAATATAATACTTTACAACACTGGATCTGTCAATTTCTTAAGCATGACACCAAAAGCACAGGCAACAAAAGAAAAATTACATAAATTAGACTCCATCAAAATTTCAAATGTCTGTGCATCAAAGGACACAATTAACAGACTGAAAAGGCAATCCATAGAATGGGAGAAAATATCTAAATCATATCTGATAAGGAGTTTTAAATAACTCCCACAACTCAACAAAAACAATCCAATTAAAAGTGGGCAAAGGACTTGAATAGACATTTCTCCAGAGAACATACACAAATGGCCAAAAAGCATGGGAAAAGATGCTCAACATCATTAACTGTTAGGGAAAAGCAAACGAAGACCAAAATAAAACACCTCACACCCATTTGGATGTCTATCAAAAAACCAGAAAACAAGTGTTCACAATGATGTGGAGTAACTGGGACCCTTGTGAACAGAAGTTGGTGAAGTGAAAAATGGTGCAGCCACTATGTAAAATAGTATGGCGGTTCCTTAAAAAATTAAAAACAGAACTACCATATGACTTAGCAACTCCACTTCTGAGTATATACTCAAAAAAGTATTAAAGCAGGGTATCAAAGAGATATCTGCACACAAAGCAGCAGCATTATTCACAGTAGCCAAAAGCAATCCAAGTGTCCACTAACAGATGATTAAACAAAATGTGGTATATAGATAAAATTTACTTAGATGAAAAGAGTTCTGAAGACTGGTTGTACAACAATGTAAATGTACTTGACAATACTGAACTGTACACTTAAAAATAAAGTTAAGACTGTATATTTTATATATATTGCCACAGTTAAAAAAGATTTCAAACAGTAATTTCAAATAACCATATTACCTTTATATTCCAAAATCACTTTGCACTCTGAAAGATACCAGCTTTCCTCATCTCCTCAAAATCTTTTATGGAATCATAATTTCTGTAGAAATCTGCATATGCCTTCTTTCTTGGTTCAGCCACAGCAAACTAAAAGGTAACATCACATTTAGGACTTATTTTTTTTAATTATTAGAAACAATATCTAAAGACAACATAAATCACCAAGTTTTTGTTCACTTTGAATCCTACTTATCTTGAATCCTATTATTAAGGCCCTTAAAGAGGTAATTAAGTTAAAATGAAGTCTTTAGGGTGGGTCCTAACCCAACATGACTAGCATCCTTAGAGGAGAAGAAATTTCAGACAGGAACAATGCTAACACACAGAGGACCATGTGATGAGAGAGAGAAGACAGGAATACAAAGCCAAGGAGAGAGGCCTCAGAAATCAATCCCACAGCCAACTTTTGTTTCGGCCGCGGCGCAGGGCATGCAGGATCTTATTTCCCCAACCAGGGATCGAACCAGTGCCTCCTGCAGTGGAAGCACGGAGTCTCAACCACTGGACTGCCGGGGAAGTCCCCCACAGCTATCTTGATCTTGGATTTTTAAGCCTTGAAAAAAAAATTTCTATTGTGGAAGCCACCCAGATTGTGGTATTTTGTTATGGCAGCCCTAGCAAACCAAGACAGCTTCATTTAAAGATGGAGGACAAGCTACCTGGGGAATAAGATACTTTCCCATCACACTGCGGTGGGTCGAGAAAGGGTAAGAGGAAAGGAGAACATTAAAGAGGGAATTTCTTTAAAAGACTCTAGGGCCTTCCCTGGCGGTCCAGTGGTTAAGACTTCACCTTCCAACGCAGGGGATGTGGGTTCGACCCCTGGTTGGGGAGCTAAGATCCCACATGCCTCGTGGCCAAAAAACCAAAACATAAAACAGAAGCGGTATTGTAACATGCTTAATAAAGAATTTTAAAATGGCCCACGTCAAAAAAATCTTAAAAAAACAAAAGACTCTATATTCTATGAAAATAAAATACATTTTCAAATTTAAAACACATTTTTGGAGCATGAGCACGAAGTAAAAATAAAACATACATACCTTATAGAAAGTTGCAGCTCCCAAGGAGACAATGATTGCTCCAACAATATGAAAACGCAGACGCTTGGCCAGAAGGCCACGCATCTGAGGTTTTGTCAAAGAACTGGAAGCCATGGTAGTTTTTCTCCTTGACAGCTAAAATAATAAAAGACAACTCTTAGAACATAAGATACCTAAAGAACTCTTCTGCATAATGCATTTTAGTACTCAGTGAAGCACAGGCAGGACAGTGGACCGACTCCTCTCCCAAACCCTAAGGTCTTTACTGGCTTCGCGGTTTCATCTTCTCACACGGTGAACGACCACCCTAAATAAGCAAGATCAAAGCCCAACAGTAGTAACCAGGGAACAAGAACGACAAAAACCTCACCCAACTACAGGGAAGATTAGCAGCGGCTCTGGATGGGGAATCACAAGTGCAAACATTCCTAGCATTTACTCTACAAGCTTACTACCAACTCATTTCAGCCTGTGAGACAGCTGTTTTCCCATTTTATTGAGAAAACCGGGCTGCAGGAAGGTTACCGGACTATTTCAAGGTCACGCAATCAAGAACTAACACTCGGGCGGGACCCCAGCAGGTCCCGCAGGGCCCACTTTGTGACCCGAGCCTGAAGGCCGCCGCGCGCGGGCCGGCCTCCCGACCTTCGGCGAGCGCGGCCCGGGCAGGGGCGGAAAGGTCGTGGGCGCGCGCAGGGGGCTGCCGGGAGCCCACCCCTGCCCTCCTACCACAGGCCCGGTGACCCTCCTGCAGCTTCCCAACTCCAATCACAAACGCTACCACAAAGCTGACGACCACTAAGGGCCAACGGTGCTCCTTAAGCCTCGGGAACGGATGAGGAAGAAACCACCTTCCCTTTTTGTAGGTGAAGACACTGGGACCAGACAGGTCAAAAGACGCAACCAAGGTCACGCTAAAGGCGGTAAAAAAGCAGCGGCCACCGGGCCCGGGCCGGCTGTCTCAAAAGCCCGGCGGTCCCTAGAGGCCCCCTCAGCAAACCCGGCCCCCGTGGGACCCGCGCCGCCAGCCCGCCTCCCGTCCTCCCCTAAAAGGCCGCAACGCGGGCCTGCTGGGGTCGACGAGGGCGAGAGGTCCGAGGTTTTCCGCCCCAGAGATGCAGAGTAACGATTTAGCTCCAAGGTAGACCGACAGCAGGCAGCGGGAGGCGGCAAGTACGGGAATCCGAACGAGGGACACAAAACGCCCAAGACTCACCTCAACAACGACGTCCTTGGAAAAATGGACGGCGTTCCAGCAGCGCGCAGGCGCATAAATAGAGAGAACGGAGAGAGGATCCGGCTACGGTGGCCCAAAGAGTACAAAAGGCCTCCAGCGCACGTCCCGCCGTTCAGAGTTGAAGATAATCTGCGTATTTAGCCTCTTTTCTGTGTAACCTTGGATTCAGGGTTTGAACTTGTGAGTCAGTTTCCTTAGTCAAGTCGAGATATTGATCTTACTAATACACAGAGTTGATATGAACTTATTGGGGAATTCAAAGATTATTAATATGTGAATTTTTTTTTTTAATGTACCCTACAAATACAGCACAAATCATCCTGGGCATGGATTGCTCCAACTATGTGCACAAACCATTTTCATTATGACTATCCTTATGCATCTAGCCACTTGTTTGGGTAAAGAGTGAATAAGACAGCTAAGTTCCAGGAACTCACAGCCCAGCAGATGAGACAGACATAAACTGAGTAACATCAATCCCAAGCAGTAGGCACTACCGTAGACACGTGACCCTGGTGCTGCAGAAGCAATTACCTGCTTGGAAAAGCTGAGCAAGTTTGGATGGAAGTATTTGTGTGGACTTTTAGTAAAAGACAAGTGTTTTAAAGCAAGGCATCTGGAAGTTTATGGAAAGTAGTGTGTAAAGTAAGGCTCTTGTGCCTTAGGGTTGTCACTTGATTTTTATTGAAATAACCTGGATTTGTACTGCATTATTCAACTCAGCAAGTACTGTGAAAGATTCATAGGATACATGATATTGATTCAACATATATAGGTTGAGCAATTACTAGGTACCAGGTTCTGCTATTAGCAGGGAAGATTATCAAGGAGGTCATGGAGTCTTTGTCCTCAACTTGTTAACAGATGGCTCTGGGGAGTGAAACCTTTCAGCCACACAGAAATGGTGCTAATTGAAGGTCAAAGTGGACTTGTACCTCAACAACACTTTTTTTCAGACTTCTTATTGTTGTTGAAGACAAGTTCGTGTGCCTGAGAAATGGTGAGGCCAAACAAACTGAGACGTCAGAGTTTAGAGCAGAGAAAGGTTTATTGCAAGGGCCAACCAAGGAGAACAGGCAGCCCATGCTCAAAAAAACCCGAATTCTTCAATGGTTTGGGAGGAAGAGTTTTTAAGCGCAAAATTTGGGGTGAGGGCTGCAGAGTATGTGACTTTCCTGTGATTGGCTGGTGGTGAAGAAACAAGGTGGTGTTCCGGGAATCTTGTGCTCAGCCTGAAGTTATGTTCCTCCAGGAACCGAGTGGGGGCCTTAGTTCCTACCGAAGAACTCAAAGACATATTATATATCTGTGAGGTGAGTTATCTGGGAGGTGAGTCTTAGAGACCTCAAGTAACAGAACTAGAATTTAATATCCATTGAAACATAATCTTTTTCTTTCTAAAATTACCCTCACTTTTACCAAATATAGCCAAATTAAGACTAATTTGTTTACCAAATAAGTCTGGTTAATTGGTCACATAGGGTTTTTTACACTGGCTGTACTGGAACTCTTCATAAGGAGTCTCAGACAACTTTTTTTTGTTTGAATTTTTGAATTTTATTTTATTGATTTTTTTTATACAGCAGGTTCTTATTAATTATCTATTTTATACATGTTAGTGTATATATGTCAATCCCAATCTCCCAGTTCATCACACCACCACCACCCACCACACCACTTTCCCCCCTTGGTGTCCATATGTTTGTTCAGACAACTTTTAATAGGCCTCTCAAGGCCGGGAAAGTCATGCCAAGGACTTGCCATTAGATTCTGCCTGGGTGAACTTCTCTCCTCTAGAGTTCCCCAAAATATCAAAATTCCTGTACCTGCCAGGAGGCAGCCTTTCTTGTTCACCTGATAAGTCTGTTCAGAACCTAAGAGTTTCTGATTTCTGGATGGATCAGGTAGAGAGAAAAGATAAACGTTTTAGTTCTACTTACAGAGGGGTGATTTACCAAATTGCTTTGTCATAATTAGCATGAGAGGAAGGGTTTCCTTATATCTGGAAAACACAGATCAAAACCAATAATATTCCAGGGCTTCCCTGGTGGCACAGTGGTTGAGAGTCCGCCTGCCGATGCAGGGGACACGGGTTCGTGCCCTGGTCTGGGAAGATCGCACATGCCGCGGAGCGGCTGGGCCCATGAGCCATGGCCGCTGAGCCTGCACGTCTGGAGCCTGTGCTCCGCCACAACAGTGAGAGGTCCATGTACCGCAAAAATAATAATAATAATAATAAAATAAATAAAATACTGTTTGACTCAGGATCCAAATAAGGGCTACATGTTGCAACTGCTTGAAATGTCTTTTACTTCTCTTTTAATTTATAGGTTTCCCCGTCTCTTTTTTTTATTCTTGCAATTTATGTGATTTGTTTTGTTCTGTTTGTTTAGTGCAGTGGCTGGGTACCACTTAAAATCCTCTTGCAGTGAATTGTCCCATACCTGGGGGAACACTGACTCTCTGGTCAATAATTGTAATACAGTAACGTTTTCAGCACATAGGAAACACTCATAAATATTTGTTGAAGGAGAGAAAGGAAGAGGAAGGGAGGTAGGGAGGGTTGGGAATAAGCCAGAGCCAGAGGCAATACTGGGCCCCCTCCCAGCCTTAGGGAGGCTTCATAAGGGACTCCTATGTTGGCTATCCCCACACAACTGACAATTTCCTTCCCAGATTAAGATTGTCAAGGCCTTCTCATAGCTTGCAGGTCAAGATCATGCTCCTAACATAGTGAAAGAGCAAGTTCTAGTCTGCTCCAGTCTACCTTTTCAGTTTCTTGCCCGGAGTCACCTAATAAGGAAACTAATCCATGCTCATGGTTATAAAGTTCTCTCTCTTGATATGCCCCACTGACATCCTTCTTTCCAGAAGTAATTACTTTTACCATTTCTTCGGTTGATTAGCTTTACATTTATGAATCATAGCTATCATTATGCAATGATATGCTATCATGTGAAAGCATTAATACTATTCTACCATCATGCAATAATGTGCTATCATATTATAGGGAAGGAAAACTTTTCCTTTCTTCCCTTCTATTGGCTGGTCTAATAATTAAATTGACATAAGACAAATTAACAGGAGAAACACAAATTTAATTTCATATGTATAGGAGCTCATAAAAAATATGTGACTCAAAGAAATGACCAAAGCAGGCAGCTTTTATACCTTTTAGACAAAGACACAATAAATTTTTGAAGAACTGACAAGACAAAGAAAATTGGACTTGAGGTAGTAAATTAGTGAAATATCAATAATGAGATTTGTTTATACAGCCTTCTAGAGAGCTCTAAATTCTCTACCTCTAGTGACAAGGAGGTCTCTCTAGCTCCTGCTACATGGGAGACTTATTTCCTGCTTTCAATGGGATAAAGAAGGGTCAGCATGTCCTTCTTACCCAGCTGTTTCTTCAGTAACTTTAATTCAAAATAATCAATATGCCAAAATGGTATATTTTGGGGTGGCATATTTGGCTCCCCTTCAGTATCATAGCATAACATGCTATCAAATAAATTTCTTGATCTATCAATATAAGACATTATCTATTAACTTCCTACTATGATAAGCATTGAGCTCAGTTATATCTCCTTACTACCCCTCCTCCGCTTCTCCCAGTATCACCTTTTTAGTTACTCTACTGGTTACTAATAGATAAAAAATATATATGCCTCATTCCATGTGTTGAATGCTCTTGTCCCCTCTCCCCTTTTTTCATAATGTGTGTTTTAAGTTCCTCAAGCTGATTGTCCCCATCAGTGGTAACAATGATATTCTAAATGTTTGCCCTTAGTGAAAGAAATCTAAAAAGAAAAAGAAAAATTCTCATTCTTCCCAGAGGAGATATTAAGACTTTTTGAGACAAGGTATCCTATTTATTATTCCAGATAGGGCATGGTATGACCAGAACAAACAATCAGTAGACCTTGCCATGGCCCAGGGGCTCAATGTCAGCCAGTCCTGCCTCTTCCCTGGAGGCTAGAGAAAAGCAGAAATCTTCTGCATCACAGAGCTCTTTCCTCAGAAGTGGTGACTTGATAACAGGCCCTATCTTACTTTCTTCAATGTGGAAATCTGTGTGAAAATAGATAATCCTATTCTGTTTTCTGTTACTAAAACTTTCCTTGTAAGTGATTTGTACAAACAAGTCATAAGAACCATGATCTTTAAAGTTTATGTCTGTGAGATGTAACCCTGACCCTTATAAGTCTGCAGTGATCATTGATTATCTTAATAAATTGGGGGACTTCCCTGGTGGCACAGTGGTTAAGAATCCACTTGCCAATGCAGGGGACACGGGTTCGAGCCCTGGTCCGGGAAGATCCCACATGCCGCGGAGCGGCTGGGCCCATGCACCGCAACTACTGAGCCTGCGTGCCGCAACTACTGAAGCTCGCATGCCTAGAGCCCGTGCTCTTCACAAGAGAAGCCACCGCAATGAGAAGCCCGCACACTGCAACGAAGAGTAACCCCCACTCGCCGCAACTAGAGAAAGCCCGTGGGCAGTAACGAAGACCCAACGCAGCCAAAAATAAAAAATAAATAAATAAATTTATTAAAAAATAAAATAAAATAAAATAAATTGGGCCCTACTGCTAACACTTTAATTGATATCACTGTTTTCTGAAAGTGTAAACAACTAGGACATTCCCTGCTCTTTATGCATGAAGGTAAAATTGATTCTATGTGTTGAAGTTTTTTTCAAATAGAGTTTGAAAACTTTGTTTCACTTTAACTAAGTTGCATTAGTAACTTTAATATACTTTGACTTTTATTTCTGGCTCTATCAATTATTAACAACATTTCTATACCCTTTTTAGATCATGATATTAATGATCCTACCCTTTCAGATATCTTCATCCCCTCCTACCTCCCAAATCTTTTATAACCTATACTTTGGATGTGGGAAGGAATTCTGCCTGTAAGCATCTTTTGTTATTGTTATTATTATTATTAAAATTATGGTAAAATACACATAAAATTTAACATCTTAGCCATTTTTTTTTTTTTTTTTTTGCAGTACACGGGCCTCTCACTGTTGTGGCCTCTCCCGTTGCTGAGCACAGGCTCCGGACGCACAGGCTCAGCGGCCATGGCTCACGGGCCCAGCCGCTCCACGGCATGTGGGATTTTCCCGGACCGGGGCATGAACTCGTGTCCCTGCATCGGCAGGCGGACTCTCAACCACTGCGCCACCAGGGAAGCCCCCTTAGCCATTTTTAAATGTACAGTTCAGTAGTAGTAAGTATATTTACATTGTTTTGCAACCAGTCTCCAAAACGTTTTCGTCTTACAAGACTGAAAATGCTCACCCATCAAACAACTCCCTATTCCACGCCCACTCCATCCCACGTCACCCTACCCCTCCCTATAGCTCCGGGCAACGACTTGTTCTACTTTTCTGGGGGGATCTTACTTCCCCGACCAGGGATTGAATCCACATCCTCAGCATGGAGTCCTATCCACTGGACCACCAGGGATTCCCCAACTGCTCTACTTTCTATCTCTATGAATTTGACTACTCTAGGTATCTCATATAAGTAGAATCATACCGTGTTTGTCTCTTTCTGACTGGCTTACTTCACTTAGTATAATGTCCTCAAGGTTCATTCATGTTGTCAAATTTCCTTTCTTTCCTTTCTTTTTATGGCCATTGTACATATATACCACATTTTGTTTATATATTCATGGTTCTGTCAACGGACACTGAGGTTGTTTTCACCTTTGGCTATTGTGCACAATGCTGCTATGAACATGGGTGTATAGATATCAGTTTGAGACTCTAATTTCGATTCTTTTGTTTCCTGGGATCTCCCTCTCTCTCCCTCTCAGTTATAGATATAGATATATCTGAGGACACTAATTGTAAAGTTTTTAAAGTTGTTTTTTTCCATGAATCAACTCCTAGGGACTAATTTTTGTTTTGTTTTTCTTTAACGTTGCACACTTCTAGCTCCGAAGATTTTCGGTTGCCCGTGCATACTTAAGAATGAGGCAATATAAAAGTTCACTGCCAGCTCTGTGTCCATGGCAGGGCTTGTCAACTGGCAGGTGTCACTTTAGGTGAGCAGACAGGGAGCAGCCATTAGGCTTTCATTTATAAAATGAAATGAGAAGGTCGTGTGCTGATCAAGGCACTAATTCACATGCTCACTGCCCAGTCTCTCACCAGACAAGTAATTTCATTTCTTTTGTTTGTTGGTGTTTGGCTTTTGGTCTTATGAATTTGTTTAAATTCCTTTTCCCCCAACTTTATTGGGGTATAATTGACAAAGAAAAACTGTATAAACTTAGGTTGTACAATGTGATTTTTTTGTTCTTGTTAAAGTGTGCAATGTGATGCTTTAATGTATGCATACACTGTGAAATTATATACAATGGAATATTATTCAGCCATAAAAAGGAAATCCCCCCATTTGCAACAACACGGATAAACCTGGAGGGCATTATGCTAAGTGAAATAAGCCAGACACAGAAAGACAAATATTGTATGATCTCATTTCTATGTGAAATCTAAAAAAAAGTCAAAGTCATAGAATCAGAGAGAAGAATGGTGGTTGCCAGGGGCTGAGGGGTGAAAATGGGGAAATGGGGAGATACTGTCAAATGGTTACAAACTTTCAGTTTGTACTAAGATGAATCAGTTCTGAGCATCTAATGTACAGCATGGTGACTATAGTTAACAATACTGTATTATATTCTTGAAATTTACTGAGAGAGTGGATCTTAAGTGGTTTCACCACACACAAAAAAGAAACAAATGGCATCTTTCCATTTCTTTTGAAATGAAATCAATCAGTCTTTCCCTCTCACTCTTGCTTTCTGTCTCTTTTTCTCTGCTTGGGGAGAATGGGTCATTCTCTACAGAGATGCCTGTGTGTTAAATGTTTTGCCTACAAACTTTACAGTAACTCTTCTATTTTCAGCCCCATATTTTGCTGTCTCAGAAGACCTGGCCTCTCCAGGTTTATGAGAAGGAGTTGTACAGTCTCCTCAACTACAATATCCACCATGCCTTCTTTTAAGTGAGGTTTCTTCCTCTCTGCCTCATTAAGTATTTACCCCATCACCCACCTTCAGTCTTAAGAAATTTGTTGAAACCTCTGGTCAACTGATGCCCTCTATTTATTTTTGCGGGTTTATAACTTTATCCTTTACAGTAGTTTTTAGGGGTTTGGAGGAAGAGGATCTAAACACATGTGCTTAATCCACCATATAGAATTACAAGTCTGAAAGTGCTGTTTAGAAATCTTACCATTTCCAGTGCTTTTCTTCTTTCCTGCAGATGCAGGCTCCCATCTGGGATTATTTCTATCCAGTCCTGGGAACTTCCTAAGTATTTCCTGCACTGCAGGTCTAGTGCCAACAAATTTCCTTAGCTTTTGTTTTTCTGAAAATGTCTATATTTAGCCATCATTCTTCTATTTTTAAAATTTTACTTTGAATTAATTTTAAGCTTACAGAAAATTGCAATAGTACAAAGAACTCCCAAGTACTCTTAACTGGTAACATTTAATTTTTAACCTTTTGCCACATTTGCTTAGTTATTCTATCTTTCTAATCTCCCTCTGTTCCTATGTCTCTGTATATGTATATATATTATACATAACTTTTGATATTATACGTAATTTTGTATAATATAATTTTTAACAATTTGAAAGTAAGCTGTAGATATAATGACCCAGATTCAGGGAATTAACACTGAAACAATACTACCGTCTAATTCACAGATCCTGCTCAAATTTCACTGATTGTCCTGACAATATTCTTTACAAGTCTACAATCCAATCCAGGATCACATATCGCATTTAGTTATCATGTCCCTTTAATTTCCTTCAATATGGAAGATGGCCTCTGTCTTTGTCTTTCATACCCTTGACATTTTTATTTATTTATTTATTTACTTACTTACTTATTTATTTTTGTCTGCATTGAGTCTGCATTGCTGCGCACAGGCTTTCTCTAGTTGCGGCGAGCGAGGGGCTACTCTTCCTCGCAGTGCGCAGGCTTCTCATTGCAGTGGCATCTCTTGCTGCGGAGCACCGGCTCTAGGTGTGCGGGCTTCAGTTGTTGTGGATTGCAGGCTCTAGAGTGCAGGCTCAGTAGTTGTGGCGCACGGGCTTAGTTGCTCCACGGCATGTGGGATCTTCCCGGACCAGGGTTCGAACCCCTGTTCCCTGCATTGGCAGGCAGATTCTTAACCACTGCGCCACCAGGGAAGCCCGCTCTTGACATTTTTTTTTTGAAAGTTTGATATATTCTCATTTTTTCAGGAGAGGTTTTTTTGTTTGTTCGTTTGGCAGGAATAACACAGAAGTGATGCTATGTCCTTCTCAGTGCATCCTTTCAGGAGGGGCACAATGTCAGCTGTCCTCATTTCTTGTAATGTTAACTTTTACTACTTGGTTAAGGTGGTGTATGTCCATAAATAGCCAAACAAAGTTGAAAAAGAAGGACAAAGTTGGAGGATGCACACTTCCCAATTACAAAAATATGTGGTACTTGCATAAAGACAGACATATAGACCAATGCAATAGACTAGAGCACCGCTCCGCCCCAAAACCCCCTCACATATACAGTGAAATGACTTTCCATAAGGGTGCCAAGACCATTCAATTTTGAAAGGACAGTCTTTTCAACAAATCGTGTTGAGAATCTTGCAAAAAAAAAAATGAATTTGGACCCTTTCCATATCTTATACAAAAATTAACTCAAATTGAATCAAAGACCTAAAGGTAAGAGCTAAAACTATAAAACTCAGAAGAAAATACAAGAGAAGCTTCATGACATTGGATTTTGCAATGATTTCTTGGATATGACATCAAAAGCACAAGCAACAAAAGAAAAATTAGATAAAGCAGAGTATAACAAAATTTAAAATTTGGGGCATCAAAAGACTCAATCAACAGAGTATAAGGCAACCTACAGAATAAGAGAAAATATTTGCAAATCCTATGTCTGATAAGCTGTTAGTATTCAGAATACATAAAGAACTCCTACAATTCAACAACAACAAAAAAAAAACCAAACAAATTAAAAAATGGGCACAGAACTTGAATAGACATTTCTCCAAGAAGATGTCCAATGGCCAATTAGATGCTCAACATCACTAATCATTTGGGAAATTCAAGTCAAAACAACAATGAGATACCATTTCATACCCATCATGATGGATTTTTTTTTTAAATAGAAAATAACCAGTGTTGGGAAGGATGTGGAAAAATTGGAACTCTTATGTCCTGTTGGTAAGAATATAAAATGTTGTAGT
The DNA here is from genome assembly GCF_000442215.2 of Lipotes vexillifer. Lineage (NCBI taxonomy): Eukaryota > Metazoa > Chordata > Mammalia > Artiodactyla > Lipotidae > Lipotes > Lipotes vexillifer. The sequence goes on from NW_006785037.1 coordinate 2,154,822, forward strand.
CACTATGGAAAATGGTATGGTATTTCCTCAAAAAAATAATTAAACATAGAATTACCATATGATGCCGCCAAAGTTTGGGGAATAGACTCTTGGATTCACATGACACACCTAAAGAAAGCACCAAATCTTGACTGGACCTGCACATAATCTGGTGAGCTGAAAGTAAAGATTTCCCAGAATTGAAGCAGATGACACCTGATGAGACAGCTTTCCCAGCATTTCTGACCAGGCCTCTTGGAAGCTTGCCACCAAACCTTTGATAATGACATAACACTTTAGATCTCCAGCGTCTATAATCTGTTAACAGGACTTTAGATAAAAAGTGCCTAAGAGTCCTCCCTCCCACCTCTTCTTGCTACTCAGATGTGATCTCAATAGGTTTCCAGTCTGTGTACTTTCCCTCTGACGTGAGACACTACACCCAGGAAAGATCCTTCCTGGCACTGAGGGACAAAAAGCCACTGAAACTGAAAACCTGACTCCTGATCAGTGATGCTTTCAGAGAAAGATCTTGATTAAAAGGGGGAAATGTAAAAAATTAATAAATAGAAACCTCAATTAAATAGAGCCAGGAGGGCTGAAGGGGAAGTTCTCACACCCTGTGATAATAGCAGAGCCCCACAGGAAGAAGAAAGACTCCTCTTCCTTCCTGGCAATAACTCAGCTAATGAAAAGCTATAGGGTCTTTGTTTACTAGAGCCCTTCCAACCTCCTTTTCCCCTCTATAAAGGAGTTCTCCTTCCCTTACTGTGCGGGGACTTGCACATGGCTTGCCATGATTGCAGACCCTAAATTGTAATTCTCTGCTGATGCTGAAAACCACCTCCTTTCTTTTTGCTGGAGAAATAACTGGCAGTCTATTTGCTTTAGGTCAAAAGATTAATAGTTGTTTATGGCAGAAAAGGAGGTCTGATACTAGTTACTTCATCATGTCCAGTGCCAGAAGTCCACAAATATTTCTTAGGTTCTTATAGCTCAATCTTATATTTATACAGTAAAAAATTAAAGGTAAGCAAACCTATATTGTGTGATTTCCAGTTTAGTTCTGTGCAGGACAGGAAACATGTGCAATCCCTGTCTGTGTGCTTCCTGTAACTTTAGTAATCTCAACTTGCACCGAGGATACAGAAAGGATGATTTATAAATTCATAAAAACAGAGCTAAAACTTCAAGAATCCACCTAAATCATACCCAAGTACCATTCAGTTTTTTATTTTAAGCCACTTAGATTTCAGGGTTTTTTATAATACTATGGCCTGGCCTAGCTTGACCAATGTTCCAATCAAAGAATATCATAAAACTATTTTTGACAAGTGAAATGGAAGCTATACAGCATCCATATTGCTATCACCCATGAACAACAGTATCATGAGCGTATGTAAGTATTTACATGAAAACTTATACCCATGCACACACACATATACATGAACATTTAACTTACCATGCCATAAAGTACATCTCAGAGATCATTCAAAAAATAACTTCCACATTAAAAAAAAAGACCTTCTCACTTCATTGGTTGAGAGTTCAACTGGCTAATCAATTCTTACATGACCAAAAATACAAAAGTATAATCTAAGCATTGTATTATCAAAATATATTGTATCAATGTCAGTATCTTTATGCCAAGTATTAGAGTCTAAAACTAAAGCCAAGCATCACATTTTAGAAAAATCAAATACTTCTAGAGAGATTATTATACCTATCTGCCATAGAGGGATGAGATCTGCATTTACTACTTAAGCATCTATTCTGTTTCTAGGAAAGAAACAATGTTATTATTAATATCAAATGAGAAGACTAATTTGCTTCATATGAGACTTGGACTTTAATTCTCCCTTGACACTGAGGCTAGGTGTCATAATGATAGTTGGATAGGCTCAAAAGGGAATTAATGCTGGAAGTCATCATGGTTTCATGGTATAAGCTGTTAGCAGTGTAACCATGGATAAACTAACCTCTTTGTGCCCCCGTTGTCTCATCGGTAAAATAATAACTTTTACTGATGGTTCTGGTTCTTGTAAGGAATGTAGAACAAGCTGGTAATTAATAACCATTTAATAAGTATTCGCGAACATCATCATGATCACTATCATCATCACTATAGTAAGGAAATTCAGATATTATTAGTGCTGACCACAACTTAGTCATTCACTTTGTACAAGAACGTGAATAAGAACGTAAGCAATAGGTTTTATCATTTTGGCCCTTTCTTTTTACCTCCTTTAGTAAAGTAGGAGTATTGCTATACATGGCCTTCTGAGAATTGTGGTATATGTTTTAAAAGTAGAAGTCGGGACTTCCCTGGTGGTGCAGTGGTTAAGAATCTGCCTGCTAGGACAGGAATAAAGACACAGACGTAGAGAATGGACTTGAGGTCACGGAGAGGGGGAAAGGTAAGCTGGGACGAAGTGAGAGAGTGGCATGGACATATATACACTACCAAATGTAAAACAGATAGCTAGTGGGAAGCAGCCGCATAGCACAGGGAGATCAGCTCAGTGCTTTGTGACCACCTAGAGGGATAGGATAGGGAGGGTGGGAGGGAGATACAAGAGGGAGGAGATATGGGGATATATGTCTATGTATAGCTGATTCACTCTGTTTTAAAGCAGAAACTAACACACCATTGTAAAGCAATTATACTCCAATAAAGATGTTAAAAAAAAAAAAAGAATCTGCCTGCTAATGCAAGGGACACGGGTTCGATCCCTCATCCAGGATGATCCCACATGCCATGGAGCAACTAAGCCTGTGCACCACAGCTACTGAGCCTGCTCTCTAGAGCCCTCGAGCCACAACTACTGAGCCCATGCACCACAGCTACTGAAGTCTGCACGCTCTAGGGCCCGGATGCTGCAACTGCTGAAGCCCATGTGCCTAAAGCCCGTGCTCCACAACAAGAGAAGCTACTGCAATGAGAAGCCCACACAATGCAATGAAGAACCAATGCAGCCAATAAATAAATAGATAGACAAATAAATAAATAATGTTAAAAAGTAGAAGTCAAGGAATACATTTCTGAACCAGGTTTCTCTGTATTTCAAAAGAAGCTTTCAGTTAAATATTAGAAAAATCAGAACATGCCATCTTGGAAGAGATATTTTTAAATTGTGAGGAAAACAGCCTTAAGCAAGCCACATACATTTTTAAACTGTTCTCTTTTTCCTCATACATTTTTAAACTTGTTTTGGAACCAACTTGTCGTTCCTTTATGTTTGCACACACACACATTAGACGGAACACAGGGGCTATGTTAACACAAACATTGCCGTCAGAGCTCAAGGTAAATGTATTATAAATTACCTTTTCATTATTTAATATTGAATCCCCAGGTTCTTGGAAGTATGGTGGAATCACATTCATCAAAATGTCTCAAGGGACACATAAAGCTTTCAAATACGTGAGGATTTGGATAAGGTAACTTGGCAAACAGAGCTTGAACTTGGCAGTGTAGGTTGCTACATCTACAGCACAGATTCACAAAGTATCCTTTCCATCTCCTTTGGTTGATGACCAACTAACGTAGCCAAGTCAGCTCACTAAACAAGGGTGTTATATTCCGGGCACACTGAATTCAGAATTTCAAGAGTCGCTTGTTTTTCCTCTTTATCAGTTAGCTAGAGTTGGGGAAATCCAAAAATTGAAAATTTTTATTTCAAAATTTTTATTTATTTTTAAGGTCACATTGTCTTTTACCAAGAATCAAAAATTTAACTATAATTTCAGGAGCTACAAAGTATGGTGCTTATAAAACCATCTAACTATTTCTTCAAACATTTTAAACCTACTAAAAGCCTGGACCCTACATGCTGCTCAAAAAAACACTGAATGGAATTGTACCTGCACTGTCACAAAATGGCATGCAAATAAAGTGACCCTAATTAGACTCAATCAAAAATATATGGCACTTTCTGGATCTGTTAAAAGCATAGTAGGCATATTAACACAAGTATTTTTAACTTTATTCAATTCCAACTAAAATATGACGGATATACCATAGCACTAACCAAGATTTTTCGAGAAGATGGTCACCAAAAAACCTTCTTCAAGCATAAAGCTGCAAATCAGAGCTTGGTTGCCTATCCAGGATTCTCAGACAGGCCAAAGACCTATGGAACTGGAATTTGTCCCTTAAATTGGTCATTCTTAATGCATTCATAAGAGATTTACAAAGCCCATGGGATTGTCCATTTTATAAAGCTGGAATGCTGTTGGCTTAAGCATTACTTGGGACTTAAAAAAATCATAAAATAACCTGTTTTTACTTTATTGTTTTTTCTTGAAAAAATCTAAGTAGGAAAAAGTAGATCTCATATTTCTGTTGCACTGAAAGGATTGAGCTTCACGATTAATAGTATTGGCAGCAGACAGTGTAAACAGTCCTCCTTAAATGCATTTTGATTAAATGCATTTAGATGTCCACTTAAGATGCATTTTGCCATGTTCAGTATGGTGCTAGACATGGGGTGGAAAAACAGCAGATATTTTTCCAAACAGGAGGCATGAGGTTGCTAAAATCCTCAGCCTCTACCACAACATTAATTAGTATGTTTCACCAACCAAGGCTGTAAGATTTGTAAATGAAATTCTAGAAGGGGCATCAAGCTAAAACAGGATATGGAAGCCAAATGGAAAACATGAACCAATAAAAGAAAAAAGCTAAACTAGCTAGAAGTCTAAGTTTAGTCTTTGAAGTCAGTTCAAGTCCTGCATGCTTTAATTCTGATGTAATCTTAAAATGGTGGGTACAAACAAGAACTCAGAAACAGCTTTTGTAACTTTTGGACCAACTGCACATGAATCAGTTTGTTGATGGCTATAATGATTACACAGTGGTCTTTGCTGAATTACATCTGAATTAAAACCGTCATTCTCCTTAGGCTGAAATATAATAATGAATATTATCAACAAGGATAGCCATCCTGCAAACAATACACACCTCATGCTTACAAAAATTTTTACATAGTATATTACATTTTGTTGATATATCACATTATTTGTCTTAACAACAGTAATGCATAAGCTCTTACACGCTAGCACATTCTTCCTGTATGACAATGTGTTTGTTCCTTTTTTGTCCTGTCGTTTGTCTCATTTCACATTCTAGTTAATGAGATGATTGCTTTTCTGCGTAAAAGAATATTTTTCTGAGACGAGAGAGTTCTCTGTATTTAAAAAAATCTATATTTCTGGCAAGATGGGAACTTCAAGCACATATGGCATAAAAAGACTATGTCCATAATAGTTTTAGTGGACAAAAAAATTCTTCAAGTAGAAGCAAAATTGGATTAAGTGCACTTTTTCTTGCCTGCTAACAGCCTTAAAAATGAATAGTACACACACACAGAAAGGAAAATGATTTTTTTGTAACAATCCACTTAAAATCCTCAGATGGAGTGTTATCAATATGTTGTAAAGTGCTTTTCATATTAGCCAAATTAATTATTCTTTGAAAGAAATGAAAGTTATTTTCTTTTGATGATAAGTGGGAAAGTTAACTACATAAACATTACTTTAACTTAAAAAGAAGGGCTTTTTGATAAAAACTCCTTTATATACATAATTTCAGTACATTTTTAAAAAACATCTTTATTGGAGTATAATTGCTAAACAATGGTGTGTTTTATAACAAAGTGAATCAGCTATACATATACATATATATACATATATCCCCATAGCTCCTCCCTCTCCTCCCTCTTGCGTCTCCCTCCCTCCCACCCTCCCTATCCCACCCCTCTAGATGGTCACAAAGCACCGAGCTGACCTCCCTGTGCTATGCGGCTGCTTCCCACTAGCTATCTATTTTGCATTTGGTAGTGTATATATGTCCATGCCACTCTCTCACTTCGTCCCAGCTTATCCTTCCCCCTCCCCGTGTCCTCAAGTCCATTCTCTACAACTGCATCATTATTACTGTCCTGCCCCTAGGTTCTTCATAACCATTTCTTTTTTTAGATTCCATATATATGTGTTAGCACGCAGTATTTGTTTTTCTCTTTCTGACTTACTTCACTCTGCATTGACAGACTCTAGCTCCATTCACCTCACTAAAAATGACTCAATTTCGTTTCTTATTACGGCTGAGTAATATTCCATTGTATATATGTGCCACATCTTCTTTATCCATTTATCTGTTGATGGACACTTAGACGGCTTCCATGTCCTGGTTATTCTATATAGAGCTGCAATGAACATTGTGATACCTGACTCTTTTTGAATTATGGTTTTCCCAGGGTATATGCCCAGTAGTGGGAGTGCTGGGTGTATGGTAGTTCTATTTTTAGTATTTTAAGGAACTTCCATACTATTCTGCAGGGTGGCTGTATCAATTTACATTCCCACCAACAGTGCAAGAGGGTTCCCTTTTCTCCACACCCTCTCCAGCATTTATTGTTTGTACAATTTTGATGATGTCCATTCTGACTGGTGTGAGGTGATACCTCATTGTAGTTTTGATTTGCATTTCCCTAATGATTAATGATGTTGAGCATTCTTTCATGTGTTTGTTGGCAATCTGTATATCTTCTTTCAAGAAATGTCTATTTAGGTCTTCTGCCCATTTTTAGATTGGGTTGTTTGTTTTTTTCATACTAAGCTTCATGAGCTGCTTGTAAATTTTGGAGATTAATCCTTTGTCATTTGCTTCATTTGCAAATATTTTTTCCCATTCTGAAGGTTGTCTTTTCGTCTTGTTTATGTTTTCCTTCGCTGTGCAAAAGCTTTTAAGTTTCATTAGGTCCCATTTGTTTATTTTTGTTTTTATTTCCATTTCTCTAGGAGGTGGGTCAAAAAGGATCTTGCTGTGATTTATGTCATAGAGTGTTCTGCCTATGTTTTCCTCTAAGAGTTTTATAGTGTCTGGCCTTACACTTAGATCTTTCATCCATTTTGAGTTTATTTCTGTGTATGGTGTTAGAGAGTGTTCTAGTTTCATTCTTTTACATGTACCTGTCCAGTTTTCCCAGCACCATTTATTGAAGAGACTGTCTTTTCTCCATTGTATATCCTTGCCTCTCCATTGTATATCCTTGCCTCATAGATTAGTTGACCATAGGTGTGTGGGTTTATCCCTAGGCTTTCTATCTTGTTCCATTGATCTATGTCTCTGTTTTTGGGCCAGTACCACATTGTCTTGATTACTGTAGCTTTGTAGTATAGTCTGAAGTCAAGGAGCCTGATTCCTCCAGCTGCGTTTTTCGTTCTCAAGATTGTTTTGGCTATTCAGGGTATTTTGTGTTTCCATACTAATTGTGAAATTTTTTGTTCTAGTTCTGTGAAAAATGCCATTGTTAGTTTGATAGGGATTGCATGGAATCTGTAGATTGCTTTGTGTAGTATAGTCATTTTCAAAATGTTGATTCTTCCAATCCAAGAACATGATATATATCTCCATCTGTTTGTATCATCTTTAATTTCTTTCATCAGTGTCTTATAGTTTTCTGCATACAGGTCTTTTGTCTCCTTAGGTAGGTTTATTCCTAGGTATTTTATTCTTTTTGTTGCAATGGTAAATGGGAGTGTTTCCTTTGCTACTTTACCAAATTCATTGATTAGCTCTAGTAGCTTTCTGGTAGCATCTTTAGGATTCTCTACGTATAGTATCATGTCGTCTGCAAACAGTGACAGCTTTACTTCTTCTTTTCTGGTTTGGATTCCTTTTATTTCTTTTTCTTCTCTGATTGCTGTGGCTAAAACTTCCAAAACTATGTTTAATAATAGTGGTGAGAAAGGTTTCAGTTTTTCACCGTTGAGAACAATGTCGGCTGTGGGTTTATCATATATGGCCTTTATTATGTTGAGGTAAGTTCCCTCTATGCCTACTTTCTGGAGGGTTTTTGTCATAACTGGGTGTTGAATTTTGTTGAAAGCTCTTTCTGCATCTATTGAGATGATCATATGGTTTTTATCCTTCAGTTAGTTAATATGGTGTATCACATTGATTAATTTGCATATATTGAAGAATCCTTGTATTCCTGGGATAAACTCCACTTGATCATGTTGTAGGACCCTTTTAATGTGCTGTTGGATTCGGTTTCTAGTATTTTGTTGAGGATTTTTGCATATATGTTCATCAGTGATATTGGCCTGTAGTTTTCTTTTTTGTGACAGCTTTGTCTGGTTTCGGTAACAGGGTGATGGTAGCCTTGTAGAAAGAGTTGGGCAGTGCTCCTCCCTCTGCTATATTTTGGAAGAGTTTGAGAAGGATAGCTGTTAGCTCTTCTCTGAATGTTTGGTGGAATTCGCCTGTGGAGCCATCTGGTCCTGGGCTTTTGTTTGTTGGAAGATTTTTAAACACAGTTTCAATTTCAGTGCTTGTGATTGGTCGGTTTATATTTTCTATTTCTGCCTGGTTCACTCTCAGAAGGTTGTGCTTTTCTAAGAATTTGTCCATTTCTTCCAGGTTGTCCATTTTATTGGCATATAGTTGCTTGTAGTAATCTCTCATGATCCTTTGTATTTCTGCAGTGTCAGTTGTTACTTCTCCTTTTTCATTTCTAATTCTATTGATTTTGTCTTCTTTTTTTCTTGATGAGTCTGGCTAATGGTTTATCAATTTTGTCTATCCTCTCAAAGAACCAGCTTTTAGCTTTATTGTTCTTTGCTATTGTTTCCTTCATTTGTTTTTCATTTATTTCTGATCTGATCTTTATAATTTCTTTCCTTCTGCTAACTTTGGGGTTTTTTTGTTCTTCTTTCTCTAATAGCTTTAGGTGTAAAGTTAGATTGTTTATTTGAGATGTTTCTTATTTCTTGAGGTAGGATTGTATTGCTATAAACGTCCCTCTTAGAACTGCTTTTGCTGAATCCCATAGATTTTGGGTCATCGTGTTTTCATTTTCATTTGTTTCTAAGTATTTTTTGGTTTCCTCTTTGATTTCTTCAGTGATCTCCTGGTTATTAAGTAGTGTATTGTTTAGCCTCCATGTGTTTGTATTTTTTACTGATTTTTCCTGTAATTGAGATATAGTCTCATAGCATTGTTGTCAGAAAATATACTTGATATGATTTGAATTTTCTTAAATTTACCAAGGCCTGATTTGTGACCCAAGATATGATCTATCCTGGAGAATGTTCCATGAGCACTCGAGAAGAAAGTGTATTCTGTTATTTTTGAATGGAATATCCTATAAATATCAGTTAAGCCCATCTTGTTTAATGTGTCACTTAAAGCTTGTGTTTCCTTCTTTGTTTTCATTTTGGATGATCTGTCCACTGGTGAAAGTTGGGTGTTAAAGTCCCCTACTATGATTGTGTTACTGTCAACTTCCCCTTTATGGCTGTTAGCATTTGCCTTATGTATTGAGGTGCTCCTATATTGGGTGTATAAATATTTACAATCGTTATATCTTCTTCTTGGATTGAGCCCTTGATCATTATGTAGTGTCTTTCTTTGTTTCTTGTAATAGTCTTTATTTTAAAGTCTATTTTTTCTGATATGAGAGTTGCTACTCCAGCTTTTATTTCCATTTTCATGGAATATCTTTTTCCATTCCCTCACTTTCAGTCTGTATGTGTCCCTAGGTCTGAAGTGGGTCTCTTGTAGACAGCATATATATGGGTCTTGTTTTTGTATCCATTCAGCCAGTCTATGTCTTTTGGTTGTAGCTTTTAATCCATTTACATTGAAAGTAATTATTGATATGTATATCCCTATTACCATTTTCTTAATTGTTTTGGGTTTGTTATTGTAGGTCTTTTCCTTCTCTTGTGTTTCCTGCCTAGAGAATTTCCTTTAGCATTTGTTGTAAAGCTTGTTTGGTGGTGCTGAATTCTCTTACCTTTTGTTGTCTGTAAAGGTTTTAATTTCTCTGTCGAACGTGAATGAGATCCTTGCTGCGTAGAGTAATCTTGGTTGTAGGTTCTTCCCTTTCATCACTTTAAGTATGTCCTGCCTCTCCCTTCTGGTTTGCAGAGGTTCTGCTGAAAGATCAGCTGTTAACCTTATGGGGATTCCCTTGTATGTTACTTGTTTTTCCCTTGCTGCTTTTAATATTTTTTCTTTGTATTTAATTTTTGATAGTTTGATTAGTATGTGTCTTGGCTTGTTTCTCCTTGGATTTATCCTGTATGGGACTCTCTATGCTCCCTGGACTTGATTGACTATTTCCTTTCCAATATTAGGGAAGTCTTCTACTATAATCTCTTCAAATATTTTCTCAGTCCCTTTCTTCTTCTCCTCTTATTCTGGGACCCCTATAATTCGAATGTTGGTGCATTTAATGTTCTCCCAGAGTTCTCTGAGACTGTCCTCAATTCTTTTCATTCTTTTTCCTTTTTTCTGCTCTGCAGTTGTTATTTCCACTATTTTATCTTCCAGGTCACTTATCTATTCTTTTGCCTCAGTTATTCTGCTATTGATTCCTTCTAGAGAATTTTTAATTTCATTTATTGTGTTGTTCATCATTGTTTGTTTGCTCTTAGTTCTTCTAGGTCCTTGTTAAACGTTTCTTGTATCTTCTCCATGCTATTTCCAAGAGTTTGGATCATCTTTACTGTCATTATTCTGAATTCTTTTTCAGGTAGACTGCCTATTTTCTCTTCATTTGTTTGGTCTGGTGGGTTTTTACCTCTCTCCTACATCTGCTGTGTATTTCTCTGTCTTCTCATTTTGCTTACTTACTGTGTTTGGGGTCTCCTTTTCACAGGGGGCAAGTTCATAGTTCCTATTGTTTTTGGTGTCTGCCCCCAGAGGGTAAGGTTTGTTCAGTGGGTTGTTTAGGCTTTCTGGTAGAGGGGACTAGTGCCTGTGTTCTGGTGCATGAGACTGGATCTTGTCTTTCTGGTGGGCAGGACCATGTCCGGTTTTTTGTTTTGGGGTGTCTGTGACCTTATTATGATTTTAGGCAGCCTCTCTGCTAATGCGTGGGTTTGTGTTCCTGTCTTACTAGTTGTTTGGCATAGGGTGTCCAGCACTGTAGCTTGCTGCTCATTGAGTGGAGCTGGGTCTTAGCGTTGAGATGGAGATCTCTTGGAGAGCTTTCGCCATTTGATATTACATGGAGCTGGGAGGTCTCTGGTGGACCAATGTCCTGAACTCAGTTCTCCCACCTCAGAGTCACTGGCCTGACACCTGGACAGAGCACGAAGACCCTGTCAGCCACACAGCTTTGGGGAAGTCTGAGGTCATCTGCCAGCATTCAGTAGGTGTTCTGTAGGGGTTGTTCCACATGTAGATGTATTTCTGATGTATTTGTGGGGAGGAAGGTGATTGCCACGTCTTACTCCTCCGCCATCTTGAAGGTCTCCCTCTCTGAGATTTCTTAAGAGGTAAGTTCTGTAGGCCAGAAATACAGCATGGCCTGGCTAGGTTCTCTCCTCAGAGTATTGCAAGGTACAATTCTGGAGGCTGGGAAGTCCAAAATCAAGACAGATTCAGTGTCTGGTAAGAACTCACTTCTTGCTTTGTCCTCATGTAGTGGAAGCAGCCAATTTCAGTAGTCTTATGATGGAAACTGTATAAGTGGGTTTATGTTTATTTATAGAATCTATATGTGAATAATTAATAAGGGCAACTAAGCATGTTCAGTATTTTGACCACACACATTTAATTAATTTATTTTTAATTGAACTATAGTAGATTTACAATGTTGTGTTAATTTCTGTTATACAGCAAAGTGACTCAATTATACATATATATCCTTTTTAAAATATTCTTTTCCATTCTGGTTCATCATAGGATACTGAATATAGTTCCCTGTGCTATACAGTAGAATCTTGTTATTTATTCATTCTATATATATTAGCTTACACCTGCTAATCCCAAACTCCTACTCCATCCCTCCTCCACCCCCTTCCCCTTGGCAACCACAAATCTGTTCTCTATGTCTGCGAGTCTGTTTTTGTTTTGTAGATAGCTTCATTTGTGTCATATTTTAGATTCCACATATAAGTGATATCATATGGTATTTGTCTTTCTCTTTCTGACTTACTTCACTTATTATGGTCATCTCTAGTTCCATCCATGTTGCTGCAAATGGCATTATTGGGTTCATTTTATGCTGAGTAGTATTCCATTGCATATATATACCACAGCTTCTTTATCCATTCATCTGTTGATGGACATTTAGGTTGTTTCCATGTCTTGGATATTGTGAATAGTGCTGCTATGCACATAGGATGCATGTATCTTTTTGAATTTTAGTTTTGTTTGGATTTTTGCCCAGGAGTGGGATTGCTGGATCATATGGTAATTCTATTTCTATTTTTTTGAGGAACCCTCCATACTGTTTTCCATAATGGCTGCACCAATTTACATTCCCACAAACAGTGTAGGAGGGTTCCCTTTTCTCCACATCCTCTCCAGCACTTGTTATCTGTAGACTTTTTAGTGATGGTCATTCAGACCAGTGTGAGGTGGTACTTCATTCTAGATTTTCTGTTTGTTCTTCTAAAATTTTTATTGCAGTATAGTTGCTCTACAGTGTTGTGTTAGTTTCTACTGTATAGCAAAGTGAAGCAGATATACATATACATATATCCCCTGTTTTTTGGATTTCCTTCCCATTTAGGTCACCACAGAGCATTGAGTAGAATTCCCTGTGCTATACAGTAGGTTCTCATTCGTTATCTACTTTATACACAGTATCAGTAGTGTATATATGTCAATCCCAATCTCCCAATTCATCCCACCACCCCCCTTCCCCCTTGCTATCCATACGTTTGTTCTCTACGTCTGTGTCTCTATTTCTGCTTTGTAAATAAGGTTGTCTATACCGATTTTTTCAGATTCCACATATATGTGTTAATATATGATATTTGTTTTTCTGACTTACTTCACTCTGTATGACAGACCCTAGGTCCATCCACATCTCTACAAATGACCCAATTTTGTTCCTTTTTATGGCTGAGTAATATTCTATTGTACATATGTACCACATCTTCTTTATCCATTCCTCTGTTGATGGACATCATAAAATCTACAAACAATAAATGTTGGAGACAGTGTGGAGAAAAGGGAACCCTCCTACACTGCTGGTGGGAATGTAAATTGATACAGCCACTATGGAGAACTATGGAGGTTCCTTAAAAAACTAAATATAGAACTACCATGTAACCCAGAAATCTCACTACTGGGCATATACTCAGAGAAAACCATAATTCAAAAAGACACATGCACCCCAATGTTAATTGCAGCACTATTTACAATAGCCAGGACATGGAAGCAACCTCCTTGTAGTTTTGATTTGCATTTCTCTAATAATTAGCAATGTTGAGCATCTTTTCATGTGACTATTGGCTATCTGTATTTCTTCTTTGGACAAATGTCTATTTAGGTCTTCTGCCCATTTTTTTGATTGGGTTGTTTGTTTTGTTGTTGTTGAGTTGTAGGAGTTGTTTGTATATTTTGGAAATTAAGCCCTTGTTGGTCGCATCGTTTGCAAATATTTTCTCCCATTCCATAGGTTGTCTTTTTGTTTTGTTTATGGTTTCCTTTGCCATACAAAAGCTTGTAAGTTTGTTTAGGTCCCATTTGCTTATTTTTGTTTTTACTTCTATTGCCTTGGGAGAGTGACCTAAGAAAACATTGGTACAATTTATATCACAGAATGTTTTGCCTAAGATCTCTTCTAGGGAGCTTTATGGTGTCATGTCTTATGTTTAAGTCTTTAAATCATTTTGAGTTAATTTTTGTGTATGGTGTGAGGCTGTGTTCTAACTTCACTGGTTTACATGCGAAAGTCCAACTTTCCCAACACCACTTGCTGAAGAGACTGTCTTCTTCCCATTGTATATCCTTGCCTCCTTTGTCAAAGATTAATTGACCATAGGTGTGTGGGTTTATTTCTGGGCTCTCTATACCATACCATTTTGATTACTATAGCTTTGTAGCATTGTCTGAAATCTGGGAGGGTTATGCCTCTTACTTTGTTCTTTTTCTTTAGGATTGCTTTGGAAATTCTGTTGTTTTTTTTAAAGTAATTTTTCCTGTAATTGATATCTATTCTCATAGGGTTGTTGTCAGAAAAGATGCTTGACACTATTTCAGTTTTCTTAGATTTACCAAGGCTTGATTTGTGACCCAGGATGTGATCTATCCTGGAGAATGTTCCCTGTGCACTTGAGATGAAAGTGTATTCTGCTGCATTTGGATGGAATGTCCTGAAGATATCTATTAAGTCCACTGGTCTAATGTGTCATTTTAGGCTTTCTTCTTCTTTTTTTTTATACAGCCGGTCCTTATTAGTCATCAATTTTACACACATCAGTGTATACATGTAAATCCCAATCTCCCAATTCATCACACCCCCACCCCCACCTGCCCACGGCTTTCCCACCTTGGTGTCCATACATTTGTTCTCTACATCTGTATCTCAATTTCTGCCCTGCAAACTGGTTCATCTGTACCATTTTTCTAAGTTACACATATATGCGTTAACATATGATATTTGATTTTCTCTTTCTGACTTACTTCATTCTGTATGACAGTCTATAGATCCATCCACGTCTCAACAAATGACCCAATTTCGTTCCTTTTTATGTCTGAGTGATATTCCATTGTATATATGCACCACATCTTCTTTATTCATTCATCTGTCAATGGGCATTTAGGTTGCTTCCATACCTGGCTATTGTAAATAGTGCTGCAATTAACGTTGGGGTGAATGTGTCTTTTTGAATTATGGTTTTCTCTGGGTATATGCCCAGTAGTGGGATTGCTGGATCATACAGTAATTCTATTCTTAGTTTTTTAAGGAACCTCCATACTGTTCTCTAGAGTGGCTGTATCAGATTATACTCCCACCAACACTGCAAGAGGGTACCCTTTTCTCCACACCCTCTCCAGCATTTGTTGTTTGCAGATTTTCTGATAAAGCCCATTCTAACTGGAGTGAGGTGATACCTCATTGTAGTTGTGATTTGCATTCCTCTAATAATTAGTGATGTTGAGTGTCTTCTCATGTGCTTCTTAAAAATTTTAAGATTTTTCATTCTAGTTCTGTAAAAAATGCCACTGGTAATTTGATAGGGATTGCAGTGAATCTGTAGACTGCTTTGTGTAGTACAGTCATTTTCACAATATTGATTCTTCCAATCCAAGAACATGGTATATATCTCCATCTGTTTGTATCATCTATAATTTCTTTCATCAGTGCCTTATAGTTTTCTGCATACAGGTCTTTTGTCTCCCTGGTAGGTTTATTCCTAGGTATTTTATTCTTTTAGTTGCAGTGGTAAATGGGAGTGTTTCCTTAATTTCTCTTTCAGATTTTTCTTCATTAGTGTATAGTAATGCAAGAGATTTCTGTGCATTAATTTTGTATCCTGCAACTTTACCAAATTCACTGATTAGCTCTAGTAGTTTTCTGGTGGCATATTTAGGATTCTCTATGTATAGTATCATGTCATCTGCAAACAGTGATAGTTTTACTTCATTTCCAATTTGTATTCCTTTTATTTCTTTTTCTTCTCTGACTGCTGTGTCTAGGACTCTGAAAACTATGTTGAATAATAGTGGTAAGAGTGGACATCCTTCTCTCGTTCCTATCTTAGAGGAAATGTTTCAGTTTTTCACCATTGAGAATGCTGTTTGCTGAGGGTTTGTCATATATGGCATTTATTATGTTAAGGTAGTTTCCCTCTATGCCCACTTTCTGGAGAGTTTTTATCTTAAATGGGTGTTGCACTTTGTCAAAATATTTTTCTGCATCTATTGAGATGATCATATGTTTTTTATTCTTCTATTTGTTAATATGGTGTATCACATTGATTGATTTGCGTATATTGAACAATCCTTGCATCCCTGGGATAAATCCCACTTGATCATGGTGTATGATCCTTTTAATGTGTTGTTGGATTCTGTTTGCTAGTATTTTGTTGAGGATTTTTGCATCTATATTCATCAGTGATATTGGTCTGTAATTTTCTTTTCCTGTAGTATTTTTGTCTGGTTTTGGTATCAGCGTGATGGTGGCCTCATAGAATGAGTTTGAGAGTGTTCCACCCTCTGCAATTTTTTGGAAGAGTTTGAGAAGGATGGGTGTTGGCTCTTCTATAAATGTTTGATAGAATTCACCTGTGAAGCCATCCGGTCTTGGACTTTTGTTTGTTGGAAGATTTTTAAACACAGTTTCAACTTCATTACTTGTAAATGGTATGTTCATATTTTCCATTGCTTCCTGGTTTAGTCTTGGAAGGTTATACCTTTCTAAGAATTTGTCCATTTCTTCGAGGTTGTCCATTTTATTGTCACAGAGTTGCTTGTAGCTGTCTCTTAGGATGCTTTGTATTTCTGCGGTGTCTGTTGTAACTTCTCCTTTTTCATTTCTAATTTTATTGATTTGAGACCTCTCCCTATTTTTCTTCATGAGTCTGGCTAATGGTTTATCAATTTTGTTTATCTTCTCAGAGAACCAGCTTCTAGTTATATTGATCTTTGCTATTGTTTTTTTGTTTCTATTTCATTTATTTCCGCTCTGATTTTTATGATTTCTTTCCTTCTGCTAACTTTGGGTTTTGTTTGTTCTTCTTTCTCTACTTCCTTTATGTGTAAGGTTAGATTATTTATTTGAGATTTTTCTTGTTTCTTGTGGTAGGCTTGTATAGCTATAAACTTCCCTCTTAGAACTGATTTTGCTGCATCACGTAGGTTTTGGATGGTCGTGTTTTCATTGTCATTTGTCTCCAGGTATTTTTTGATTTCCTCTTTGATTTCTTCAGTGATCTCTTGGTTATTTAGTAACGTATTGTTTAGCCTCCATGTGTTTGTGTTTTTTACGTTTTTTCCCCTGTAATTCATTTCTAATCTCATAGCATTGTGGTCAGAAAAGATGCTTGATATGATTTCAATTTTCTTAAACTTACTGAGGCTTGATTTGTGACCCAAGATGTGATCTATCCTGGAAATGTTCCGTGCGCACTTGAGAAGAAAGTGTAATCTGCTGTTTTTGTATGGAATGTCCGATAAATATCAATTAAATCTAACTGGTCTTTTGTGTCATTTAAAGCTACTGTTTCCTTATTTATTTTCATTTTGGATGATCTGTCAATTTGTGTAAATAAGGTGTTAAAGTCCCCCACTATTATTGTGTTATTGTCAATTTCCTCTTTTACAGCTGTTAGCAGTTGCCTTATGTATTGAGGTGCTCCTATGTTGGGTGCATATATATTTATAATTGTTATGTCTTCTTCTTGGATTGATCCCTTGATCATTATGTAGTGTCCTTCCTTGTCTCCTGTAACATTCTTTATTTTAGTCTATATTATCTGGTATGAGTATTGCTACTCCAGCTTTTTTTTGATTTCCATTTACATGCAATATCTTTTTCCATCCCCTCACTTTCAGTCTGTGTCCCTAGGTCTGAAGTGGGTCTCTTGTAGACAGCATATATATGGGTCTTATTTTTGTATCCATTCAGCAAGCCTGTGTCTTTTGGTTGGAGCATTTAATCCATTCATGTTTAAGGTAATTATTGATATGTATGTTCCTATAACCATTTTCTTAATTGTTTTGAGTTTGTTTGTTTTTTTAGGTGCTTGTCTTCTCTTGTGTTTCCCACTTAGAGAAATTCCTTTAGCATTTGTTGTAGAGCTGGTTTGGTGGTGCTGAATTCTCTTACTTTTTGCTTGTCTGTTAAGCGTTTGATTTCTCCATTGAATCTGAATAAGATCCTTGCCGGGTAGAGTAATCTTGGTTTTACATACTTCGCTTTCATCACTTTAAGTATATCATGCCAGTCCCTTCTGGCCTGTAGAGTTTCTGCAGAGAAATCAGCTGTTAACCTTATGGGAGTTCCCTTGTATGTTATTTGTCATTTTTCCCTTGCTGCTTTCAATAACTTTTCCTTGCATTTAATTTTTGCCAATTTGATTACTATATGTCTCGGTATGTTTCTCCTTGGGTTTATCCTGTATGGGACTCTCTGTGCTTCCTGGACTTGGGTGGCTATTTCCTTTCCAATGTTAGGGAAGTTTTCAACTATAATCTCTTCAAATATTTTCTCTGGTCCTTTCTCTCTCTCTTCTCCTTCTGGGACCCCTATAATGCGAATGTTGTTGCGTTTATTGTTGTCCCAGAAGTCTCTTAGGCTGTCTTCATTTCTTTTCATTCTTTTTTCTTTATTCTGTTCCACAGAAGTGAATTGCACCATTCTGTCTTCCAGGTCACTTATCCATTCTGCTGCCTGTTATTCTGCTATTGATTCCTTCTAGTGTAGTTTTCATTTCAGTTATTGTATTGTTCATCTCTGTTTGTTTGGTCTTTAATTCTTCTAGGTCTTTGTTAAACATTTCTGGCACCTTCTCTATCTTTGCCTCCATTGTTTTTCCGAGGTCCTGGATCATCTTCACTATCATTATTCTGAATTCTTTTTCTGGAACGTTCCCTATCTCCACTTCATTTAGTTGTTTTTCTGGGATTTTTTCTTGTTCCTTCCTCTGGTACATAGCTCTTTGCATTTTCATCTTGTCTATCTTTCTATGAATGTGGTTTTTGTTCCACAGGCTGCAGGATGGTAGTTCTTGTTGCTTCTGCTGTCTGCCGTGTGGTAGACGAGGCTATCTAAGAGGCTTGTGCAGGTTTCCTGATTGGAGGGACTGGTGGTGGGTAGAGCTGGGTGTTGCTCTGGTGGGCAGAGCTCAGTAATACATTAATCCATTTGACCTGTGATGGGTGGGGCCAGGTTCCCTCCCTGTTGGTTGTTTGGCGTGAGGCAACTCAACCTTGGATCCTACCTGGGCTCTCTGGTGGGGCTAGTGGCAGACTCTGGGAGGGCTCAAGCGAAGCAGTACTTCCCAGAACTTCTGCTGCCAGTGTCCTTGTCCCCACGGGAGCCACAGCCACCCCCAGCCTCTGCAGGAGACCCTCCGACACTAGCAGGTAGGTCTGGTTCAATCTCCCCTGGGGTCACTGCTCCTTACCCTGAGTCTTGATGCACACACTACTTTGTGTATGCCCTCCAAGAGTGGAGTCTGTTTCCCCCAGTCCTGTCAAAGTCCTGAAATCAAATCCCATTAGCCTTCAAAGTCTGATTCTCTAGGAATTCCTCCTCCCATTGCCAGTCCCCCAGGTTGAGAAGCCTCACGTAGGGCTCAGAACCTTCACTCCAGTGGGTGGACTTCTGTGGTATAAGTGTTCTACAGTCTGTGAGGCACCGACCCATCAGTTATGGGATTTGATTTTGCTGTGATTGTGCCCCTCCTACCATCTCATTGTGGCTTCTCCTTTGTCTTTGGTTGTGGGGTGTCTTTTTTGTCACCAAAAAAGATGGAGTCTTTTGTCCCAGTGTCTTCTTGTCGATGATTGTCCAGCAGCTAGTTGTGATTTTGGTGTTCTCACAAGAGTAAGTGAGAGGACGTCCTTCCACTCTGCCATCTTTGCTCAGGCTCCAAGTCTTTCTTCTTTAAAGTGGCCATTATTTCTTAAATTGTTTTTCTGCCCTTTTCTCTTCTTTCTTTTGGTGGCTTCTTTTATGTATGTTGTATACTTGATGGTGTTCCACAGTTCCCTGAGACTCTGGTAATTTGTTTTCATTCTTTTTGCTTTCTGTCCTTATGATTGACTAATCTCTATTCATCTATCTTCAAGTTCATTGATTCTTTTCTCTGCCAGCCCAGATCTGCTGTTGAACTCCCCTCGTGAATTTTTCTTTTCTGACATTTTCAACTCCCTGAATTTCCATTAAATTTTTTTTTTTTTTTTTTTTGTGGTACGCGGGCCTCTCACTGCTGTGGCCTCTCCCGTTGTGGAGCACAGGCTCCAGACACGTAGACTCAGCAGCCATGGCTCACAGGCCCAGCCGCTCCGTGGCATGTGGGATCCTCCAGGACTGGGGCACGAACCCGTGTCCCCTGCATCGACAGGCAGACTCCCAACCACTGCGCCACCAGGGAAGCCCAAATATTTTTTCTTTTTATTGATATTCTTTATTTAATAAAGTATTGTCAGCATTCCTTGCTTTACTTATTTAAAGTTTCCTTTAGTTATTTAAGCATGTTTATAATAGCTGATTAAAGTCTTTGTCTGTAGGTCTAATACCTGGGTCCTCTTAGAGACAGTTTCTATTGACTAGTTTTCTTCCTTTGTAGGGGTTATACTTTCCTTTTTCTTTGCATCTCTTGTACTTTTTGTTGAAAACTTGACATTTTAGATAATATATTGTAGCATCTCTGGATTTCAATTCACCCCCTATCCCAGGGGTTTGTTTTTGTTCTGTTTGTTAATTGTTTAGTGATTTACCTGGTCTAATTCTATAGAGGTTATCTCCCCTACAGTGTGAAGCTACTTATGTCTCTGCTCATTGTTTTTACTTTTATGCTTTGCTTCCTAGAGGTCACCACTGGGTCAGCACAACTTAGTGGTCAGCCAATGACTGGTCAGAAGTTGCACTTCAATACTTTGAGCTAGTAAGGTTTCCACTCATTGCTGATGCATCAAAGTGTGGTTTAGGGACTGCATTCAAAGTTTACTTAGTCTCTAAGTTTGCTCCAACTCTTACTTTCTGAGTAAACAGGCCTCATATTTAACTAGAGATGGGCATTTAGCTAGGGTTCTTTCTGATCTCTCTTGAGCATGTGTGCAGCCTTCTACAAGCCCGCCCACTTCCAAACCACCAGGAATATGTAAAATTTTATCAATGGCCATCATGGCTCTCTAATTCTGATTTCTATTATATTTCTGGCTGGTCTGATAGTATGTTGCTTGCCACAAACAGTGGCATGACCTCAGTCAAGCTATGAGATTGGCCTTCCTGGATGTTTGCTCTTGTTCTTGGATTATTCCACTGTATTGACAAAACTTCTGGGAATGAGTTTTTCTACATTCCAATCTAAATCAAATCACCCCCCTCTGGCAGCAAGGTTGCTGGTCCTTATGGACTGCCCCACCCTAGCAGAACTACTACATTATGGAACAGGATTGACAGAATGGAAGCAGGCCTAGACCAAAATTCCACAAACTCCCAACTATTCCTCTTGAGGTTCAGTAGTTTTTCCTGAATAATGTTTCTCAATTTATTATATATATTTTTTCAATTTCTAGAATTCTGAAGTAGTTGTTTTGACAATTTTGTCGTTTTATTGTTTCTTTTTGGTGAGATGATTGGCTAAACTTCTCACTCAGCCATTCTACAAGTCCTACCCTATCTAGCAAGTAATTTTTTAAAAGTTGCTAAGCTTTTCTTAAACTTTTTTTTTATACCATATTTGAGATGTCAAAACTAAGTATATGCTTTCTAACATCTCCTTCTGAAAATCCTACAGATAGGATAATAAAGAAGGTCAAAGAGAATAAACATATAATAGTAAGGTCAAAGAGAATAAGCATATAATAGTATTAAGGATTGGAAAGGAATTCATCTGTGGACCAGAGGTTTTAACAATATTTATAAGGGAGAAAGCTATTAGGATAATATTGACATATAAACCAGAGCAGAGAAAAGAAACAGTATAATTATGATGGTTTGAAAGGGCAATACATAGCAGTCACAATTCATCTTCTTGGCTAGAAATGTGAAGATACCTTGTGCAACTGACTGGGTATTTATGTTCCCCCTAAAATTTATACTTTGAAAACTTAATTCCCAGTGTGATGGTACAGGAGTAGGGCCTTTGGGAGATTATTAGGTCATGAAGCTAGAGTCCTAATAAATGGTATTAGTGCCTTTACAAAATAGACCCCCAAAACCTTCCTTCTCCTTTCTGCCATGTGCACAAAGAGCAAGAAGACAGTTATCTATATACCAAAAGTGGGTTCTCACCAGACATAGAAGCTGCTGATGCCTTAATCTTGGACTTCTCAGCCTCCAGAGCTGGCAGAAATAAATTTCTGTTGTTTATAAGCTAGCCAGTCAATGGTATTCTATTATAGAAGCCTGAACTAAGACAATTTGTTAGATCCTGATTCTATTCTATGGGAGAAACTCCCTTTTCCCTAGTCCTCTGGGGCTTGTGACTTTGCCTTCTGAGACAAATTTCCTTATCTCTTTTCCTCTAGGCCACATCTGAAGTTGGAATTGGAAAGTGGGCCTCTTTGGAGGTTGTATAAATTTCACAGATTTTTAAACACAGTTTCAATTTCATTACTTGTGACTTGTGGCTCACAAATCAAGCCTCAGTAAGTTTAAGAAAATTTAAATCATATCAAGCATGTTTTCTGACCACAAACAACACTTTGTGATTAGAAATCAATTAGAGGGGGAAAAACGTAAAAACACAAACACATGGAGGCTAAACAATACATTACTAAATAACCAAGAGATCACTGAAGAAATCAAAGAGGAAATCAAAAAATAGCTAGAGACAAATGAAAATGAAAACACAATGATTCAAAACCTATGGGATGCAGCAAAAGCACTTCTAAGAGGGAAGTGTATAGGTATACAAGCCTACCTCAAGAAACAAGAAAAAAACTCAAATAAACAATCTAACCATACACCTAAAGGAACTAGAGAAAGAAGAACAAACAAAACCCAAGTTAGCAGAAGAAAAGAAATAATAAAGATCCAAGCAGAAATAAATGAAATAGGAACAAAGGAAACAATAGCAAAGACCAGGAAACCAAAAGCTGATTCTTTGAGAAGATAAACAAAATTGATAAACCATTAGCCAGACTCATCAAGAATAAGATGGTGAGGACTCAAATCAAAATTAGAAATGAAAAAGTAGAAGTTACAACAGACACTGCATAAATACAAATCATCCTAAGAGACCACTATAAGCAACTCTATGCCAATAAAATGGACAACCTGGAAGAAATGGAAAAATCTTAGAAAGGTATAACCTTCCATGACTGAACCAGGAAGAAATAGAAAATATGAACAGACCAGTAACAAGTAAAGAATTTGAAACTGTTTAAAAATATTCCAACAAACAGAAGTCCAGGACCAGATGGCTTCACAGGTGAGTTCTATCAAAGATTTATAGAAGAGCCAACACCCCTCCTTCTCAAACTCTTCCAAAAGATTTCAGAGGGAGGAACACTCCCAAACTCATTCTATGAGGCCACCTTCACCCTGATACCAAAACCAGACGAAGACACTACAAAAAAAGAAAATTACAGACCAATATCACTGATGAATATAGATGCAAAAATCCTCAACAAAATACTAGCAAACAGAATCCAACAACACATTCAAAGGATCATACACCATGATCAAGTGGGGTTTATCCCAGGGATGCAAGGATTCTCCAATATATGCAAATCAATCAATGTGATACACCATATTAACAAACTGAAGAAGAAAAACCATATGATCATCTCAATAGATGCAGAAAAATATTTTGACAAAATGCAACACCCATTTAAGATAAAAAGTCTTCAGAAAGTGGGCATAGAGGGAAACTACCTCAACATAATAAAGGCCATATACGACAAACCCACAGCAAACATCATTCTCGATTGTGAAAAACTGAAAGCATTTCCTCTAAGATCAGGAACGAGACAAGGATGTCTACTCTTACCACTATTATTCAACATAGTTTTCAAAGCTCTAGCCACGGCAATCAGAAAAGAAAAAGGAATAAAAGGAATATAAATTGGAAAAGAAGAAGTAAAACTATCACTGTTTTCAGATGACATGATACTATACATAGAGAATCCTAAAAATGCCACCAGGAAACTATTAGAGCTAATCAATGAATTTGGTAAAGTAGCAGGATACAAAATTAATGCACAGAAATCTCTTGCATTCCTATACACTAATGATGAAAAATCTGAAAGAGAAATTAAGGAAACACTCCTATTTACCATTGCAACAAAAAGAATAAAATACCTAGGAATAAATCTACCTAGGGAGACAAGGACCTATATGCAGAAAACTATAAGACACTGATGAAAGAAATTAAAGTTACCAACAGATGGAGAGACATACCATGTTCTTGGATTGGAAGAATCAATATTGTGAAAATGGCTATACTACTGAAAGCAATCTACAGATTCAAAGCAATCCCTATCAACTTACCAATGGCATTTTTTACAGAACTAGAACAAATCATCTTAAAATTTATATGGAGACACAAAAGACCCTGAATAGCCAAAGCAGTCTTGAAGGAAAACAACGGAGCTAGAGGAATCAGACTCCCTAACTTCAGAGTATACTACAAAGCTACAGTAATCAAGACAATATGGTACTGGCACAAAACCAGAAACATAGATCAATGGAACAAGATAGAAAGCCCAGACGTAAACCCACACACTTATGGTCAACTAATCTATGACAAAGGAGGCAAGGATATACAATGGAGAAAAGACAGTGTCTTCAATAAGTTGTGCTGGGAAAAGTGGACAGCTACATGTAAAAGAATGAATTAGGGGGCTTCCCTGGTGGCGCAGTGGTTGAGAGACCACCTGCCGATGCAGGGGACATGGGTTCGTGCCCCGGTCCGGGAAGATCCCACATGCCGCGGAGCGGCTGGGCCCATGAGCCATGGCCGCTGAGCCTGCGCGTCCAGAGTCTGTGCTCCGCAACGGGAGAGGCCACAACAGTGAGAGGCCCGCATACCACGAAAAAAAAAAAGAATGAATTAGAACACTCCCTAACACCATACACAAAAATAAACTCAAAATGGATTAGACCTAAATGTAAGACCAGACACTATAAAACTCTTAGAGGAAAACATAGGAAGAACACTCTTTGACATAAATCACAGGAAGATCTTTTTTGATCCACCTCCTAGAGTAATGGAAATAAAAACAAAAATAAATAAATGGGACCTAATGAAACTTAAAAGCTTTTGCACAACAAAGGAAACCATAAACAAGACGAAAAGACAATCCACAGAATGGGAGAATATATTTGCAAATGAATCATCAGACAAAGGATTAATCTCCAAAATATATAAATGGCTCATGCAGCTCAATATTAATGAAACAAACAGCCCAATTCAAAACTAGGCAGAAGACCTAAATAGACATTTCTCCAAATAAGACATACAGATGGCCAAGAAGCACATGAAAATCTGCTCAACATCACTAATTATTAGAGAAATGCAAATCAAAACTACAATGAGGGGGGCTTCCCTGCTGGCGCAGTGGTTGAGAGTCCACCGGACGATGCAGGGGACATGGGTTTGAGCCCCAGTCCAGGAGCATCCCACATGCAGCGGAGCGGCTAGGCCAGTGAGCCATGGGTGCTGAGCCTGCACACCCAGAGCCTGTGCTCTGCAATGGGAGAGGCCACAAGAGTGAGAGGCCTGCATACTGCAAAACAAAACAAACAAACAAACAAAAAACTACAATGAGGTATCACCTCACACCAGTTAGAATGGGTATCATCAGAAAATCTACAAACAACAAATGCTGGCGAGGGTGTGGAGAAAAGGGAACCCTGTTGCACTGTTGGTGGGAATGTAAATTGATACAGCCACTATGGAGAACAGTATGGATGTTCCTTAAAAACTAAAAATAGGGCTTCCCTGGTGGTGCAGGGGTTGAAAGTCCGCCTGTCGATGCAGGGGACACGGGTTCATGCCCCCGTCTGGGAAGATCCCACATGCCGCAGAGGGGCTGGGCCCGTGAGCCATGGCCACTGAGCCTGCATGTCCAGAGCCTGTGCTCTGCAACAGGAGAGGCCACAACAGTGAGAGGCCCACATACTGAAAAAAACAAAACAAAAAAAACCCTAAAAGTAGAATTACCATATGATCCAGCAATCCCACTACTGGGCATATACCCAGAGAAAACCATAATTCCAAAAGACACATGCACCCCAATGTTCATTGCAGCTCAATTTACAATAGGCAAGTCATGGAAGCAACGTAAATGCCCATCGACAGATGAATGGATAAAGAAGTTGTGGTACATATAAACAATGGAATATTACTCAGCCATATAAAGGAATGAAATTGAGTCATTTGTTGAGACGTGGATGGATCTAGAGACTGTCATACACAGTGAAGTAAGTCAGAAAGAGAAAAACAAGTATCGTATATTAATTCATGTATGTGGAACCTAGAAAAATGGTACAGATGAACCAGTTTGCAGGGCAGAAGTTGAGACACAGATGTAGAGAACAAACGTATGGACACCAAGGGGGGAAAACCATGGTGGGTTTGGGATTGTTGTGTGCTCTATTGGGCGATTGGAAATGACATGTATACACTGATGTGTATAAAATTGATGACTATGAAGAACCTGCAGTATAAAAAAACATACAAACAAAAAAACAACTAGTACTAAACTTTCTTTGGATTATTTGTATGGAAATATGCTAATATAAATGTTTCAGCCATTACATGAAATTTCTAAAAATCTTATATGTTCTGGTATAACGTTACAAGTCATAATTCTAGTTATTACTTTAAATGTATATATCAGAAATAACTACAAAAAAAAGAAGAAAGTGTAATCTGCTGTTTTTGGATGGAATGTCCTATAAATATCAATTAAATCTATCTGGTCTATTGTGTCATTTAAAGCTTTTGTTTCCTCATTAATTTTCTGTTTGGATGTTCTGTCCATTGGTGCACGTGAGGTGTTAAAGTCCCCCACTATTATTGTGTTACTGTCAATTTCCTCTTTTATAGCTATTAGCAGTTGCCTTATGTATTGAGGTGTTCCTATGTTGGGTGCATATATATTTATAACTGTTATATCTTCTTGGATTGATCCCTTGATCATTATGTAGTGTCCTTCTTTGTCTCTTGTAACATTCTTTGTTTGAGTCTATTTTATCTGATATGAGTGTTGCTTCTCCAGCTTTCTTTTGATTTCCATTTGCATGCAATATCTTTTTCCATCCCCTCACTTTCAGTCTGTATGTATCTTAGGTCTGAAGTGGGTCTCTCATAGACAGCATATATATGGGTCTTATTTTTGTATCCATTCAGCAAGCCTGTGTCTTTTGGTTGGAGCACTTAATCCATTCAGGTTTAAGGTAATTATTGATATGTATGTTCCTATGACCATTTTCTTAATTGTTTTGGGTTTGTTTTTGTAAGTCCTTTTCTTCTCTTGTGTTTCCCACTTAGAGAAGTTCCTTTAGCATTTGTTGTAGAGCTGGTTTGGTGGTGCTGAATTCTCTTACCTTTTGTTTGTCTGTAAAGTTTTTGGTTTCTCCATCGAATCTGAATGAGATCCTTGCCAGGTAATCTTGGTTGTAGGTTCTTCCCTTTTATCACTTTAAGTATATCATGCCACTCCCTTCTGGCTTGTAGAGTTTCTGCTGAGAAATCAGCTGTTAACCTTATGGGAGCTCCCTTGTATGTTATTTGTCATTTTTCCCTTGCTGCTTTCAATAATTTTTCTTTGTGTTTAATTTTTGCCAATTTGATTATTAAGTGTCTCAGCGTGTTTCTCCTTGGGTTTATCCTGTATGGGACTCTCTGTGCTTCCTGGACTTGGGTGGCTATTTCCTTTCCCATATTAGGGAAGTTTTCAACTATAATCTCTTCAAATATTTTCTCTGGTCATTTCTCTCTCTCTTCTCCTTCTGGGACCCCTGTAATGCGAATGTTTTTGCATTTAATGTTGTCCCAGAGGTCTCTCAGGCTGTCTTCATTTCTTTTCATTCTTTTTTCTTTATTCTCTTCCACAGCAGTGAATTCCACCATTCTGTGTTCCAGATCACTTATCCGTTCTTCTGCCTCAGTTATTCTGCTATTGATTCCTTCTAGTTTAGTTTTCATTTCAGTTGTTGTATTGTTCATCTCTGTTTGTTTGTTCTTTAATTCTTGTAGGTGTTTGTTAAACATTTCTTGTATCTTCTCCATCTTTGCCTCCATTCTTTTTCCGAGGTCCTGGATCATCTTCACTATCATTATTCTGAATTCTTTTTCTGGAAGGTTGCCTATCTCCACTTCATTTAGTTTTTTTGAGGTTTATTCTTGTTCCTTCATCTGGTACATAGCTCTTGTCTTTTCATCTTGTCTATCTTTCTGTGAATGTGGTTTTTGTTCCACAGGCTGCAGGATTGTTGTTCTCGTTGCTTCTGCTGTCTGCCCTCTGGTGGATGAGGCTATCTAAGGGGCTTGTGCAATTTTCCTGATGGGAGGGACTGGTGGTGGGTAGAGCTGGCTGTTGCTCTGGTGGGCAGAGCTCAGTAAAACTTTAATCCGCTTGTCTTCTGATGGGTGGAACTGCGTTACCTCCCTGTTGGTTGTTTGGCCTGAGGCAACCCAACAGGAGCCTACCTGGGCTCTTTGGTTTGGCTAATGGCAGATTCTGGGAGGGCTCACACCAAGGAGTACTTCCCAGAGCTTCTGCTGCCAGTGTCCTTGTCGTCACAGTGAGGTACAGCCACCCCCAGCCTCTGCAGGAGACCCTCCAACACTAGCCGGTAGGTCTAGTTCAGTCTCCTATGGGGTCACTGCTCCTTCCCCTGCGTCCCAGTGTGCACACTACTTTGTGTGTGCCCTACAAGAGTGGAGTCTCTGTTTCCCCAAGTTCTGTTGAAGTCCTACAATAAGATCCCACTAACCTTCAATGTCTGATTCTCTAGGAATTCCTCCACCCATTGCTGGACCCCCAGGTTCAGAAGCCTGATGTGGTGCTCAGAACCTGCACTTCCGTGGGTGGACTTCTGTGGTATAAATGTTCTCCAGATTGTAAGTCACCCACCCAGCAGTTATGGGATTTGATTTTATTGTGATTGCATCCCTCCTACCATCTCATTGTGGCTTCTCCTTTGTCTTTGCATGTGGGTATCTTTTTTGGTGAGTTCCAGTGTCTTCTTGTCGATGATTGTTCAGCAGTTAGTTGTGATTCTGGTGTTCTCAAAAGAGGGAGTGAGAGCATGTCCTTCTAGTCTGCCATCTTGAACCAATCTCCTCGGTAGGAAAACTTTAAATGGTAGTTGATGAATTTCTCAAGGCTCGGTGTAGAATAGCTTGAGAGTTAAAAATCCAAGGGGGCCCTTAGCTTCCATACCCCCCTCCCTGCCCCATCACCACATTCTTGAATTTTACTTCCAGGAGATCCACTGGGTTCTCATTGTAAAGATCAGAGAAGAATCCCCTCCTGCTTCTGGTATTGGGAAGGATAGAGGAACCATATTGGAATACACCCAGAGTTCTCTGGTCTTCCTAACAAGGCCTGCCCTCAAGGGAAACTATTCTGCCAAAGCCTAACAGACTGTTGTTTTTCCATAGCCTAACTGACATGGGAGAAGGGAAATACCCAACTCAGGCTCACTAACGGACTGAGATCTACTCAGGGGACTAGAAAACACTTTTTATCTCACATTCTACTACCACATTAATAGTGTTCCTGTATAATAACAGGGATTACAGATAAAAGAACTGCAAGTCTCAGACCCTATGAAGGAATCTCTAGGAAAACCCAAAACAACAGAGGAGATAAAAAAAAATAAGGACATAGAGGAAATTTCAGCCACTAACACCACAGCTATAGCAAACATTAAATACAGCCTAACTCCTAGCCAGATAAACATAAAACCTCACACACTAAGTGCCCATATGCCTCAGTTCCTTTTACCTGATGCATCATATGTTACTTTAAACAAAATGCTACAAAGCATGCTAAAAGGCAAAAAAACAGTCTGAAGAGACAAAAAGCAAGCATCAGAATCAGACTCAGATATGGCAGAGATTTTGGAATTATCAGACCAGAAATTTATAATGACTATGATTAATATGCTAACAGATCTAATAAAAAAGTGTACAATATGTAAGAACATCTGAATAATGTAAGCAGAGAGATGGAAATTCAAACAGAGAATCAAAAGGAAATGCTAGTAATTGAAAACACTGAAACAGAAATGAAGAATGCCTTGGATGGGTTCATCAATAGACTAGATACAGCTGTGGGAAGAATCAGTGAGCTTGAAAAGAGGTCAGTAGAAAATTCCAAAACTGAAATGCAAAGGGGAAAAAAGCAATGAAAAAGACAGAATAGAATATCCAAGAACTATGGGACAATTACAAAAGATGCAAGATATATGTAATAGAAATAGCGGAAGAAAAAAAAGAAAGGAACAGAGGAAATATTTGAAGTAATAATGACAGAGTTTTTCAAAATTAATGACAGACATGAAACTACTGATCCAGAAATCTCAGAGATCACAAGCAGGACATATACAAAAAAATCTACACCTAGACATATAGTATTTGAATTGTGGAAAATCAAAGATGAAGAGAAAATCTTGAAAGAAGCTGGGGGACAAGAAAAGAATTGCATTTGCCTTCTCTTCAGAAACCATGCAAGCAAGAAGAGAGTGAATTATTTGAAGGGTTGAAAGAAAAAACCCCACTAACCTAGAATTCTTTATCTGGTGAAATTATCCTTCAAAAGTTAAGGAGAAATAAAGATGTTCTAGGGCAAACAACAGACCTTCCTTGAAAGAAATTTTAAAAGAAGTTCTTCAGAGAGAAGGAAAATGGTATGTCAGAAACTCAGATCTACAAAAAGAAGAAAAGACCATTAGAGAAGGAATAAATGAAGGTAAAATAATAACTTTTATTTTTCTTATTCTTTATTGACCTAGGAGAAAACAGTTTGCTCAAAATATTAACAGCAATAATGCATTCAGTGATTATAGTTTATGGATAAGTGAATTCATTGACAGCAATATGATAAGCAACAGGAGGAAGAAATTGGAAAATTCTGTTAAAAGGTACTTGCATTACCCGTGAAGCAGCAGAGTATTATTTGAAAGTGGATCTTTATTAGCTGTAAATGTATATTGCAAACTCTAGGGGCAACCAACAAGAAAATTTTAAAAAGAGGTATAATTGATACGCTGAGAGAAAATGGAATCACATAAAATCCTCAGTTAAAATCAAAAGAAGGCAGAAAAGGAATGGAATCAAAAAAAAAAAAAAAGGGCAATGAATGGAAAAGAGATACAAACTTCTTGGCCAATATGGGGTATAGAGGGTATGGGAGCAGAGGCAACTACAGGGTTCCAATGCTTTAAAAAAAGTGTCCAAAAAACCACTGCCTTAGAAGAAAAATGATCTTTGAAGTGTGCCTCCTGATACTTCCCCCCTTTACAATGTCTAACTCTTTAGAGAATTAGGAATGGTAGTTCCTATTTTGGATATACTTTCTGGGATCATAATAAGGTGAAAGTCTAAGGCTTCCAACCTGCTAAGCCAGGTCACAGACCTTGGAGCTTCTGAGTCCTGAGGCCAATAGATGGTGAAGTTTCATCCTCACAGATCATTTATTTCAGATTCTCCTTTCCCTCCAGGAAAGAAGATAGGAGGATGTATGTCTGGGTTCTCTCTGCTATAAGTGTAACTCCAGTTAATAAGAGGACTTTTGCCTTTTAAAGGTCTTCTCTTGCTACCCTAACAGTTTTTTTTTTTTTTTTTTTTTTTTTCCTTGCATTATGCGGGCCTCTCACTGTTGTGGCCTCTCCCATTTGCGGAGCACAGGCTCCGGACGCGCAGGCTCAGTGGCCATGGCTCACGGGCCCAGCCGCTCCGCGGCATGTGGGATCTTCCCGAAACGGGGCACGAACCCGCGTCTCCTGCATCGGCAGGCGGACTCTCAAGCACTGCGCCACCAGGGAAGCCCGTACCCTAACAGTTTATCTCAAAGAGTGGTCTGTGGAATGCCCATATCACACACACAACTAGGATGTCCATTAAAGAGGGAGACTCCTGGGTTCTGCTCAAGAACTACTGAATCAGACTCTCGGAGAGTGAGCCCAGGAATCGGCATTGCTAGCAAATGTTACAGTGAATCTTATGCACACTAAAGTCTGGTTCTCACTGCTTTAATACACGGCTTCTTTAGAGTGGGATAGGGATAGGGATAAGGTGGGGAAGGCTTTTCCCTCTATGTTTTGGGTCAATTTATTGCTAGGAATATTAGTCCCCTAACCACTTGCTGAATATATCTGCTAACCAAATACAGCTAACCCTTGAACAACACAGAGGGTAGGGGTATTGAACCCTTCACAAAGTTGAAAATCTGTGTAAAACTTATAGTAAGCCCCTGTATCCATGGTTCCTCTGTATGTGCAGTTCTGCATCTGTGGATTCAACCAACCACAGATCTTGTAGTAATGTAATGTTTACTATTGATAAATATCTGCATATAAGTGGACCTGTGCAGTTCAAACCTGTGTTGTGCAAGGGTCAACCGTATAGTGAGTGCTCAAGGAATATTTGTTGAAAGACTACTTGAGGAGCAAAACATAGTTCCTTAACGTGGGCGATAAGCAAAACATTTTGATTCTTCTAACCTAGATAGGAGTCATTTTATCCTAAATAAGTTAAAAATTTTTTTATAGTCTTGTATGTCGTGTGTACAGAAGAGACGTCGTTTTCAAACTGTGGAAGTAAAACAAGCTAAACTTTATTTAGATGATAGGCTTACTCTAAAGCAGACCGTCAAAAACTCACTTGAGCTTCCATGTTAGTTAAATTTGGTTTAAAGAATTCCTGCAAAAAAAAAAAAAAGAAGAAGAAATGATTGAAACATAAGCTGCTAGAGGAAATTTAAATCCCAACCAACAAAAACAGAAACGTACACAGAGCTGTAAGAAGGATCAAAAAAGTTAACAAATGTGTCAGCACACCCTAAATGCTGGAGGGACTGTGAGGTTGCTCTATGGGGTGGGGGAACTGACAGATGGCACAGTGGGTAGGATAAATCAGAAGAGAAAAAAGACAGGCTAAGAGCATAAAGGCCTGCTCATCAAACCCTCCCAAGAACCAAAAAACTAAGGATTTTCAGAAACAAAAATCTAAGCTACAAGATGGAAGATAAGAGAAAGGGGGCTTTTACAGGGTTCTTTAAGTATTAGGTCAATGGGTTACACATACATTACATTATACTAGTATACTACTTTGTAAGGGCATTGTTAAACTCTAACGCTAGTATCAAAACTGTATAATCACATCAGTATCTGTATGAGAGAAGGACCCCAGTTTGATTTTCAGTTCTTTCTTATATTCCCATCTTGGGAAAGTGGAACTTAGAAAAATTCAGCTTGGGAAACCTTGGGAAACTAAGCCCACTCTTCCATAAATGTTCTTTGTGGAAGAGAAGACTAGATAAGGAGTAGATAGAAGCAATAAATTATCATTCCCCAGGGGCCTTCCTATTCAGGAGACTGTGCCATTCAGAAGGGAGGCAAGGTGCTCCTAGCCATCAATTTGTTACTGGAGAGTGTAAGTGTATGTGTGTGTGTTTTGTGTGTGCACTGTGCAGGTGTGCATGTGCATTAGTGTGTTAGAGGGACATGGATGGGACTGATCAATTCAGTCTATGACTTATCTTGTACCTATCAGCAGCAGCGTATACACTTCCATGAGTGCTGTCACTCTGAAAATAGGATGTAGTGTTGGGTATATGTCATAGTCTTTCCTCATCAGCAGAGGAGAAAAAAACAGAGACAGACGGAACACACACACTCTGAAATTCTCCTAACTTGGGGGTCAGAGCAGTTGGGAAGGAATCAGTCCTCATCCCTTCCTACCCTCTCCAGATGTCCAGGTGAGAGGTAGAGTTCTAACAATAAGGAAGAAAGAACTGAAGATAGACTATCACATGAAACTCACTCTGGATGTTGTGGGAAGATATGGTCTTTTTCAAAGACATAGCGGAAGCAGTAGACTTGAAATTTGTAAAAGATGGTGTGGCTGCACAAAAATAAGAGAAATAAGGGAAACAGTGAAGTAATAATTAACAAAGTCTGCTAATATTAATCTGTAATAGAAGATAACAAAGCAACCCTGAAAGCAAAGAGCAAAAATTACCTGCAAACAACTTTCTTTCTAGTTCTTCTTGAATTTTAAGAAGAATCCTTTCCTGTTCTAAGGCTTCTATGTACTTTGAGTAGCACCAGGTTGGCTAAGAAAACAATTTTCAAAATTAATTTTGGAAATATTTGCCCCAGGAAGTAAACTGAAGTTAAGATAATATCAGCTCCCTCATTTAAACCGTTTATGCTAGAAGAACACATATAAAGAAACGTGCACATTTCAAAAATTTATATGAATTTTCATAAACAGAACTTACTGATTTAAACTTTTAACTGGGTACCAAAAATTATTATGGATCTACATTTATGTAGACATGTTTATGATGAAGTAAAGGGATTTTTCTATAGCCTTGACCTAAATTTTTAATAATTTAAATTTTCTTCTAGTTTTATTGAGATGTAATTGACATATAGCACTGTTTAAGTTAAAGGTGTACAACAATAATGATTTGACTTACACACATCATGAAATGATCACAAGAGGTTTGGAAAACACCTATCATCTCAAATAGATATAATATTAAAGAAATAGAAAAAAGAATCTTTTCCTTATGATGAGAGTCTTAGGATTTACTCTTTTAACAGCTTTCATTTGTAACATACAGCAGTGTTCACTATTTTTATTATGTTGTACATTACCTACTTAGTATTTATCTTATAACTGAAAATTTGTACTTTAGATTACATTCATCTAATTCACCCTCCCTCCAGCCTCCACCTCTGGTAGCCACAAATCTGATCTCTTTTTCTCTGAGTTTGTTTGTTTTGGAAGTATAATTGACCTACAACACCACGGTAGTTCCTGGTGCACAACACAGTGATTCGATATCTCTATATGTTAAAAATGATCACCATGATAAGTCTAGTTGTCATCTGTCACAATAAAGATATTACATAATTACTAACTATATTCCCACACTATACATTTCATACCTGTGACTCATTTATTTTGTAACTGAAAGTTTGTACCTCTCACTACCACTTACCTATTTCTCTCCTCCTACCAATACCCTCCCCTCTGGCACCTGTTTGTTCTCTGTGTCTAAGACTCTGTTTCTGTTTGGTTCTGTTTGTGCATTTGTCTATCTCTGACTTATTTCACTTAGCATAATACACCATAGGTCCATCATGTTATCACAAATGGCAGGATTTCATTCATTTTATGAGTAATATTCTGGTGTGTGTGTGTGTGTGTGTGTGTGTGTGTGTGTGTGTATACCACTTCTTTTTTATCCATTCATCAGTCGATGGACACTTAGGTTGCTTCCATGTCTTGGCTATTGTAAATAGTGCTGCTATGAACATTGGGGTGCATGTATCTTTTTGAATTAGAGTTTTCTCTGGATATATGCCCAAGAGTGGGATTGCTGGATCATAAGGCAGTTCTGATTTTAGTTTTTTAAGGAGCCTCCATACTGTTTTCCATAGTGGCTGCACCAATTTACATTCCCACCAACAGCATAGAAGGGTTCCAGAAGGAAACTTTAAAATCATTTATTTTCTACCCATGGCAGACAACCACTCTACAAATCCCCAAGAAGCTGCCTCGGCTTGGGCAGGTCCAGTTCTGCGTGTTCTCTGAAGCCAACTTCCACTCAGCAGCCCAAAACACTCCACAGATATTTATGAAATTGAATCTCAGTATTTCCTTCCATAATTCCACTTATTGGTCCTGACTCTGCTTTCTCCTATTTCTCTAGAATAAGTGTAAATTCCTCTTCTTTGCAAAAGGTCTCCAGATATTTGAAGGCAGTTATTCTTAGACACAGTAGCACACTGTGACTTCCTTCCAGATGTTCTTTTATCTCTCTTTCCCCTCTCACAGTCTCTCTCTCAAACTGTCCTTGTTTCTTTTTTTCCCAACTCTCTCTTTTCCCTCTTTGATCTTCATGAAATCATTCAGAACCAAGACTCCTATCCAGTCACTCTGTCATCACCCAGAGCCTCAGAGTTCTCCTGGGTCCTGGTAAACAAAGAAAGGGATAATAAATGAGAAATTGATGTTGACATAAGGTTTTCTTCCTGAACCAATTCTGGCTCCTGGAGAGCTTGCTTGCTTGCGTGCTCACCTTTCAAAATCCTCAAGAATTTTGTCACAGATCAGTGTCATTTCACCATCCTGGAGTTTCTCAGACTAGTCATTTTCCTCTCCACAGATTTCTTTAACTTCTTGCATTCTGTGCAGTTCTTGAAAATTAGTGACGGTAGTTCAAGGTCACGGGCTCACCTCAGAATATGTGGTGACTCTGCTTGGGACCTGAAGCATCAGTTTTACAAGAAAAGTGGGAAATATGTTCTGGATTTATCATGAGAGAATATAGGTTTTTCATTCAAGTGAAATGTAGGAAAAAAAAATCCTGAGAAAACTTTTTTCTCAGCTTCTCAAAGAATTGCACCTCCCACATGATTTGATTTTGTTCACCTAGACTTAGTTTGTGGTAAAATCATAGCCAGAACTGCACTCATCCTGTTTTCTACTACACTTATTATGTCTTCTATATTCTTTCCTGTGCTTCCTACCATGACCGGCCACCGCTGTAACTCATGCTTTTTCCCCATCTTCCATTTGACTTACGTGGCTTCCATCTCAGAACTGCCTTTCAAAGCTAGCCTCTTCTCTCTTGTCTTGGCTTCATCGTTTACCACTTGGCCTTTTCTCTCTTCTCCAATTCAACCTGCCTGAAGTCCTCTTTTGGTCCCTCTGTGCCCAAAGGATAAAATCTTAGTATATAGGAATGCCAGAGATTTCTGTGCATTAATTTTGTATCCTGCTACTTTACCAAATTCATTGATTAGCTCTAGTAGTTTTCTGGTAGCATCTTTAGGATTCTCTATGTATAGTATCATGTCATCTGCAAACAGTGACAGCTTTACTTCTTCTTTTCCGATTTGGATTCCTTTTATTTCCTTTTCTTCTCTGATTGCTGTGGCTAAAACTTCCAAAACTATGTTGAATAAGAGTGGTGAGAGTGGGCAACCTTGTCTTGTTCCTGACCTTAGTGGAAATGCTTTCAGTTTTTCGCCATTGAGGATGATGTTGGCTGTGGGCTTGTCATATACGGCCTTTATTATATTGAGGAAAGTTCCCTCTACACCTACTTTCTGCAGGGTTTTTATCATAAATGGGTGTTGAATTTTGTCAAAAGCTTTCTCTGCATCTATTGAGATGATCATATGGTTTTTCTCCTTCAATTTGTTAATATGGTTAATCACATTGATAGATTTGCGTATATTGAAGAATCCTTGCATTCCTGGAATAAACCCCACTTGATCATGGTGTATGATCCTTTTAATGTGCTGTTGGATTCTGTTTGCTAGTATTTTGTTGAGGATTTTTGCCTCTATGTTCATCAGTGATATTGGCCTGTAGTTTTCTTTCTTTGTGACATCCTTGTCTGGTTTTGGTATCAAGGTGATGGTGGCCTTTATCCATTCATATATTGATTGGCACTGGCACTTAGGTTGCTTCCATATCTTGGCTACTGTAAATAATCTTGCAATGAACATAGGGGTGAATGTATCTTTTAGAATCGGTGTTTTTGTTTTCTTCACAAATACTCAGTAGTGGAACTGCTGGATCCTACGGTAGTTCTAGTTTTAAGTTTTTGAGGACTCTCCGTACTGTTTTTCAGAGTGGTTACACCAATTTACATTCTCACCAACAGTGTACAAGTGTTACATTTTCTGAACATCCTTGCAAAACTTATTTGTTGTTTCTTGTTTTGTTTTTTTATTTACTTATTTTTTAACATCTTTATTGGAGTACAACTGCTTTATAATGGTGTTAGTTTCTGCTGTATAACAAAGTGAATCAGGGCTTCCCTGGTGGCGCAGTGGTTGGGAGTCCGCCTGCCGATGCAGGGGACACGGGTTCATGCCCCAGTCTGGGAAGATCCCGCATGCCACGGAGCGGCTGGGCCCGTGAGCCATGGCCGCTGAGCCTGCGCATCCAGAGCCTGTGCTCCGCGACGGGAGAGGCCACAACAGTGAGAGGCCCACGTACCGCAAAAAAATAAAAAAATAAAAAAATAAAATAAAATAAAAATAACAAAGTGAATCAGCTAGATGTATACATATATCCCCATATCTCCTCCTACTTGCATCTCCCTCCAACCTTCCCTATATCACCCCTCTAGGGGGACACAAAGTACCTAGCTGATATCCCTGTGCTATGCAGCTGCTTCCCACTAGCTAACTATTTTACAATTGGTAGTGTATATATGTCCGTGCCACTCTCTCACTTCGTCCCAGATTACCCTTCCCCTTCCCCTTCCCCTTCCCCATGTCCTCAAGTCCATTCTCTATTTCTGCGTCTTTATTCCTGTCCTGACCCTACGTTCTTCAGAACCATTTGTTTTCTTTTCCCTTTTTTTTTTTAGAATCCACATATATGTGGTAACATATGGTATTTGTATTTATCTATCTGACTTACTTCCCTCTGTATGACACTCTCTCGGTCCATCCAACTCACTGCAAATAATGCAATTTCAGTTCATTTTATGGCTGAGTAATATTCCATTGTATATATGTGCCACATCTTCTTTATCCATTCATCTGTTAATGGACACTTAGGTTGCTTCCATGTCCTGGCTACTGTAAATAGTCCTGCAATGAACATTGTGCTACATGACTCTTTTTGACTTATGGTTTTCTTAGGGTATATGCCCAGTAGTGGGATTGCTGGGTCATATGGTAGTTCTTTTTTAGTTTTGTAAGGAACCTCCATACTGTTCTCCATAGTGGCTGTATCAATTTACATTCTCACCAACAGTGCAAGAGGGTTCCCTTTTCTCCACACCCTCTCCAGCATTTATTGTTTGTAGATTTTTTGATAATGGCCATTCTGCCTGATGTGAGGTGATATCTCATTGTAGTTCTGATTTGCATTTCTCTAATGATTAATGATGTTGAGCATCCTGTCATGTGTATGTTGGCAATCTGTATATCTTCTATGGAGAAATGTCGATTTAGGTTTTCTGCCCATTTTTGGATTGGGTTGTTTGTTTCTTTGATATTGAGCTTCATGAGCTGCTTGTAAATTTTGGAGATTAATCCTTTGTCAGTTGCTTGGTTTGCAAATGTTCTCTCCCATTCTGAGGGTTGTCTTTTCATCTTGTTTATAGTTTCCTTTGCTGTGCAAAAGCTTTTAAGTTTCATTAGGTCACATTTGTTTATTTTTGTTTTTATTTCCATTTCTCTAGGAAGTGGGTCAAAAAGGATCTTGCTGTGATTTATGTCATAGAGTGTTCTGCCTATGTTTTCCTCTAAGAGTTTTATAGTGTCTGGCCTTACATTTAGGTCTTTAATCCATTTTGAGTTTATTTCTGTGTATGATGTTAGGGAGTGTTCTAATTTCATTCTTTTACATGTAGCTGTCCAGTTTTCCCAGCACCACTTATTGAAGAGGCTGTCTTTTCTCCATTGTATATTCTTGCCTCGTTCATCAAAGACAAGGTGACCATATGTGCGTGAGTTTATCTCTGGGCTTTCTATCCTTTTCCATCAATCTATATTTCTGTTTTTGTGCCAGTACCATACTGTCCTGATTACTGTAGATTTAGAGTATACTCTGAAGTCAGGGAGCCTGGCTCCTCCAGCTCCATTTTTCTTTCTCAAGATTGCTTTGGCTATTCGGGGACTTTTGTATTTCCATACAAATTGTGAAGTTTTTTGTTCTGGTTCTGTGAAAAATGCCATTGGTAGTTTGATAAGGATTGCATTGAATCTGTAGATTGTTTGGGTAGTATAGTCATTTTCACAATGTTGATTCTTCCAATCCAAGAACATGGTATATCTCTCCATCTGTTTCTATCATATTTAATTTCATTCAACAGTGTCTTATAGTTTTCTGCATACAGGTCTTTGTTTCCTTAGGTAGGTTTATTCCAGGTATTTTATTCTTTTTGTTGCAATGGTAAATGGGAGTGTTTTCTTAATTTCTCATTCAGATTTTTCATCATTAGTGTATAGGAATGCAAGAGACTTCTGTGCATTAATTTTGTATCCTGCTACTTTACCAAATTCATTAATTAGCTCTAGTAGTTTTCTGGGGGCATCTTTAGGATTCTCTATGTACAGCATCATGTCATCTGCAAACAGTATGTTTTATTTATTTTCCAATTTGTATTCCTTTTATTTCTTTTTCTTCTCTGATTGCTGTGGCTAAGACTTCCAAAACTACGTTGAATAATAGTGGTGAGAGTGGGCAACCTTGTCTTGTTCCTGATCTTAGTGGAAATAGTTTCAATTTTTCACCATTGAGAACGATGCTGGCTGTTGGTTTGTCATATATGGCCTTTATTATGTTGAGGTAAGTTCCCTCTATGCCTACTTTCTGGATGGTTTTTTATCATAAATGGGTGTTGAATTTTGTCAAAAGCTTTTTCTGCATCTATTGAGATGATCATACGGTTTTCATCCTTCAGTGTGGTAATATGGTATATCACATTGATTGATTTGTGTATATTGATGAATCCTTGCATTTCTGGGATAAACCCTGCTCGATCATGGTGTGTGATCCCTTTAATGTGCTGTTGGATTCTCTTTGCTAGTATTCTGTTGAGGACTTTTGCATCTATTTTCATCAGTGATATTGGCTAGTAGTTTTCTTTTTTTGTGACATCTTTGTCTGGTTTTGGTAGGAGGGTGACGGTGGCCTAATAGAATGAGTTTCAGAGTGTTCCTCCCTCTGTTATATTTTGGAAGAGTTTGAGGAGGATAGGTGTTAGCTCTTCTCTAAATGTATGATAGAATTCGCCTGTGAAGCAATCTGGTGCTGGGTTTTTGTTTGTTGGAAGATTTTGAATCACAGTTTCAATTTCAGTGCTTGTGTTTGGTCTGTTTATATTTTCTATTTCTTCCTGCTTCAGTCTCAGAAGGTTGTGCTTTTCTACGAATTTGTCCATTTCTTCCATGTTGTCCATTTTATTGGCATATAGTTGCTTGTAGTAATCTCAAATGATCCTTTGTATTTCTGCAGTGTCAGTTGTTACTTCTCCTTTTTCATTTCTAATTCTATTGATTTGAGTCTTCTGCCTTTTTTACTCGATGAGTCTGGCTAATGGTTTATCAATTTTGTTTATCTTCTCAAAGAACCAGCTTTTAGTTTTATTGGTCTTTGCTACTGTTTCCTTCATTCTTTTTCATTTATTTCTGATCTGATCTTTATGATTTCTTCCCTTCTGCTAACTTTGGGGTTTTTTTTTTCTTTTCTCTCTAACCACTTTAGGTGTAAGGTTAGGTTGTTTATTTGAGATGTTTCTTGTTTCTTAAGGTAGGATTGTAGTGCTATAAACTTCCCTCTTAGAACAGCTTTTGCTGCATCCCATAGGTTTTTGGCTCGCCATGGTTTCATTGTCATTTGTTTCTAGGTATTTTTGATTTCCTCTTTGATTTCTTCAGTGATCTCTTGGTTATTTTGTGTTTTTTACAGATTTTTTTCCTGTAATTGATATCTAGTCTCATAGCTTTGTGGTTGGAAAAGATACTTGATATGATTTCAATTTTCTTAAATTTACCAAGGCTTGATTTGTGACCCAAGATATGATCTATCCTGGAGAATGTCCCATGAGCACTTAGGAAAAACAGTGTATTCTGTTGTTTTTGGATGGAATGTCCTATGAATATTAATTAAGCTCCTCTTTTTTAATGTATCATTTAAAGTTTGTGTTACCTTATTTATTTTCATTTTGGATGATCTATCCATTGGTGAAAGTGGGGTGTTAAAGTCCCTTACTATGATTGTGTTACTGTTGATTTCCCCTTTTATGGCTGTTAGCATTTGTCTTATGTATTGAGGTGCTCTTATGTTGGGTGCATAAATATTTACAATTGTTATATCTTTTTCTTGGATTGATCCCTTGATCATTATGCAGTGTCCTTCTTTTCTCTTATGATAGTCTTTATTTTA
Source organism: Lipotes vexillifer (assembly GCF_000442215.2). Lineage (NCBI taxonomy): Eukaryota > Metazoa > Chordata > Mammalia > Artiodactyla > Lipotidae > Lipotes > Lipotes vexillifer. The sequence continues at coordinate 2,196,345 of NW_006785037.1, forward strand.
AAGTCTATTTTGTCTGATATGAGTATTGCTACTCTGCTTTCTTTTGATTTCCATTTGCATGGAATATCTTTTTCCATCCCCTCACTTTCAGTATGTATTTGTCCCTAGGTCTAAGGTGGGTCTCTTATAGACAGCATATATACAGGTCTTGTTTTTGTATCCATTCAGGCAGTCTATGTCTTTTGGTTGGAGCATTTAATCCATTTACATTTAAGGTAGTTATCGATATGTATGTTCCTGCTACCATTTTGTAAATTGTTTTGGGTTTGTTATTGTAGGTCTTTTCCTTTTCTTGTGCTTCCTGCCTAGAGAAGTTCCTTTAGCATTTGTTGTAAAGCTTGTTTGGTGGTGCTGAATTCTCTTAGCTTTTCTCTGTAAAGGTTTTGATTTTCCATCGAATCTGAATGAGATTCTTGGTGGGTAGAGTAACCTTGATTGTAGGTTTTTCCCCTTCATCACTTTAAATATGTCCTGCCACTCCCTTCTGGCTTGCACAATATCTGCTGAAAGATCAGCTGTTAACCTTATGGGGATTCCCTTGTATGCTACTTGTTGCTTTTCCCTTGCTCCTTTTAATATTTTTTCTTTGTATATAATTTTTGATAGTTTGATTAATATGTGTTTTGGCTTGTTTCTCCTTGGATTTACCCTGTATGGGATTCTCTGTGCTTCCTGGAGTTGACTGACTATTTCCTATTCCATATTAGGGAAGTTTTCATCTATAATCTCTTCAAATATTTTCTCAGTCCCTTTGTTTTTTTCTTCTTCTGGGACCCCTATAATTAGAATGTTGGTGCCTTTAATGTTGTCCCAGAGGTCTCTGAGACTGTCCTCAATTATTTTCATTCTTTTTTCTTTATTCTGCTCTGAAGTAGTTATTTCTACTATTTTATCTTCCAGGTCATTTATCCGTTCTTCTGCCTCAGTTATTCTGCTATTGATTCCTTCTAGAGAATTTTAAATTTCATTTATTGTGTTGTTCATCATTGTTTGTTTTCTCTTTAGTTCTTCTAGGTCCTTGTTAAACGTTTCTTGTATTTTCTCCACTCTATTTCCAAGATTTTGGATCGTGTTTACTATCATTACTCTGAATTCTTTTTCAGGTAGGCTGCCTATATCCTCTTCATTTGTTTGGTCTGGTTGGGTTTTTACCCTGCTCCTTCGTCTGCTGTGTATTTCTTTATCTTTTCATTTTGCTTAACTAACTGTGTTTGGTGTCTCCTTTTTGCAGGCTGCAGGTTCGTAGTTCCCATTATTTTTGGTGTCTGCCTGCAGTGGGTAAGGCAGTTCAGTGGGCTCTGTAGGCTTCCTGGTGTAGGGGACTGGTGTCTGTGTTCTGGTGCATGAGACTGGATCTTGTCTTTCTTGTGGGCAGGACAGTGTCTGATGGTGTGTTTGGGGGTGTCTGTGACATTATGATTTTAGGCAGCCTCTCTGCTAATGGGTGGGGTTGTGTTCCTGTCTTGGTAGTTGTTTGGCATAGTGTGTCCAGCACTATAGCTTGCTAGTTGTTGAGTGGAGCTGCGTCTTAGTGTTGAGATGGAGATCTCTGTGAAAGCTTTTGCCGTTTGATATTATGTGGGGCCGGGAGGTCTCTGGTGGACCAATGTCCTGAACTTGGCTCTCCCACTTCAGAGGCTCATGCCTGACACCCGGCCAGAGCACCAAGATCCTGTCAACCACTCGGCTCAGAAGTAAAGGGAGGAAAAAAAAAGAAAGAAGGGAAAAAATAAAATAAAATAATGTTAGTAAAATAAAAATTAAAAAATATTATAAAAAATAAAAAAGTAATAAAAAAAGCAGGAAGAGAACAACCAAACCAAAAAAGAAATCCACCAATGATAACAAGTGCTAAAAACTATACCCCCTCCAAAAAAAACAAAGACAGACAGATCTGTAGGACAAATGGTAAAAGCAAACCTATATAGACAAAATCAGACAAAGAAACATGCACATACATACTCACAAAAAGAGAAAAAGGAAAAAATATATATATATATAAATAAAAAAGGAAGAGAGCAACCAAATCAATAAACACATCTACCAATGATAATAAGTTCTAAATACTAAACTAAAGTAAACATAAAACCAGAAACAAATTAGATGCAGAAAGCAAACCCCAGGTCTACAGTTGCTCTCAAAGTCCACTGCCTCAATTTTGGGATGATTTGTTGTCTATTCAGGTATTCCAGAGATGCAGGGTACATCAAATTGACTGTGGAGATTTAATCCGCTGCTCCTGAAGCTGCTGGGAGAGATTTCCCTTTCTCTTCTTTGTTTGCACAGCTCCTGGGGTTCAGCTTTAGATTTGGCCTCGCCTCTGCGTGTAGGTCGCCTGAGGGCGTCTATTCCCCACCCAGACAGGACAGGGTTAAAGGAGCGGCTAATTAGGGGGCTATGGCTCACTCAGGCCGGGGGGAGGGAGGGTTACGGAATGCGGGGCTAGCCTGCAGCGGCAGAGGCCAGTGTGACATTGTAGCAGCCTGAGTCACGCCATGTGTTCTCCCAGGGAAGTTGTCCCTAGATCTCGGAACCCTGGAAGTGGCAGGCTGCACAGTCTATGGATAGTGACCTGTGCTTTCACACAGGCTTCTTGGTGGCTGCAGTAGCAGCCTTAGTGTTTCATGCCCATCTCTCGTGTCTGTGCTGATAGCCGTGGCTCGTGCCCATCTCTGGAGCTCATTTAGGCAGTGCTCTGAATCCCCTCTCCTCACGCACTCTTGCCCCTGAGGCAGTTCCAGACTTTTTCCTGGACTCCCTCCTGGCTAGCTGTGGTGCACTAGCCCGCTTCAGGATGTGTTCATGCAGCCAACCCCAGTCCTCTCTCTGGGGTCTGACCTCTGAAGCCCAAGCCTCAGCTCCCAGCCCCCACCCACCCTGGCAAGTGAGCAGACAAGCCTCTCAGGCTGGTGAGTCCTGGTCGGCACCGATCCTCTGTGTGGGAATCTCTCCGCTTTGCCCTCTGCACCCCTGTTTCTGCACTCTCCTTGTGGCTCTGAAGCTTTCCCTCCACCCACACCCTGTCTCTGCCAGTGAAGGGGCTTCCTAGTGTGTGGAAACTTTTCCTCCTTCACAGCTCCCTCCCAGAGGAGCAGATCCTGTCCCTATTCTTTTGTCTGTGTTTTTCCTTTTCTCTTTTGCCCTACCCAGGTACCTGGGGAGTTTCTTGCCTTTTGGGAAGTCTGAGGTCTTTTGCCAGCGTTCAGTAGGTGTTCTGTAGGAGTTGTTCCACATGTAGATGTATTTTTGATGTATTTGTGGGAAGGAAGGTGATCTCCACTTCTTACTCCTCTGCCATCTTGAAGGTCCCTCACTGTGATTTACATTTGCATTTTCCAGTGGTTAGTGATGTTGAGCATCTTTTCATGTGCCTGTTGGCCACCCATATGTGTTCTTTGAAAAAATGTCTATTCAGGACCTCTGTCCCAGTTTTTACTTGAGTTGTTTGCTTTTTCAATATAGAGTTGTATGAGTTCTTTGTATAGTTTGGATATTAACCCTTTGGATATATTGTTTGCACATATCTTCTCCAATTCAGTAGGTGACCTTTTTGTTTTGTTGATAGTTTCCCTCACTGTGGATAAGCTTTTTAGTTTGATGTAGTGCCATCTGTTTACTTTTGCTTTTGTTTCCTTTGCCTAGGGCGACATATCCAAAAATTTTACTAAGACAGGGGGTATAGCTCAGTGGTAGAGCATTTGACTGCAAAAATTTTACTAAGACAGATGTCAAAGAATGTACTGCCTATGTTTTCTTCTAGAAGTTTTATGGTTTCAGGTCTTATATTTAAGCCTTTAATCCATTTTGAGATTATTTATGTATATGGTGTGAAAAAGTGGTCCAGTTTGATTCTTTTGCATGTAGCTGTTCAGTTTTTCCAACACCATTTTTTATAAAATATTTATTGATTGATTGATTTAGGCTGCACCGGGTCTTAGTTGTGGCATGAAAACTCTCAGTTGTGGCATGCGAACTCCTAGTTGCAGCATTTATGAGGGATCTAGTTCCCCAACGAGGGGTTGAACGCAGGCCCCCTGTATTGGGAGCACAGTCTTACTCACTGGACCACCAGGGAAGTCCCAACACCATTTACTGAAGAGGTTGTCTTTTCCACATTACATATTCTTCCCTCCTTTATTATGGATTATTTGCCCATATCAGTGTGGAATCATTTCTGGGCTCTTTATTTGGTTCCATTGATATATGTGTCTGATTTTGTGCCAGTACCATACTGTTTTGAAAACTGTAGCTTTGTAGTATAGTTTGAAATGAGGGATGTGTGATATCTCCTGTTTTTGTTCTTTCTTAAAAGTGTTTTGGCTATTCGAGGTCTTCTGTGTTTCTCACAAATTTTAGAATTATTTCTTCTATATCTGTGATGAATGTCATTGGTATTTTGATAAGCATTGCACTGAATCTGTAGATTGCCTGGGTATGTGGTCATTTTAACAATATTAATTCTTTCAATCCATGAGCACAGTATATCTTTCCATCTGTTTGTGTCATCTTCAATTACTTTCATAGGTACCTTGTAGTTTTCTGAGTACAGATCTTTTATCTCCTTTGTTAGATTTATTCCGAGATATTTTATTCTTTTGAATGTGATTGTGAATAGGATTGTTTTCATTTCTCTTTCTGGTAGTTTGTTGTTATTGTGCAGAAATGCAACCGATTTCTGTATATTAATTTTGTATCCTGCAACTTTACTGAATTCACTGACGAGTTCTAGTAGTTATTTGGTGGTGTTTATAGGATTTTCTATATATAGTATCATGCCATCTATAAACAGTGACAGTTTTACTTCTTCCTTCCCAATTTGGATTCTATTTATTTCTTTTTATTGCCTAGTTGCTGTGGCTAGGACTTCCAATACTATGTTGAATAAAAGTGACCAGAGTGGGTATACTTGTCTTTGTCCTGATCTCAGAGGAAATGCTTTTAGCTTTCCATCACTGAGTATGATGTTAGCTGTGCACCTGTTATATATAGCCTTATTATGTTGGGGTATGTTCCTTTATACCCACTTGGTTGAGTATTTTTATCATAAATATGAATTTTGTTAAAAGCTTTTTCTTCATCTATTGAGATGATTATATGATTTCTATTCTTCAGTTTGTTAATGTGGTGTATCACATTGATTGATTTGCAAATACTGAACCATCCTTGTATCAGTGGGATAAATGCCACATGATCATGGTGTAAGATCCTTTTAATGTATTGTTGAATTTGGTTTCCTAATATTTTGTTGAGGATTTTCACAGCTATGCTCATCAGTAATATTGGCCTGTAATTATTTCATGTGTGATAACTTTGTCCAGTTTTGGTATCAGGGTAATGCTGGCCTCATAGATTGAGTAGGGAAGCATTCCTTCCTCTGCAATTTTTTGAAATAGTTTGAGAAGGATAGGTGTTAACTGTTCTCTAAATGTTTGATAGAATTGAAATGTGAAACCATCTGGTCCTGGAACTTTTTGATTATTGAATCAACTTCTTTACTGTTAACTGGCCTGTTCATATTTCCTATTTCTTTCCAATTCGGTCTTGAGAGATTGTACATTTCTAGGAATTTAACCATTTCATCTGGGTTGTCCATTTTAATGACATGTAATTGTTTGTAGTAATCTCTTATACACCTTTGTATTTCTATGGTGCCAATGTAACTTCTCCTTTTTCATTTCTGATTTTATTGATTCGAGCCCTTTCTCATTTTTTCTTGGTAAGTCTTGCTAAAGGTTTATCACTTTTGTTTATCTTTTCAAAAACCAGTATTTGGTTTCATTGATCTTTTATTTACATTTTTTGGTCTCTATCTTATTTATTTCCTCTCTGATCTTTATTATTTCCTTCCTTCTGTGACTTTGGGCTTCATTTATTCTTCTTTATCTAATTCTGTTAGATGGCAGGTTAGGTTGTTTATTCGAGATTTTTCTTCTTTCTTGAGGAAGGCCTATATGGCTATAAACTTCCCTCTTAGAACTGCTTTTGCTGCATCCCATATAGTTTTAAAAAATTGAAGTATAGCTGATTTACAATGTTGTGTTAATTTCTGCTGTACAGCAAAGTGATTCAGTTATATATATAGTATACATATACACACATACATACAATCTTTTAAATATTGTTTTCCATTACGGCTTGTTACAAGATATTGAACATAGTTCCCTGTGCTATACTGTAGGACCTTATTGCTTAGCCATTCTATATATACTAGTTTACATTTGCTAGCCCCAAACTCCCACTCCATTCCTCCCCCACCCCCTCTTCCTTGGCAACCACAAATCTGTTCTCTATGTCTGTGAGTCTGTTTCTCTTTTGTAGATAAGTTCATTTGTGTCATATTTTAGATTCCACATATAAGTGATATCATATGGTATTTGTCTTTCTTCTTCTGACTTACTTCACTTAGTATGATAATCTCTAGGTCTACCCATGTTGCTGCAAATAGCATTATTTCATTCTTTTTTATGGCTGAGTAGTATTACATTGTATATATGTACCACATCTTCTATACTCATCTGTTGATGGACATTTAGGTTGTTTCCAGGGCTTGGCTATTGTAAATAGTACTGCTATGAACATAGAGGTGCATGTATCTTTTTGAATTATTGTCTGCATATATGTCCAGAAGTGGGATTGCTGGATCACATGGCAACTCTATTTTTAGTTTTTTGAGGAAACTCCATACTGTTTTCCATAGTGGTTGTACCAATTTATATTCCCATCAACTGTGTAGGATGGTTCCCTTTTCTCCACACCCTCTCCAGCATTTGTTATTTGTATATATATATATATATATATATATATGTATATTCTTTTTCAGATTCTTTTCCCTTATACATTATTATAAGATATTAAATATAGTTCCCTGTGCTATACAGTAGGTCCTTGTTCTTTATCTATTTTATATATCGCTCCACGGCATGTGGGATCTTCCCAGACCGGGGCACGAACCCGTGTCCCCTGCATCGGCAGGCGGACTCTCAACCACTGCGCCACCAGGGAAGCCCTGTAGATTTTTTTTTAATGATGGCCATTCTGACTGGTGCGAGGTGGTACCTCATTGCAGTTTTGATTTGCATTTCTCTAATAATTAGAGATGTTGAGCATCTTTTCATGTGCCTCTTGGCCATCTGTATGTCTTCTTTGGAGAAATGTCTGTTTAGGTTTTCTGCCCATTTTTCAATTGGGTTGTTTTTTGTTGTTGTTGAGTTGTATGAGCTGTTCGTATATTTTAGAAGTTAAGCCCTTGTTGGTTGCATCATTTGCAAATATTTTCTCCCATTCCATAGGTTGTCTTTTCCTTTTGTTTGTGGTTTCCTTTGCCACACAAAAGCTTGTCAGTTTGATTCACTCCAATTTGTTTATTTTTGCTTTTATTTCTATTGTCTTGGGAGACTGACCTAAGAAAACATTGCTATGATTTATGTCAGAGATGTTTTGCCTATGATCTCTTCTAGGAGTTTTATGGTGTCTTATGTTTAAGTCTTTAAGCCATTTTGAGTTTATTTTTGTGTATGGTGTGAGGGTGTTCTCACTTCATTGATTCACATGTGACTGTCCAACTTTCCCAACAGCACCTGCTGAAGAGACTGTCTTTTTCCCATTGTATATTCTTGCCTCCTTTGTCAAAGATTAATTGACCATAGGTATGTGGGTTTATTTCTGGGCTCTCTATTCTGTTCTTCAAGCCATATGTCTGTTTTTGTGCCAATACCACGCTGTTTTGATTACTGTGTCTTTGCATCCCATACAGTTTTGAGTGTTGCATTTCCATTTTCATTTATCTGGAGGTCTTTTCTAGTTTCCTCTTTGATTTCTTCATTGACCCATTGGTTTTTTAGTAGATTGTTGTTTAGTCTCCACGTGTTCATTCTTTTCCCACTTTTCTTTCTTTAATTGATTCCTCGTTTCATAACATTTGTTAGAGAAAATGCTTGATATAATTTCTATCCTCTTAAATTTGTTGAGACTTGTTTTGTGGCCTAACGTATGATCTATCCTTTAGAAGGTTCCATGTGCACTCAAAAAGAATGTGTATTCTTCTGCTTTAGGATGTAATGTTCTGTAGATATCTATTAAGTCCAACTGGTCCATTGTGTTATTTAAGACCATTTATGCCATACTGATTTTCTTTCTGGATGATCTGTCCATTGATGTAAGTGGACTACTCCTACTATTTATATTATTGTCAATTTCTCCCTATAGGTCTGTTAATATTTGCTTTATATATTTAGGTGCTCCTGTACTGGGTGCCATATATGTTAATGAGCATACTATTCTCTTCTTGTATTGATCCTTTTATCATTGTATAATGCTCTTCTTTTTCTTTTGTTATAGTCTTTATTTTAAGGTTTATTTTGTCTGAGTATTGCTACTGGAAGTTTGTCATTTCCATTTGCATGAAATTCCTTTTTCCATACCCTCACTTTCAATCTGTGTGTCTTTAGCTCTGATATGAATCTCTTGTAAGCAACATGTAGCTGGATTTTTTTTTTAATCCAATCAGCCACCCTATGACTTTTCATTGGAGTATCTAGTCCATTGACATTTAAAGTGATTATTGATAAGTATGTACTTATTTTGTTACTTGTTTTCTGATTGTTTCTGTAGTTCTTTTCATTTCTTCTTCTTTTAGTTTATTCGCTTGTGGTTTGATGATTTTCTTTAGTGGTATGCCTGTGCTCCTTTCTCTCCAATTTCTATGTAACAATTGTGGGTTTTTGATTTGTGGTTTTAATGGGGTTCATATATGTTGATGTAAAACTATATTTGTTTTAAACTGATAATCATTTAAGTTCAAACATATTCTAAAATCTCTACATTGTTTACTCCCCTCCCCTACGTTTTGTGTTTTTGATTTCATATTTAACATCTTCATGATTATCCCGTTTATTTAGTTATAGTTGATTTTACAAGTTTTGTCTTTTAATCTTCATACTAGCTTATTTAGGTGGTTGATCCACAGCCTTTACTATACATTTGACTTTATTAGTGGGATTTTTCCTTTTGTATAAACTTTTCTTGTTGTAGCCTTTTATTTCCTCTTAGAGAAGACCCTTAAACACTCCTTTTAGGGCCAGTTTCATATTGAGAAACTCTTTCAGTTTTTGTTTGTTTGATAAGTTCTTTATCTCTCCTTCAGTTCTGAATGATAAACTTTCCAGGCAGATTATCCCAGGTTGTAGGTGTTTCCCTTTCAGCACTTTAAATATATCATGTCATTCCCTTTTTGCCAGCAAACTTTCTGCAGAAAAATTAGTTGATTGCCTTATGGGGCTGTATGTGGCTTTTTTTCTCTTGCTGCCTTTAAAATTTTCTCCTTATCGTTAACTTTTGCCAATTAATTATGATGTCTTGGTGTGTGTCTCTTTGGGTTCATCTTGTTTGGGACTCTCTGTACTTCCTATATCTGTATATCTATTTCATTCTTCAGGTTTGGGAAATTTTCAGCCATAATTTCATGAAATACATTTTCAATCCCTTTCTCTCTTCTCGTTTTGGGACCCATATAATGCGAATGATAGTACACTTGACGTTGTCTTAGAGGTCCTTTAAACTGTCCTCATTTAAAATTTTTGGTGTTATTTTTCTTATTGGGTGATTTTAATTTTTCTCCCTTCCAGGTCACTTATGCATTCTTTTGTATCACACAGTCTCCTGTTAATCAGTTCTAGTGTGTTTTTCATTTTAGGTATTGTATTCCTCAGCTCTGACTGGTCCTTTTTTACATTTTCTAGTCCCTTGTTAAAATGTTCACTGTGTTTTCCATTATTTTCACAAGTTCAGTGAACATTCTTATCACTAATGCTATAAACTCTCTTTGTGGTAAATTATTTATCTGTTTCATTTTCTTCTTGTTCTTTCATTTGAGAAAAATTCCTCTGTCTTCTCATTTTAACTTTTTATATCTCTATGAAATTAGGTGAAACAGTTTACCTATCCTGGTCTTGAAGGGGTGTCCTTTTATGGGAGTGTCCCTATGCAGTCATCATGTGCCCAGTGGTTTGATGGGAGAGCTGGATATGAAGTGAGCACAGGTCATGTCTTCCCCCAGGTTGCTGTGGCAGCTATCACCTTTGTGGACTGAAGCCAGCACCTGGTATAAGCAAGGGCCTCTCCTATACTCAGTGTCCATCACCACCCTATCAGGGGTGGGAGTGGGTCCAAAGTTGCTGGAGCAGAAGCACTGAGGATCAGTGCTTGTTGATCAGTTGCTTTGTTGATTCTGAGCTGGTTCCTTTCCCTCTAAGTGTGCACTCTCCTCCCTCCTGATAATGGCACCTTCATCTTAGAAGGAAAGAGCACCAAACAAAGAGGGGCCAGAGCAGGTGCCTGGTGCAGGCTGGGGCATGTGCTGGGATGGCCATGGGAAACTGGCCAGAGCCCTGGGTAGCTTCAATCTTCTTCCTCCACCTTGTTTTGTGAGTAAGCAAGCATGAGTGGAGTCTAGGTTTCTTACAGCCCTCCAGTAAGTCCTGCTGGTTTTCAAACCAGCTAAGGGGACTTGTCCTCCTGATGTTGGGTCTCAGAGCTGGGGTTCCCAATATGTACTTTGAACCCCTTACTCCCCAGGGAGGATCTCTGAGCCCATGATATCCCCCCCTCTTCTGTGTCTCCTTCTAGGGGTGCAGGTCCTGACCTGATTGCTTCCCTTCACTTCCTACCTGACTCTGTAGATCTTTCCTTACAGCCTTGGTTGTAGAACTGTCTTTCTGCAAATCTAGTTTGTTCTCACAAGTAGATGTATCTTTGATGTTTGTGGGGGACCTGAGTTCAGCATCCTCCTACTCTGCCATCTTGATCTCCCAATCAAAAGTAATTTTTGATTGGTATGTTTTTATTGCCATTTTATTATTTGTTTTGGGGTTGTTCTGTAGTTCATTTTCTTTCCTTTCTTCTTTTGTTCTCTTCCTTTTTTATTTGATGACTACCTTAATGTTATGTTTGTATTCCTTTTTCTCTTTTGAGTGTGTACCTGTTATAGATTTTTGGTTTGTGGTTACCATGAAGTTTATATATAGCAATCTCTCTATATATATGGTTATCTTATGTTGCTGATCTCTTAAGATCAAATGCATTTTAACAACCCTGCATTTTTTTTACTGCTCCCCCCAAATTTACTAGTTATGACTCCATATTTTACATCATTTTGTTTTTTGTATCCCTTAACTACATATTGTGGATATAGATGATTTTATGACTTTTATTTTTTAACTTTTCTACTAGCTTTATAAGTGGTTAATACACTACCTTTACTATATATTTGCCTTTAACAATGGTATTTTTCCTTTTGTAATTTTCACATTCCTAGTTGTGGCCTTTTCTTTTCCATGTAGAGGAGTCCCTTTAACATTTCTCATAAGGTTGGTTTCGTGGTGCTAAACTCTTTTAACTTTTGCTTTTCTGTAAAACTTTTGATATCTCCTTCAAATCTGAATGAAAGCCTTGCTGGGTAGGTTGTAGGTTTTCCCTTTCATCACTTTAAATATATCATGCCATTCCCAACTGGCCGGTAGAGTTTCTGCTGAAAAGTCAGCTGATAGCCTAACGGGAGTTCACTTGTACATAACTTGTTGCTTTTTCCTTGAGCTTTTTTTTTTTTTTTTTGCGGTACGTGGGCCTCTCACTGCTGTGGCCTCTCCCATTACGGAGCACAGGCTCCAGACATGCAGGCCCAGCGGCCATGGCCCACGGGCCCAGCCGCTCCACAGAATGTGAGATCCTCCCGGACCAGGGCACAAACCTGTGTCCCCTGCATCGGCAGGCAGACTCCCAACCACTGCGCCACCAGGGAAGCCTTCCTTGATGCTTTTAATAGCCTCTTTTTATGTTTAATTTTTGCCATTTTATTTTATTTTATTTTAGGTAAGAAGTGGGTTTATTCAGAGAGAAACACACTCCACAGACAGAATGTGGGCCATCTCAGAAGGTGAGAGCGGCCTTGGGAGAAACACATTCCACAGACAGAGTGCAAGCCATCTTAGAAGGTGGGAAAGGCCTAATTTTTGCCATTTTAAATAGAACATGTCTTGTTACAGTCCTCTTTGGTTTGATCCTGTTTGGGACTCTGTGCTTCCCAGACCTGGATGTCTCTTTCCTTTCCCAGGTTAGGGAAATTTTCAGCTATTATGTGTTCAAATAAGTTCTCCACCCCTTTCTCTCTCTTTCTTCTCCTTCTGGGACCTCTATAATGTGAATGTTAGTGTGGTTGATGTTGTCCCAGAAGTTTCTTAAACTGTCCTCATTAAAACATTTTTTTTCTTTTTTCTGTTCCACTTCAGTGATTTCCACTATTGGGTCTTTCAGTTCACTGATCTGTTCCTCTGTATCATTTTGTTGATTTCTTCTAGAGTATTTTTAATTTCAATTATTGCATTTTCCAGCTCTGTTTGGTTCATCTTTATATTTTCTAACTTTGCTAAAAACTTCTAACTCTGTTCATCCATTCTTCTCCCAAGTTCTTTGAGCATCTTCGTGATCATTATCTTAAACTCTTTATTGAGTAGATTGCTTATCTCCACTTAGTTCTTCTTCTGGAGTTTTATCTTATTATTCTGTTTGGAACATATTTCTTTGTCACCTCATTTTGCCTATTCACTGTTTTATTTCTATGCATTTTGTAGGTTGGTTATGTTTCCTGATATTACAGAAGTGGTTTTATGTAGGCAACATTCTACGGGGCCAGAAGTGCACTCCTGTATGGTCACCAGACCTATATGATTTAGGGATGCTCTCTCTGTGGACTGCCTGGGTCCTTCTGTTGTGGCAGGCTGACTGCTACAGGTGTGCTGGTAGGCGTGGCTGGCCCTGTCTGGTTGGTTGCCAGGACCTGCCTTGTGTAGGGGCTGTCAGTCACTGGTAGTGGGGCTAGGTCCTGGCACAGCTGGCAGCAAGGTCAGGGAAGTCCTGGTCTTGGTCCACCGGTTGGCAGGACTGGGTCATGAGACTGGTTTTGGAGCTAATGTAGGCTTGCTGATTGGTGGGGCTATGTCCCAGGGCATCCCAGGATGGTGCTGGTCTACGAGTTGGTGGGTTAGGTCTTACAGCTGGCTGTGGGGCTGCTGTGGTCTTGGGGCTGTCTAAGCCCTTGATGTAAAGTTTTAAACTCCCTGGCCCTAGGTTGGTGGAGCAGGGATGTGAGTGTTTTGGTGTACTATTTCTCAGTGAATCAATGTTGAAAAGTTTTATAGATTTCTTGACAGCTATTCAGTCACATTTATACATTCAATTTGACTATGAATTTAGGTGCTTAGGAAAGATCCAAGTTTTTCTTTGCGGGGGGGTAGTTATGCTTTTGGATCAATTACCATTCTTCAGTGTGCAAAATCTACCTGAAACAGATGCATATACAGAGCAGCCACACTTGCAAAATCATAGTGTATTATTATTTTACCAATTACAAGAGTAATTCAACATGTGTACCTTAATAGCAATAAGAATAAGAATAATTTATATTTATAAAATGCTTTTTGTTTCCAAAAGCTTTTTAGTTTCTTACAAAAGTCTTGAGATGACAGGATATCACCACCACCATCATCATCATCATCATCATCATCATCATCATTCCTTCCTCTCTCTTTCTCTCTTTAACAGATAAGGAAACAGGCTCAAAGGAGAAGTGATTTTTTTTTTAAGACTTCAAAGTAATACTGACTTGTAAGTGACAGAATAAAAATTAGAAGCCTAGTATCTCTAATTCCACATCTCCTCCCTTTATTTTTACACAGTGCTTCTGAAACTTAATGCTACTCATTTGCTAATAAATGTACTTCCAAATGGCATTATTAGGTATCACACACTTTGAGACATGTCTTTTTCAATATACGGTTCCACAAAATTGGACATTTCTCTTCTCTTAATAATATCTTTGTAGTCTATTGGTTATCTTAGCTGGGTAGCTAAACACATTTGACAATCTCAAGTATCAAAAAGATTGTTTCTTAAGCTAGTATTATCATATGATACAAACAATTTCAATACCGGTCTTTAAAAATGGACATAAATTAAACATGAAATTTCTGGGACATGATATTAATGTATGTTATAAATGTAAATATAAACATAAAAACTACATGTATTAGTTGATGATGATGTATTAGTCAATTTTATGACTTCAAAGATTTAAAAAACTGAAACTAGCATCTGACATTCTTTCTTTTCTTGACCCAAGAAGATATCAATCTATATATATTCTTATTCTATATCATTATATCTTTTCCAATAAGATAGTTATTTCAACTTCTGCCACTAAAATCTTCTTCATATGTATCAAGAAATCATTTCCCCTGAGTATGTTGTCCAGGATCAGCTGAAATTTTAATGTTCTCTGAAGACTCAAGGAAATTCTCTTCCAATCTCTCTTAGTGATATAATTTTAGCCTCATTTTCAAACAAACACAACTTTACTCTATAAAATGACTCAGTTATTGCATTCTGCTATCCAATGCTCTACAGAAGAAGTGATATCTTTCCTGCTTACCTGTCGGCTGTATGCTTGCAGGCCTAAACCTGGGTCACTGATTAAAGCAGCTGTTTTGATAGCAGATCCTGAAGTACTTGGATATTGTTTGATTCCATCCTGTAATTATATTAAATTAAATTATTCCAAAAAATGGGTAACACTATATTAACATAAACTTACAGTTCAGAAGTCATAACATCATATGAAAAAATATTTTGTGGTAAGCACCACACCACAAGGTTTCATCAACTCAATGTCATGAATATGACATATTCTACTCTTATGATCTTTAATTTCTTTCATACTAATATAAAAATATTAAAAAATAAATGAAATTATAAAGTAGAATGTAATAATCACCTCCAAATTCTAACTTCCAAGAAAAACCACTACAAACATTTTCATGAACATCCATCCAAACTTCTCACTAGACAAATGCTTAGATATAATCTATAACTTGAATATTGATATTTTATTACCTAAATTTCATATAAATGGAATCACAGCATACAAGCTCTTTTAAAATCTGCTTTTTCATGAAAAATATCATGAAAACATTTCTCTGTGAATAAATAAAGAACAGGAATATAAGGGCAGGGTCTTTGTATCATTCACCAAGTATACCTACTGCAGAACACAGAGTATATACTTAAATATTTGTTGGATGATGGAATGCATAAATTACATCATCATTTTCACTCGATGAATGGTCTTTTTAAAAAAATTTATTTAATTTTATTTTTGGCTGTGTTGGGTCTTCATTGCTGCACACAGGCTTTCTCTAGTTGCAGCGAGGGGGCTTACTCTTCCTTGCTGTGCGTGAGCTTCTCATTGTGGTGGCTTCTCTTGTTGCGGAGCACGGGCTCTAGGCATGCGAGCTTCAGTAGTTGTGGCACGTGGGCTCAGTAGTTGTGGCTCTTGGGCTCTAGAGCGCAGGCTCAGTAGTTGTGGCACACGGGCTTAGTTGCTCCACGGCATGTGGGATCTTCCCGGACCAGGGCTTGAACTCGTGTTCCCTGCATTGGCAGGCGGATTCTTAAGCACTGTGCCATCAGAGAAGTCCTGAATGGTCTCATACACTCAAATATTTGTTGAATGATTAAAGAGTAAACTACATTATCAGTTCAACAGGTGAATAATATTCTAGTAAAGGAATGTACCATAGATGATTTAACCAATACCTGCTATTAGAAATTTAAGTCATTTAAAATTTTTACTATTACAAACAATGCTGTGTACAAACATCTTTCTGCACTTTTAAAATTCTCTCCTTTAGAATAAATGTCTAGAAGTCTATCTGCCGGATTAAAAAGAATGAACATTTTAAAAAATAAAAGCTGTCAAACTGCCCTTCAGAAACAAAGAACCACTTTACACTTTCTCCAATAATGCATGAATTTGCAGGCCTCTTCCTCATACCCTCAACCAACACTGGATATTTTCTTCTTTGCCAGTCTACATGTCTTTGGTTACTACTGAGATTGAACACCTTTTAATGTTTTTTTTTTTTTTTTTTTGGCGGTCCGTGGGCCTCTCTCACTGTTGTGGCCTCTCCCGTTGCGGAGCACAGGCTCCGGACGCGCAGGCTCAGTGGCCATGGCTCACGGGCCCAGCTGCTCCGCGGCATGTGGGATCTTCCCGGACCGGGGCACGAACCCGATTTAATTTTATAACATATCATACATTTTATGTTTTCCCAATTTGTCTTTTAACCTTGTTTTTTGCCATTTAAAATTTTAAAAATTTTACTGATCCTTTGTTAATGAATTTGCCACTGTTCATTTTAAGTATTTGATATTAAACTACATGAAAGTTTTCCATGAGATTGTTTCTCCTGTCGTAACTTTCTTCAGATTACCTAGTTTCATCTGATTCCTTTATAAGAATGAGAGATGAAGGATATAATTGATATTAGTATTTTTATTATAAAGAAGGCCAATTACTGCTACAATATTAAAAAGATAATAACTAACATTTACTTTATGACATGTATTATTCTTCACATACTATATTTAATTCTACTCTGTGACGTAAGTTCTATTACTATTTCCATTTTCCTGAAAAAAAAAATGAGGTTTTTGGAAGTGAAGTGGTTTCCCTGAGATATTAGAACTGATCGATGATAAGGCTAGGATTCAAAACCAGGCAGTCTGACTCTAGAAACTGCACTCCTAACCACTATATTGTCTCAGATCAAATGATACCTTACAATTGTACAGTGGAATACCTTACATGTTCTTTTATTCATATCATTTCAATGAATACCTCTCAAATCATATGAGATTAATCTCATCACCATTAGCTGATAGATTAATTTGAGGTTAAGAGGGTTATGAGTCATGCCCATGGTTACCTAGGGAAATCCAATATTTTTCATAGTAAGTGATTTTTTTCAGAGGATACATTTTCACGTTACAAAAAAAATTACGAGTTTCCCATATTCACTTTTTCCAACATTTCCTCATACGTCTTCGTTGACAATAAAATCCTGGAACAAATGTCGACTCTACTGGTCTTCCTTAGCTTACACTTTGTGTTAAAATAAATGCATGTGCAAAATTTGTAGTTACTAATAAGTGATGGCAGTATGTTTATTGTGTAAAATAAGAATATTCAGAAGTAGAATTCCTATGTTTTCTTTAGGATTATTCACCCTACAAAACGAATGTCAATATTTGTACCTAACCCTGTTAGCAGTTACCAGTTGACAGATATGGACAGATCAGAAGATCACTTAAGGACATTTGCATTTCCATAACTGGAATATAATACGGACGATATAAAGATACATCCTCGATTTTCTGAAAAAGCAGCAATTTCAGATTTTCTCTACCCTCATCACACTGTATATTTCAACTTTTATTTCAGACAATATGTTTATCATATATCTAAGCAAACTGAAAATAATTGGGATGACACTTAGAGAGCTGTGAAGTTCTTCCTGTTTAGGATACAGTAAGAGATCTTTATATCCTTCTTACTTCTATATTCTTTATTCAATAAGTATATATTTAGAACCATTTGTTAAAATCCTACTTTTAAGACTAACTCAAATTTACCTTTTCTTTGAGATCCTTTACCTTTCCCCCACAAGTAATTAATTCCTTATTTTCTGGGATTTCAGTTTTTGTTTATATTCTTTTCAGTTAAGTGTATGTGTGTATCTATCTATCCTTACACTATATGTAAATTATATTCATATCCCTAGCATATGTAGTAGGGATCAATATGAATATATGATCAATAAAACTCTATGTAGTAGATGATCAGTAAAAGTCTGGTGAAAGAAGCAGGAAAAGGATTAGGAGGGGAAGCTCTTTTGAGAGACTATTTAGGCCACATTAGTAAAAAAAATGCAGCAGACTCACGTGAGACTCATCTGATTGGTGAAGTTATTCATGTGCCACAGGTGGAATCAGAAAAGAGCTCCAAGCATACATGTTAGACAACATTCTATTTTTTCTCCCTACATCAACCCTTCAAATATATTTCCTTCCTGAGCCTACCAACTTAGGATCACATTCAAGCAGCTCAGTCAGACATGGACTTGCCTCAAGGGACTGGAGAAGGTAAACGAGAGGGTTTTTCTTTAGTGAACCCTGTTTCTTGTCAGATTACATAGATTGGGCCAGTTGCACAGTTGGTTTGAGGGGGAAATCAGCTTTTGTATTATTTGATCTATCAATTATCACCTAAACCACTGGAAGGGAAATAACTGCAGAAATTGTTAAAATAAATAATCCCAAAATAATTATATTTAAGTTTAATAACATTTCATTTCCATACATGGGATATATATGTGTATATATTTGCTCCATGGTTAAAGAACTCACAATACATCAACAAAAATATGTGAAGCCACATTGTGAAGAAGTGATTCAGTAGAAGCAAGATTTTGCAGACACCTCTTCCTATTTTCTCGCTCTTATGTCTTCCCTGATTCTCATTCCCTGAGGGTACTGGAAATACCCTCAACCTCCAGATGATAGAATACATCAACCAAAGATAAACTTCTGAAAATGCGGTAATTTTTTTGTAGCATCATTCATATAAAAATGTTATTATATACTAAATATTTTCAAAAACATTTATAACACTCACATAAGATAGGAATAACAACAATACCACCAAAGCTTAAGAAATGCAATACCACCAGTACCTCTGTTCCCCTTTGTGTCACTCTCCAATCCCATCATCTATCTCCACCCAACCCATGAAGGTAACCGCTGTACTGAATTTTGTATGTTTATCATTCCTTTATCTTATTTATAGTTTCCCATATTTGTATTGATTAGTTTTATATGAATTTTAACTTTATATAAGCAGAACTGACTGGTTCTATTCATTTGCAAATTTTCCACTCAACATTATACTCCTGCTATACATCTATGTTTATTATTGTGGTTAGTTTGTTTTCCATCACAGCACAGTATTCTACTACATGAATTTGTTTTTCCAGTCTCCTGTTAATAGGCATTTGAATAGCTTCTGATTTTTTGCTATAGAATGCATGGGTGCTATAAACCATGGGCATGTCTCCTGATATTTGTGTCCATGAATTATTCAAGTAGATTTGATAAGCTGAAGGCTAAGTGCATCTTTTAATTTACTGGATAAAGTCAAATTGTTTTCTAAAGTGACTATCAATGTACACTCCCATCCATAGTGTATAAGAGTTCTGATAAGACATTTCAAAATGAGCAGAAAATGGCAGGTGATATGCATATAAAACCATTACAAGAATAAAACAGAAAATGAGAACTCCAATATTTTAGCTGATGACACTACTGTCCAAGAAATCTAATCATGAATCAGAGGAAAACTCTAACATAGTAGCCCAAAGTGGATAAAATATCCCTACATGAACATTTTCATATATGAAATACTCCAAATCATAAATGCGGAAACTCAGGAACACCAAATAGCCAAAGCAATCTTTATTTTTACTTTATTTATTTTTAATATATTTATCCTTTTTGGCTGAGTCGGGTCTTTGTTGCTGTGCGCAGGCTTTCTCTAGTTGCAGCGAGCGGTGGCTACTCTTCGTTGCGGTGCATGGGTTTCTCATTGCAGTGGCTTCTCTTGTTGCGGAGCACAGGCTCTAGGCGTGCGGGCTTTCAGTAGTTGTGGCTCGTGGGCTTCAGTAGTTGTGGCTCGTGGGCTCTAGAGTGCAGGCTCAGTAGTTGTGGCACACAGGCTTAGCTGCTCTGTGGCATGTGGGATCTTTCTGGACCAGAGCTCAAACCTGTGTCCCCTGCATTGGCAGGCGGATCAAGACAGTATGGTACTGGCACAAAAACAGAAAGATAGATCAATGGAATAGGATAGAAAGCCCAGAGATAAACCCATGCACATATGGTCACCTTATCTTTGATAAAGGTGGCAGGAACGTACAGTGGAGAAAGGACAGCCTCTTCAATAAGTGGTGCTGGGAAAACTGGACAGGTACATGTAAAAGTATGAGATTAGATCACTCCCTAACACCATACACAAAAATAAGCTCAAAATGGATTAAAGACCTAAATGTAAGGCCAGAAACTATCAAACTCTTAGAGGAAAACATAGGCAGAACACTCTATGACATAAATCACAGCAAGATCCTTTTTGACCCACCTCCTAGAGAAATGGAAATAAAAACAAAAATAAACAAATGGGACCTAATGAAACTTAAAAGCTTTTGCACAGCAAAGGAAAACATAAACAAGATGAAAAGACAACCCTCAGAATGGGAGAAAATATTTGCAAATGAAGCAACTGACAAAGGATTAATCTCCAAAATTTACAAGCAGCTCATGCAGCTCAATATCAAAAAAACCAAACAACCCAATCCAAAAATGGGCAGAAGACCTAAACAGACATTTCTCCAAAGTAGATAATACAGATTGCCAACAAACACATGAAAGGATGTTCAACATCACTAATCATTAGAGAAATGCAAATCAAAACTACAATGAGGTATCACCTCACACCAGTCAGAATGGCCATCATCAAAAGATCTACAAACAATAAATGCTGGAGAAGGTGTGGAGAAAAGGGAACACTCTTGCACTGTTGGTGGGAATGTAAATTGATAGAACCACTATGGAGAACAATATCGAGGTTCCTTAAAAAACCATACGACCCAGGAATCCCAGTTCTGGGCATATACCCTGAGAAAACCATAATTCAAAAAGAGTCATGTACCACAGTGTTCACTGCAGCTCTATTTACAATAGCCAGGACATGGAAGCAACCTAAGTGTCCATCGACAGATGACTGGATAAAGAAGATGTGGCATATATATACAATGGAATATTACTCAGCCATAAAAAGAAATGCAACTGAGTTATTTGTAGTTAGGTGGATGGACCTAGAGTCTGTCATACAGAGTGAAGTAAGTCAGAAAGAGAAAAACAAATACCATATGCTAACACATATATATGGAATCTAATTTTTTAAAAAAAGGGTTCTGAAGGACCTAGGGGCAGGACAGGAATAAAGATGCAGAAGTAGAGAATGGAATTGAGGACACTGGGAGGGGAAAGGGTAAGCTGGGGTCAAGTAAAAGAGTGGCATTGACATATATACAATACCAAATGTAAAACAGATAGCTAGTGGGAAGCAGCCACATAGCACAGGGAGATCAGCTCCGTGTTTTGTGACACCTAGAGGGGTGGGATAGGGAGGGTGGGAGGGAGAGACAAGAGGGAGGAGATATGGGTATATATGTTTATGTATAGCTGATTCACTTTGTTATAAAGCAGAAACTAACACACCATTGTAAAGCAATTATACACCAATAAAGCTGTTAAAAAAAAGAAACTCAGAACAGAAACAGATAAAAAAATTTTAAAAGGCAGTGTAAAATGACAGTTTACTGAACTTATAAAAAGAGTGAAAAAATTAAAAATCTCTCAGAAATGAAGCTATAAGGTACCCAAGGGTTCATGAATATCGATCATAAAGAAACTGTATATATACATATATACACACACATATATAATATGAATATAAATTCCCTTCTTCCAAAGTTGGCAAAAGATATAAACATACAGACTCAAGAACTTGAGTAACGTTCAAACGGAATCAACCTAAAGAAATCTGCACAAGACACATCATAATCAAAATTCTGAAAACTAAAGACAAAGAAAAGAATTTTGAAAGCAGTAAGTGAGAAACAATACCTTACTTACAAGGAAAAAAGAAAGAAGAAAATAATAAATCTTGGAACATCAAAAAGGAAGAAAAATAGCAAGAGCAAAAGTAAGGGTAAATACAGTAGACTTTTCACCTTGAGTTTCCTGATTTATGTTTGATGGTTGAAGCAAAAATTATACAATTGTCTGATGTGGTTCTCAATATATGTTGAGAAATATTTTGGATAATTATAAACAGGTGAGGGGAAAGAGACTTAAAGGGAGGTAGTTTCTAGACTCAAACTGGTAAAATGTCAACACCAATTGACTGCGATAAGTTATGCATGTATAATGTGATATCTAAAGCAACCACTGAAACATCCAAACAGAGATACAGCAAAATGAAATTCTAAGAAATGTTCAAGTAAATCCACAGGAATGCGAGACAAAGGAAATAGAAAAAAAGAAACAGGGAACAAATAAAACAAAAAATAAAATGGCAGAGTTAAGAACTAACATATCAATAATTACATTAAAGATACACAGACTAAATACACCAATTAAAAAATAGAGATTCGTAGAGTAGACTATAAACAAAAACCAAACACCACCATGACACAACTATATGCTGTTTACAGGAAACTTAATTAAAATATAATGATGTAGGCAGTAAAGGAATGGAAAAATATACCATGTGAAAATCAAGATAGCAAGATGGTTCTGTAGCTTTGCAGAAGTTTGGCAGTTCCTCAAAAGGAGACATCAATTCAACTTCTAGGTCCCAAGAAAAATTAAAACATGTCTATACATAAGGTTGTACAGAATGTTCATAGCAGCATTATTAATAATAGCCAAAAAGTACATTAACTGATGAATGGATAAACAAACTGTAGTACAGCCATATAGTGCAATATTAGTCAGCCGTAAGAAGAATAAAGTAGTGAAACATGCTACAAAATGGATGAACCTTGAAAATATCATGCTAAGTGAAAGAAGCCAGCCATAAAAGACCACATGCTGTATGATTTAATTTACATGAAATGTCCAGATATAGAAAGGAGATTAGTGGCTTCCAGAGGCTGAGAGGGAAGGAGTAAAGGGGAGTGACTGTTAATGGGTACAGAGTTTCTTTTGGAGGTGATGAAAATGTTCTAAAATTAAGTAGTAGTGATGGTTGCACAACTCTGTAAATATACTAAAACTACAAAATTGTATATTTTAACAGTGTGAACTTTATGGTATGTGAATTAAATTTCAATAAAGCTATTATTAAATAAAAGCACTCAAATAAAAGAATAAGAAGAAGGAGGAGGAGGAGGAGGAGAAGGCAAGAGTGAGTACATTAGCATTTTATTGTAATAGCCCAAAATAGAAACCAGCTCAAATGTCCTCTAATGAGTGAATGGTTAAAATGTGGTACAATGTACCACACAGCACTACTCAGCAGTTAAAGAGGATGAACTATGGATATACACAACAACGTGGATGGATCTCAAGGGTATTTATGTAGAGTGAAAACTGCCAGTCTCAAAGAGTCACATATTGTATGATTCTATTTATATAACACTCAAAACGACAAAATTTTCTAAATGGGGAACAGATCCATGGCTAATAGACATTATAACGGGTAATTGGATAGATATGACTTACAGTCATGAGGGACATCTTTGTGGTGCATCTTGAATATCGTGTTGGTTACTTGAATCTACACGTGACAAAATGGCATAGAACTATACACACACCTTGTATCAATATCAATTTCCTGATTTTACTATTGTATATAGTTAATGTAAGGTGTAGCCACTGGGGGAAACTGGGTGATGAGTACATGGGACTTCTCTACTATCTTTGCAACTTCCTGTGAACGTTAATTATTTCAAAATAAAAACTTTTCTAAAAAAATAATTTGCTATTTTAAATTTAAAAATATTATAGCAATAGCATTATTTTGAACATGAAATACTTTGGAATAAATTTCACAAAATATACTCAAGACCTGTCATTGAAAATGACAAATCATCGATGAGAGAAATGAAAGAATAACTAAACAGAGATAAACTGTGCTCATGGAGTAGAAGACACAGTATTGTTATGACATCAATTCTCAAACTGACCTATAGGTTCATTACAATCCTGATCAAAATATCTGAATAGTTAACATGTGAAAAGTTGTTCCACCTTACTAATAATTAGGTGAACGTAAATAAATGCATCAGCATGATGACATACCACTTGTCATCAACAGACTGACAAAAATTTCAAAGTCTGAACAAACCAAATGGGGAGAAGTAGGAATATAGATTGATACACGCTCATAGTCTCTTACTCAGCCATTCCAAAAACATTTTTATACATGTGAATATGAAGACGTTTACAGGAATGTTGTCTGCAGTGCTGTTTGTAATGGTAAAAATTGAAAAAAAATCCAACAATAAAGAAATAGTTAGGGACTTCCCTGGTGGTGCAGTGGTTAAGAATCCGCCTGCCAATGCCGGGGACACGGGTTCGACCCCTGGTCTGGTAAGATCCCACATGCCGCAGAGCAACTAAATCTGTGTGCCACAACTACTGAGCCTGCCCTCTAGAGCCCGTGAGCCACAACTACTGAAGCCCTCACACCTAGAGCCCGTGCTCGGCAACAAGAGAAGCCACCGCAATGAGAAGCCCGCGCTCCGTAACGAAGAGTAGCCCCCACTCACCACAACTAGAGAAAGGCCGTGTGCAGCAGTGAGACCCAACGCAGCCAAAACTTAAAAAAAAAAAGTTAAATAAAAATAGTATATTTATTCATATGATGGAAATGCAGCAATTAAACTGAATAAATGAGATCTAAGTAGAGCAGTGTGGGTAGAATTAAAAGACAAAATTGAATTTTAAATGCAAGATGTAGAAAGCACAATATGTGCTATGGGATGAATTGTGTCTCCTCAAATTCATATGTTGATGCCCTAACTTCCACTGTGTCTGTATCATGAGATAGGGTCTTTAAGAGGCACTTAAGGTTAAATGAGGTCGTAAGGGTAGGGTCCTAATCCAAAGAAATTGTGGCTTTATAAGAAGAGGAAGAGAGAGAGAACTCTTTTTCTCCCCAACTTGTGAGGACACAACAAGAAGGTGGCCATTTTCAAGCCAGCAGGAGAGGTTTCACCAAGAATCGTATTAGCTGGCACCTTGATCTGGGACTTCTAGTCTCCAGAACTATGAGGAAATTAATTTCTGTTGTTTAAGCCAACCAGTCTCTGATATTTTGCTATGGTAGCCTGAGAAGACTAATAAAATATGGTACCATTACGTAAGTTAAAATACATACAAAATAGTCCTCTGGATTGTTTATGAATCCATACACCATATAAAACACTATCTTAAAAAGGAGCTGGGAGAACATACCCCAAACTTAATGGTTGCTCTTGGAGATGGGGAGGGTAATAGAACTCTGGGCTGGAGTTAAGAGAGTTTACTGTTCTGCAGTATTTCACTTCTTAAGGAAAAATGAAAAGCAAATGAGGAAAATGTTAACAGTGTTTATTTTGACCTGTGCAAATATGGGTGTTATAATTATATTACTTTTATATCTTTAGATTTTTTTTTTTTTTTGGCGGTACGTGGGCCTCTCTCACTGTTGTGGCCTCTCCAGTTGCGGAGCACAGGCTCCGGACGCGCAGGCTCAGCGGCCATGGCTCACGGGCCCAGCCGCTCCGCGGCATGTGGGATCCTCCCGGACCGGGGCACGAACCCGTGTTCCCTGCATCGACAGGCGGACTCTCAACCACTGCGCCACCAGGGAAGCCCCTAGATTATCTTTTAAATTTCTTTTAAAAAACACAATAGGGATAAACTTACAAATAAGATGAAATATATTACTTGTTATCCCTTTTCAAGTCAAGGAAAACTGATAAATATAAAGATACAAGAACTGATAAATGAATGGACAGACTAAAAGACAAATAGGCAGGCTGGACAGTTTATGACTTACATTTGTAAATTTCACAGTCGTATATCATTCTCTAATTTTAATATTAAAAATGCTGCCCCCAGTATATAATATTTTTTCATTCATTCCCATATTTATTTGGTAAACAATAATTTATAATTGAGCATGTGCTGGATAGTGGTAGAACTGTTTAATAAGACAGATGGTATCTTTGAGGATCTCAGTCCAGTGAGAAAGACAAATGCAAAAATTTATTCACAAGACAATTTAGTGTTCTCCAAGAGAGGTACATAGAAGAGATGACATTTGAGATAGATTTTTTAAAATTCAGAAACAAGTCTGAAACCTCTGACTGAAGGCTTTAAAAAACACTAAAATCTGTATTCTATAACTTCTCTGTATTTTTGCTCAGCCCAAATTTTTCTACACATATCACATAACTTTTAAAAGTCTGATTAAACCCAAAATGATTCTTGTCTCACCTTTGCAAATTTTTCGTCTTCTGTGACTACCAGTTTTTTTTTCTGCTTACTATATTCTTGTCTTCTCTCCAAAACACTCATAATTTTTTCATCAGTTAAGTTCTTCCTAAACTCACAAAACTGAGGCCAAAATTTAAACAGAACTCCAAAAATTGTCATCTGTATATAAAACAAAGTATGTCTCAGATTACAGTTTTATACAAATGTACCAATTTAAACTCTAATTCACCATAATAATGGATTAACTATTCTATTCTTTAATATACAGCATGTTTCCTCTAACTTATTGTCTCCAGACATCTTGGTATAGTTTAGTTCAGCACATGCTTATCATCAATGTTATTTTACTACCAATGAGAAGTCTTTCTTTTAAAAAAAACATACTCTTAAATACAGTTAAAAGTCACTTTATGCTTTATGTTTCCCTATCCAGTTGATTGTATTAATAAAGAATCCATTAGGTCTTTTTAAATAAGAAATTTATGTTTTCTTTGAAAACATATACCAGTTGATCTGCCACACACTCTACTATTTTATGCAAGTATTCCAAATATTCAGTTCATCAAGGGGAACTCCTCCCCGGTCCCCTTTCCCTTCTTTTAGAGAAAGAAAATACCATTTTGCCTCTGGAAAAGCTCTTAAACAAAGCTGCAGATCTAAGAATAAATCTTGAGTAACTTTTAAATGATACAATCTCTCTTTTATGTGAGAGCAAGAAAAGTAACATTTAAAAGGCAGAGTGGTATCCTGCACAAATGGTTTCTTAGGACACTCTACATTAAGTGATTAATTGTGATATTTATAGAGATAAGAATTGTTGCTCAAATTCCCATGCCA
This sequence comes from Lipotes vexillifer, assembly GCF_000442215.2. Taxonomy (NCBI): domain Eukaryota; kingdom Metazoa; phylum Chordata; class Mammalia; order Artiodactyla; family Lipotidae; genus Lipotes; species Lipotes vexillifer. Next base: position 2,223,171 of record NW_006785037.1, read on the forward strand.
AGTTTTTCCATTAGTTCCAGAGGCATACATTACTTCCAAGAAGGTAGGACTTGCCACATCAGATCAAGTCCAACGTTTTGTTGCTGGGAATGGCCTATACCTAATGCCCTGGAGAAAAATGAACTAACCCATTAGGCTCTAAGCCAACTCTTCAGGGGGAAAGTGGAATTTTTAAAAAGTAAATGCTGCAGTGACCAACAGTGTTCTGAATTGATATATTTCATGACTCCTCGTTTCTGTACATGAGTATCATTAGTAAAACTATTTACTCCCTTTACAATACTATCTTGTCATTAAATTCTACAGCCTCTTGGGATTGTGAACACAAAAGCTAAACATACTTTATTTGATGAAGTGCAGGCTTTTAAAAAATTTTCATTTACATTTATCTGCCATGCATTTAATTAAGTAATCCCCTTCTCCAATGTTAAATGATCATGGTACTTTTTATATGCGCTTTTTAAACTTAAATACTCCTCCACCTCTATTTACCAACTATATTGACCCTACTTCTCAGTTACCCCTCCAAAACCTGAGTCATTCCCAGCTCTCAAATATATTTATTTTCATTTAGAAGGCTTTCCAGTAAAAGTCACCCTATTAGGACACAATTTTTCAAGGTAGACATAAAATTGCTCTATTTCTAAAAGTTGCAATTAAGGTTAATAACATACATGTTATTCATGAAAATCGTCCTGTACCTCCAAAACCTTAAAAGATAACCAAACTGCGGATAAGTAAATGTTTTAATAAATATAGAGCTACTTTGCTCACGGCCAGCAGATGGGCAATGCTCTAGTATGAGTGAGAAGGGCCAGTGAAAATATGGCTGGGTGATGAAAACTTTCAAGCTATTAGGAATGCAGATAGGGGACAGGCAGACGCTATACTGCAGGGGTCCCCAACCCTCGGGCCATGGACAGGACTGCACAGCAGGAGGTGAGCGGCAGGTGAGCCAGCAAAGCTTCATCTGTATTTACAGCCACTCCCCATCATTCACAGTACTGCTTGAGCTCCGCCTACTGTCAGATCAGCTGCAGCATTAGATTCTCAAAGGAGCATGACCCTTACTGTGAACTGCGCATGCAAGGGATCTAGGTTGTGCGCTCTTTATGAGAATCTAATGCCTGATGATCTGAGGTGGAGCTTAGGCGGTGATGCTAGCACTGGGGAGTGGCTGCAAATAGAGATTATCATTAGTAGAGAGGTTTGACTGCACAGAGAACATAATAAATCAATTACTTGCAGATTCATATCGAAACCTATCAGTGAGTGGCAAGTGAAAACAAGCTCAGGGCTCCCACTGATTCTGCATTATAGTGACTTGTATAATTATTTCATTATATATTACAATGTAATAATAATACAAATAAAGTGCAAAATAAATGTAATGTGCTTGAATCATCCCCAAACCATCCACCCACGCCCCCGTCCCCGGTCCGTGGAAAAACTGTCTTCCACGAAACCGGTCCCTGGTGCCAAAAAGGTTGGGGACCACTGCTATAGTGAAAGCAATACTAAAAAAGGCAATTTTTACATTTATTATTCAGCCCTTTTGCTCAACTTTGCTCTCATGTCCAATTTGATCTATTCCTGTCATGATCCATCTATTCTCACATCACTCATTCATATGTTCAAAAATGTTACTGAGTGTCTATTCCATGCCACGCACCCAGGCCACAAAGGCAAATAAGAAACATTCCCTACGCTCAAAGACCTTACAGTCCGATGGGAAAGTGAGGCATGAGAATAACCATTTTCAATTCTGTGTGATAAGTGTTCTGACAGGGACAAATACAAGATACAATAGAAGCATAACAGAGAGAAGATGATACTGTAAAAAGCTCTGGAAGCAAGAAAGTAAGCCCTCTTTATGGAAGTACAAATATTTCAGTAAGACTGGGAGACAGATGGCAGGGAGCGGGAAGACATGTGGCTAGAGAAATATGTAGTAAGGAGCTTGGTCTTCATTCTGAAGACAATGGGGAGTAATTGAAATTGAAAGCAGAGAAGTGACATGATCAAATATACATTTTGAAAAGATGGATCTGTCTGTAGTGAGTTAAATGGTTTTGAGAGAGCCTAGAGGCAGGGAATTCTGGTAATCAATGTGAGACACTGCAGATGTGAAGTGAGGTAGTGGCATGGAGTTGGAGAAAAGTAGATAGAATAACAGATAAGAAGGAGACAAATGGATACATATTAGTGACTGAAGATCTCCAAAGGTAAGGAATGAAGGATAGGGAAGACATGAAGATGGCAACCAGATCTCTGGCTTGCATATCTGGGTAGGAGATATGCCATTCTCTGAGCTTCCTTACAGAACACAGAAACAATAGATGTGGTGAGGTGAGGCCCCTAAATATTCTCTTGTTTTCTGATACTCCAAAGTCCATATTTAAGATATGTTTGGTACTTTGTTTTGGGAAATCAGGTAGGAGGCCTAAACTAGAGGACTCCAATAAAGTTCACTGGCTGCAATCCCTGGACAGTGCAGTGGAACCAACCTACGTAAGCAGCTCCAGACATTCACCACCAGACTTGAGGCTAGACGGTCTCCCGGCTATCAGGAGACCTAGGCTAGGCTAAGTGATCTTTTCATTAACAGATGCTACAATTCTGACACCATGTTTTTTCTATTTCTCTCTAGCACATCCGCAATCATTCTTCTTTATTTTTGCCTATTCAATGCATAATTGGATTGTGAGTCTACTTTCAGTTCCTTTTAGGACTTAGAACACAGCTGGCTTGCAAATGAATATTAAGAAATAATGGTCTTTTTCCATGCTCAAGGGCAATCATACCCTAAATCTCTGTTTCGTATCACTTAAATTGTGACATAGCCTTCCCTATTACCCCTATTATAAAGTATTTTTCTTAATCATTTTTCAGGAACATCACTAAAAGGCTTTTCAAAATGCAAATAAATTATGTTCAGCAAATCACTGTTTTCTATTATTTATCCTAAAAAGAAGTAACTTGAGTAGGTTAACAGCCATGATTTTCCTTTCATGAGCTTGTGTACTTTATGTTGGTTGGGTACTTAAATCTCCTCTCACTTATTTTATGAGCTATGTGAATATTCCAACCTTTAAAAATACACAAATCTTGGGACACACATTTTACACATTTCTGTGGTAGCAAACATTTTAAAAGGAAATATGAATGGTGGGAAAGGAAGGAGGAATTAGCTGTAGTTTTATAAGTTAGAAATAAAATGATAACCATGCAAAGTCAAAGTTCAGAATTTAAATAATTGTAATTGCTGTATACTATCATCAACAAAATAGTAAGTTACTGGTTTCTATGTTCTGTGGCATATGCAATATCTTTTAAATTAAATAGAATAACCCAGGATTAGGAGGATTAGAGCCTTGCCAAATATGAATAATGCAAAAACTTTTAAAGAATATCTAGATTGTTTATCTATTTTAAAGTATGCTTACTACATGCCCTGATTTCTTACCTGTGCCTCTCTAAATACATATGGTCCCAACACCTTCCTGTGTTCAATAATCTTCTGGGCTTGCTCTAGTGGAATGTCAATTTGTAAAGCTGGTGAAATACTGGAATTAATAAAGCAGTTGATAATAGTCATGATCTTCTTGTGGATGAGGGACTCATTACAATGAGAATGGCACAAGTCCTAAACAAGGAGGAAAGACAGAATAATATATGATTAATGCATTAATAGAATACTTTATAGAATGTGTCAATATGTCTGTCAGTTAATATATATATATTTTAACTTCAGGTCAAGAGGTTACTAGGACATGTCAAGACTATCTTAAAAGATCATAGCCTTTATTTCACTTGGATTTGAAGAACCTAAGAAATTTTTTTCTTTTTTGCTCCTACCCTGTGTCTTCATATCTATGTGTGTCTCATTGATAGCATCTAGTTCCATGTTTTTCCAATCCATTCTGTCAATCTCTGCCTTTTAAAGGAAGCTTAGACTTTGATGCACATACCTTACGTAAATACGGGTTTCGTTAATCCTGATTGTTTCTTCTCCTGGCAAAGGAGCAGCTTTAGTGTCTACTGTGACTCATTTAACAAATTCATATTAAGTTCCTGCTACATGCCAGACACTAAGCTGAGCTCCAAGACACAGCACCTGTCCTGTAAAGCCTCAATACCTACTGGCATCATAAAGATCAGATCAGAAATTAATGAAAAAGAAATGAAGAAAACAATAGCAAAGATCAATAAAACTAAAAGCTGGTTCTTTGAGAAGATAAACAAAATTGGTAAACCATTAGCCAGACTCATCGAGTAAAAAAGGGAGAAGACTCAAATCAACAGAATTAGAAATGAAAAAGGAGACGTAACAACCGACACTGAAGAAATACAAAGGAGCATGAGAGATTACCGCAAGCAACTCTATGCCAATAAAATGGACAACCTGGAAGAAATGGACAAATTCTTATAAAGCACAACCTTCTGAGACCAAACCAGGAAGAAATAGAAAATATAAACAGACCAATCACAAGTAATGAAATTGAAACTGTGATTAAAAATCTTCCAACAAACAAAAGCCCAGGACCAGATGGCTTCACAGGTGAATTCTATCAAGCATTTAGAGAAAAGCTAACACTTATCCTTCTCAAACTCTTCCAAAATATAGCCTAGGGAGGAACACTCCCAAACTCATTCTACGGGGCCCCTATCACCCTGATACCAAAACTAGACAAAAGACATCACAAGATAAGAGAACTACAGGCCAATATCACTGATGAATATAGATGCAAAAATCCTCAACAAAATACCAGCAAACAGAATCCAACAGCACATTAAAAGGATCATACACTATGATCAAGTGGGGTTTCTCCCAGGAATTCAAGGATTCGTCAATATATGCAAATCAATCACTGTGATACACCATATTAACAAACTGAAGGATAAAAACCATAGGACAATCTCAATAGACGCAGAAAAAGCTTTTGACAAAATTCAACACCCATTTATGATAAAAACTCTCCAGAAAGTAGGCGTAGAGGGAACTTAACTCAACATAATAAAGGCCATGTATGACAAACCCACAGCCAACATTGTTCTCAACGGTGAAAAACTGAAACCATTTCCTCTAAGATCAGGAAAAGACAAGGTTGCCCATTCTCCCCGCTATTATTCAACACAGTTTTGGAAGTTTTAGCCACAGCAATCAGAGAAGAAAAAGAAATAAAAGGAATTCAAATCAGAAAAGAAGAAGTAAAGCTGTCACTGTTTGCAGATGACATGCTACTATCCATAGAGAATCCTAAAGATGCTACCAGAAAACTACTAGAGCTAATTAATGGATTTGGTAAAGTAGCAGGATACAAAATTAATGCACAGAAACCTCTTGCATTCCTATACACTAATGATGAAAAATCTGAAAGAGAAATTAAGGAAACACTCTCAATTACCATTACAACAAAAAGAATAAAATAGCTGGAATAACCCTACATAAGGAGACAAAAGACCTGTATGCAGAAAACTAGAAGACACTGATGAAAGAAATTAAAGATGATAAAAACAGATGGAGAGATATATACCATGTTCTCAGATTAGAAGAATCAACACTGTGAAAATGACTACACTACACAAAACAATCTACAGATTTCATGAAATCCCTATCAAACAACCAATGGCATTTTTCACAGAACTAGAACAAAAAATTTCACAATTTGTATGGAAACACAAAAGACCCCAAATAGCCAAAGCAATCTTGAGAAAGAAAAACAGAGCTGGAGGAATCAGACTCCCTGACTTCAGACTTTACTACAAAGCTACAGTAATCAAGACACTATGGTACTGGCATAAAAACAGAAATATAGATCAATGGAACAGAATAGAAAGTCCAGAGATAAACCCATGGACATATGGTCACCTTATCTTTGATGAAGGAAGCAAGGATATACAATGGAGAAAAGACAGTCTCTTCAATAAATGGTGCTGGGAAAACTGGACAGCCACATGTAAAAGAATATTAGAACCCTCTCTAACACCATACACAAAAATAAACTCAAAATGGATTGAAGAGCTAAATGTAAGGCCAGACACTATAAAACTCTTAGAGGAAAACATAGGCAGAACACTCTATGACATAAATCACAGCAAGATCCTTTTTGACCCACCTCCTAGAGAAATGGAAATAAAAACAAAAATAAACAAATGCAACATAATGAAACTTAAAAGCTTTTGCACAGCAAAGGTAACCATAAACAAGGTGAAAAGACAACCCTCAGAATGGGAGAAAATATTTTCAAATGAAGCAACTGACAAAGGATTAATCTCCAAAATACATAAACAGCTCAGGCAGCTCAATATCAAAAAAATAAACAACTCAATCCAAAAATGGGCAGAAGACCTAAACAGACATTTCTCTAAAGAAGATATACAGATTGCCAACAAACACATGACAGGATGTTCAACATCACTAATCATTAGAGAAATGCAAATCAAAACTACAATGAGGTATCACCTCACACCAGTCTGAAAGGCCATCATCAAAAAATCTACAAGCAATAAATGCTGGATAGGGTGTGGAGAAAAGGGAACGCTCTTGCACTGTTGGTGGGAATGTAAATTGATACAGCCACTATGGAGAACAGTATCGAGGTTCCTTAAAAAAACTAAAAATATAACTACCATACGACCCAGCAATCCCACTACTGGGCATATACCCTGAGAAAACCATAATTCAAAAAGAGTCATGTACCACAATGTTCATTGAAGCTCTGTTTACAATAGCCAGGTCATGGGAGCAACCTAAGTGTCCATCAACAGATGAACGGATAAAGAAGATGTGGCACATATATACAATGGAATATTACTCAGCCATAAAAAGAAATGAAATTGAGTTACGTGTAGTGAGGTGGATGGACCTAGAGTCTGTCATACAGTGTGAAGTAAGTCAGAAAGAGGAAAACAAATCCTGGATGCTAACGCATATATGTGGAACCGGAAAAAAAAAAAAGTGGTTCTGACGAACCTAGGGGCAGGACAGGAATAAAGACGCAGACGTAGAGAATGGACTTGAGGGAGTGGGGAGGGGGAAGGGTAAGCTGGGATGAAGTGAGAGAGTAGCAATGACATATATACACGACCGAATGTCAAATAGATAGCTAGTGGGAAGCAGCTGCATCAGCTCAGTGTTTTCTGACCACCTAGAGGGGTGGGATAGGGAGGGTGGGAGGGAGATTCAAGAGGGAGGGCATATGGGGATATATGTATACATCTAGCTGATTCACTCTGTTATACAGCAGAAACTAACACACCATTGTAAAGAAATTATACTCCAATAAAGATGTTCAAAGAATTTTCTACTGGAAGAGAAGCATGAAAAACGTTTTTCTAATCTGAGACAGTTCATAAGTGGTAATGATAAAGGTATACACAGGGCCCTAGGAGAGCACTGAGAAGAGGCACCTATTCAACTTACTGGTGGATGCAAAAGCTTCTTCTACCATAACTGCTTCTACAGCAAGGTGATTTAGGCTCAGAAAGGCTATAGCGACACAAGCGGGAATGCTGGTGGTTACAGGTGTACTATTATGCATCTCTTAGGATCTATATTTTTTCAGATAACCTATTAACATATTTATAGCTAAAGAATTTAAAAATAGTAATTGTACATTAAAAAGACCCAGTTTTATGTCACAGATGTAAGGCTATCACTTTTTAAAATAAAGAGGTAGCTTAGCTTGAATTATGACATTTTTTATCAAAGACATTGTTCTCTAAATCACTAGAAAGCACACAAATTTGGAAACTTGTAATTCTAGGCCAGAAATAAGCCAACATTTATTAAGTAGTTACTGTATGATAGGCATTGTAATAACTATCTTACGGACAGTATTAAAGAAAGAAAATTTCTAGAGCTTGCCATATAAAACTTTACATATATAAATTTGGCATAAGTTATATGTGAAAAATCTTGATATAAATGTTACACTGAGATAACAGCATTTTTTACTCAATTTAGTATTCCCTCTGAAAATGCCTATTTATAACATATATGTTTAGTATGTTACCAAAAATTAAATTTTTTGCCATTACTAGGGAAATGATCATATATTTGGTGAGCCTGGCTTATTATTATGGAATATAAGGATTATGAAATAAAAACAAATTTGTGAAATTATACAGTTTTAATTTTAAGAGTAAAGAGATAGAATTTAGATAGAATGAGGATTGGTATTTTTTCTAGTTGTTCTGCCCTACTATACCTTTAGCCGAGTTCACTTTTACCTATCGTTAAGGCCTATGTGTTAAGCACATAGCTGCCATTGAACAACGTGGGGGTTAGGGGCACCAGCCCTGCCTTGCAGTTGGAAATCCATGTATAACTTTACAGTTGGCCATCTGCATCTGTGGTTCCACATCCTTGGGTTCAACCAACAGTGGATTGTGAAGTACTGTAGTCTGAATTTATTGAAAAAAATTCAGAAATAAGCGGACCTTGCAGTTCAAACCTATGTTGTTCAAGGTTCAACTGTACTGTCCTCTAGTAAACTCTCTGTGTCTCCCTCAGTCCAGGAGATGGCCATCTTAGGTACTTCCATTTTACCCTGTGCTTCTCCCACCACTACACTAATCACACTCTTGTAATCACCTTGCCTATCACTTGTCTGTCCCTCCCCTAACACTGTAATCCCTGACAGAAAAGACTGTTTTGATCACAGTTGATCCTCAGGATTTAGCCTGGCCCTCGATAGGTGCTGAAAAAGTATTTCTTGGATGTATATTTCCTTCACGTCTCTTCTCTATGGGGACGGACACACACACACACACACACACACACACACACACTTTATATTAAATCATACTGCTTTCTAGTAGCTAGGTTTTAAAAAAATCAATAAAATGAATACCTTTTTTCATTGATAAATATAATTTTTATCAAAAAATTATAGCGTAATTTTTAATGGCTGCAGAGTATTCTACTGTATAGATGTATCATAATTAAAATAACCAATGTCCTGTTGTTGTACATCAGGGTTCTTTCCAATTTTTCACAATTCAGAATAATGTTTGATTAAGATCACTGTACCCATCTCTTTACGTATTACTACAATCATCACTGGGAGGGAGCATAACTTAGTGATTAAGGGCACAAGCTTTAGCAATAGAATGTCTTGGTTCAAATTCCAGCTCTACTACTTAATTAGCTGTATGATGTCAAGTTTCTTAACTTCTCTGTGCCTTAGCTTCTTCATCTGTAAAATGGTGAGAATTAACAGCTTTGACCTAGGATTCTTATAAAGAATAAAGTCGTTATTACATGAAAAGCATTAAGGTAATATCTGACAGGTGTAAACACTTAATATGAGTAAGCCACATAAAAGTGAGCAGAGTAAGACTTGCTAGGTGGAATGCTTTCCCCCTGGCAAACTTCTTCAAGACCCATTTCAAGTATCATCACTTCTTATTTATTTATTTTTTAATTAATTTAGTTATTTATTTATTTTTGGCTGTTTGGGTCTTCATTGCTGCGCATGGGCTTTCTCTAGTTGCAGCAAGCAGGGGCTACTCTTTGTTGCAGTGCGCGGGCTTCTCACTGTGGTGGCTTCTCTTGTTGCGGAGCACGGGCTCTAGGCACGTGAGCTTTAGTAGTTGTGGCACATGGGCTCAGCAGTTGTGGCTCACGGGCTCTAGAGTGCAGGCTCAGTAGTTGTGGTGCACGGGCTTAGCTGCTCTGCGGCATGTGGGATCTTCCCGGACCAGGGTTCGGGCCCATTTCCCCTGCATTGGCAGGCGGATTCTTAACCACTGCGCCACCAGGAAAGTCCCACTTCTTTTTTTTTAAATTTTTGTTGGAGTATAGTTGATTTACAATGTTGTGTTACTTTCTGCTGTACAGCGAAGTGAATCAGTTATACATATACACATAACCACTCTTTTTCAGATTCTTTTCCCATATAGGTCATTACAGAGTATTGAGTAGAGTTCCCTATACGTAAAGTCACTTCTGTTGAGACCTCCCTGAGCTACCACCCTCCCTGAATCATTTTCCCCTCTGTGCCCAAATTATAACTAGTTAGAACAGGGATCATAATCAATGTTATTTCATGATATTTTGTTTTCATGGATGATTCCCTCCTCGAAGGAGGGCAGTGTATTTTATCCATTTTTTTATTCCTACAATCTAGCATAACAGTTGGCACATCAGTGATTTAGTAAATGCTTACTGAATAAACAAATTCACCCTTAAAGCATGATTTTTAAAAGCTACCTAGTATTATATGTCCTCCGTTCTATACCACAGAAAAGATATTTAAATGAAGACCAAGGGCAGCCTTGAAGGAGAAACAGTCACAAAGTTAAGGGCTGACTATGTATGAGTCTATGTTTTCTTAAATGCTTATTTTGCACAGTTTATCTCATTACCTCTTATCCTAGCAGGGTTGGACTTACTCATGTTCATTTTAGCTTAAAGACTGTTCTGCTCACTCATAATAATTTCCTGTTATGGAAAACAGACTCTACCTCCTTTTTAATTTTCAAAACAATTATCTTAGTATTATTTATCTTGTGATAGATTAAAAAAAAACTTATCTCTAAATACTTTTTTTTTTTTTCCTGAGGAAATTTCTATGTTGACAAAGGTACAAAAACTGGTGATAACAGAAAAGGGTAGAAAACAGTTTCATGGAATGCTGGAGAAAGTCTGGAAGTAAGATTGTATTGAGCAACGACTAACTATATAGAATAAATATGCTGCACAGTATTAGTACTGCATAATATTATACATACATAGATTATAGGCCAATTGAAAGCATTATCCTCTTAAATTCCAGCTTTAGTTTTACTCCCTACTTTTATAATGGGATTAAATAGGCTGCTTGCAAGGAAATGAGCCTGCTAACCCTGGGAGCAAGGATGCCTACTCTTAGGTATTTCTAGACAACATTCCTGTATTCAAGTCTAGATTACATAACCTAGGAAGTCCTTTCCTCCTCTTCAATGCACAGATTGTATATGATTCCATCAAACACTTAAACATGACAATAAAATGCTTTTGCACCTAATAACTTGTTCTTTCACTTATTTATTTTAAGAATTTGGCCATTCTAATAGTAAAGCCTCTCTCATCTCTGTTGGTTTATTTATCTGTAATCCACTATCTTTTATTACTATTGCTGCAAATATGGTTAGGAGGAATTCTTGTAAACAGGTCTTGGTTAAAGTACTGAATATGAATATCTTCAGCAAAAATGTGTATAGTACATTTATAGATAAGCAATATGCAAAAATACAGTTAAAACTTTTCAGGAAGATTCTCATTAGATCATAATATACGTGAAACCTTGAAAAACCTAATACTATCATTTCAAGGCTAACTCTTACTTTTCACTGTATAATAATAAATGTGTCTAACACAGAACAATAGATACCTCAATATTTACACATTGGTATGAAAACATCGAAGTTGGGATATCTTATACAAATCTTGTCCAGAAAGTTAGGAAACTGATACGTTAATGCATCTCCTCCTTAAAAAGAGATGGTTTTCTTCAGCTTCAAATACAATACCTTATACTTTTGTACTTCTTGCCAAAAGAGCACCCCATTTTCCAATAAATCTCCTTTTAGAGCCACAAACTGTTGAAACTGTCTTGCAGTAATTGGATTCAATAATGCTTTACGGAAAGCAATGATTTCACAAGATGACGATATCCACTTACTCTCCACAGGCTGTCCAAATCAGAGAATACAGAAAATTAGCTGTGTTCTAAAAGTTAATAATAAAGTCATTTATTAGGCTAAAAATTACCAACTTCTATCTCCTTTATTTTTGGCTGTTGAAATTTACGGCATGGATAAATAGAATTTGGCAGCTTTCCCCCTCTGTTCTCCCTTTTGCCTCCTTTGTATTCTTATGGCATCAGTTTTTTAAGAGATGGAGAGAAAAAGAAATGATTGAATGACTTAGAACATATGAGTACATTAAGAATGTTAACAATCATTACAGTTTGGGACTATGGTGAAAAACTACACTTTGGGGCTTCCCTGGTGGCGCAGTGGTTGAGAGTCCGCCTGTCAATGCAGGGGGCACGGGTTCGTGCCCCGGTCCGGGAGGATCCCACATGCCGCGGAGCGGCTGGGCCCGTGAGCCATGGCCGCTGAGCCTGCACGTCCAAAGCCTGTGCTCCACAACGGGAGAGGCCACAGCAGTGAGAGGCCCGCGTACCGCAAAAAAACAAACAAACAAACAAAAAACTACACTTTGGTGTACAGTATGAGTTCTGTGCTTAAACAGAACAAAGTAATCATAATGTTATAATTATACATTATTATTTTATAATTATATATGTTATATGTTATACATTAATATATAATTTTCCTGCCTTTTAAAAAGTAAAAACAGTTGAACATTTAAGATATTTTTCAAAAATTTTAGAAAAAATTATCTTATTAATCTTATTATTTATTATTGGATAATTATTATTGGATAATTATTAATTATCCAATTAATCTTATTAATTTAAATAGGAAATTTACTGTGTAGCTTCACTATAATTCTATCCTAGAAAGATCATGGTGGGTTTTTTTTTTTGGCCACGCTGTGCTGCTTGTGGGATTTTAGTTTCCTGACCAGGGATCGAACCTGGGCCACAGCAGTGAAAGTGCTGAGTCCTAACCACTGGACCGCCACAGAATTCCCGAAAGATCATGTTTTTAGGCGAGACATCTTTATATTATTTTAATAATAAATTACTATTAATAATTAATAACCGGAGGAAATAATTATCAGTGCATATTTTTAATAATAAACTTTCTCTGACCCAGGATTCACTTTACACAACAAAAAAACCACGTTGTTTTACTAATGCTTAAAGGTATTACTTATTTTATCTTCACAATTCTGAAGTATATGATGTCTACTTTTTTTACCTTGACCATTTTAGATCACATATTCATCCTCTTTTAGCCTCTCAGATTTAAAAAAATAATAGATTTCATTAAATTTACTGAATAGATTTTTTTTTCACTTGATAAATTTATTGAAGTGCCCCAAATCTGAGTTTAGCTTACAACCATGCAAGGAAGCATCACTCTAAAGGCAATATTTTAGATGAACTTAGGAATTATAGTAACAATCAATGATATATATCCATTGCACACGATAAATATCCATTACTGACAATGCATAAAATAAGTTTCTTGAAACAAATCATATGTGACCAACAATATAAGTGTTTTAAGAGAGCTATGTAAAAAGTCTATGGGAATGCAAAGGAAGGAGTAACTAATTCTGCCTGGAGGAGTAAGAGCTTTACAGAGAAGGGCTTTGAGGATGATATCTGAGTTGGAAACTGAAAAGCGAAGGCAACTCCAGGCACTCTAGATGAATGGTGGTGCCTTTACCCCAGATAAAGTGAATAGATGTCCATCACTATTTTAGCGAGGCACATGTGGTGTTCCAAGGACAAAGAGTTAAGACCATCACCAGATGGTCCATATTAAAATTATAGCCCTATAAATAGGAAAAACTATGTATTAGACTGGGATGTTTATTTAAAACCCACTCAACAAATAATGTTTTAAGACCTGTTTCTTAAGATACTAAAACTTAGTAATTTAACTAAAACCTGTAATTTAACTAAACAGAAAATAATATATAATGTATGATAATATGACATATAAGCCCATTCTATTTAGCATTTTTTAAAAATACATAGCAAAGGACAAATATAAGAACAGTTTGTTTCCTTTCAAGAGGAAAATACAGGAAAAAAGCATCCTAACAGATACATACACTCCTCTAACAGTCGAACAGATTTTTATCTTTGTTAGGTTGTAGGGGGTCACCTGGGTCTAGTTTGACATTTTATCAAGACCTATACAAGGACGAATACACATACATTTGTAGGCTAAAAAAGAAGACTGTGTTTATCATGCTTGTTAAGAAGCAAAATAGGCACTTTCGAGGAAGGTATCATATTGTAGTGGTTTAAATAATCACCAAAATGATAGCTATCTTAATTCTTTTAAAGTTAAAATGTAATTCTAAATAAAGAGGATAATGTAAGATAATTTAAGTTGCTGATTCTGCTGCATACTCCCCATTCTTTTTGTGTAAACCACTCCCAATAATAAATATAAACTACCATATGCTGGAATGAGCAGCCTGTCTCAATAAATCCATCACAAGCAAAACAACTGAAAATACACATTTAAAGTCCAATCACACACTTCTAGGGTTGAGCAGGCTAAGGGACTCTTTAAGAAGAGGGCTCTAGTAGAATCACACTTTCTTGCAGATTCCATCAGCCAGTTAAGAACAGTGTCAGCATCTGGTGGCTTAGAAAAAAGCATTATCTACAATGAGGGTCTCTGTACAAGAAGAGGAAGAAAAACAATACTTTGACAGTGGAACTTACAAGAGGAAGAACATAACAAACAAATATTACTTGCCTTCCAGACTCCAATTTTCCTTTCATGCTTCTGTAGTAAAAGCTCTTCAGCTATGTCTCTCACCTGCACCTAGAAGCAAACCAATGATTTTATCCGAGTTATTCAGAATGTCTACGGTATTGAAATCATTTACTGATTTAACAGCTTTAAAAAATGAGGTGAAGATCAGTGTGAATAAGAGAAAGAACAGGAGAAAGAGGATAAGACTTAGAAATGGAAGCCCTGTCCATGTCCCCGGGCAAGTCACTCAAATTCTCTTAACAGTCTTCTCATCTGCAAAATGGAGACAATAATACCTGAGTGTATTGCCCCAAAGGTAGACAACAGTTTCACTTGGGCCCCATAGAAACTGAAGCTGGAAGGATTATTAGAACTTCCCAAATTTTTGTGTATTCTCTAGCCATGACTAATTTTAGATGAGTACAAAAGTTACTCAACACAGGGAGGTAATACAGTAGATATTTCTTGAGGTTATTGCCTATTCACAATATTTTCCCTTTTGGGGGAACCACTCCTGCCAAATCTGTGCTATGTGACTCTACCTCCCTGTCTATAGAAGGTAGATCCAGGAGCTGACCCAGACAGACAGGGACTAGAATCACTGCTGCTGAGTCTTTTGGTAGTCACAGCCTGGAGAAAAGACCTGAGAATTCTTCTTGCTGGGTTCCCAGGGCTGTCCTGGCCCCTGGCCTTTGTAAAGCTTGGGTGTCAACTCTTCCCCTAAATGTGTGAGATGCTCCAGCATCATTTTATTAAAAATTCTTGATCTTCCTTCTCTTCTGTCTTTCGCTTAAGGTTGCCAGAATCAGTGGATGTTGCTGGCCACACACAGAATTGCTAAGTTAGGAAGGAGCTGTAAATTACAATACAATTATTGTGGTAAACATAGTGAGAAAACACGGTAAACAATATTAATGAGCCAAATATCTTTCTACTTGGCTTTGGATAGACAATTAGAGTTAGCCTGAAGAAAAGAAATGAGGAAATCTGAGTTGTCCCAAAGCTTACTTCCAGGAACTTTTTGCCTAAAACAAGTCAGGTCTTCTTCCTCATACTATAAGTTCTATGTTCCCAGCTGTATTGTGTTTTCCATAACTTAAGGTGTTAAGAAGACTAAGGATATTTCCAGATAAGTAAGACTCAAAGTGTTTGATAAACTAAATATGGAGGGCAGCTTTTTTACATTCTTCCTGATCAATACTAATGGCATGTGCTTTGCACACTGAAGTCCAAAATTACATGCTCTCTACTCCTTGTGTTCTTTTTGTTTGTCTGTTTTTAGGTGTGATAATGACATTTAAAATTATTGAAGCAATACATGCTTCTTATAAAATAAAAACTAAACAAAGCAAAACAGCAACAACAAAAACCCTACTTTACAAAGTAAAAATCCTTCACACTACCCATACCCATTCCCAGGAGGCAGATCTTTTCTTTCATCCTTGTTCATAAACATAAATATAGACAGAGAGAAGGAGAAAGAGAAAGGCATAAATAGACAGATATATAGATATAAGTACATATAACGGGATTATCTTCTATGTATTGTTCTGTATCCTGCTTGTTTCACTCAATAAATAACATCTTTCATTATCAGTATATGTGGAAATCTCATTTTTATAAGCTCATTTTATATGGAAAACTGCATAGTTTTCCATAGTATGGAATTCTTATAATTCATTTAACTATTCCCCTTTGTACATCCTTGCCCATTTATATGAAGACTCAATAATAATTGTAAAAAATAATAACTATATTAATAGACAGTATGTGTTTGCTGTGTACCAGGCACCATGCTAAGAAACTACACATGTATCATTTCGTTTCCTCTTCATAACAATCTTATGAAGCTATTACTCTTATTAACTCCATTTCTTTTCCAAATGAGAAAACTAAGGTTATAAAACTTATTGTTGTACAATTAATATGTGGCAGTGTTGAGATTAAAACTTGGGAAGTCTGATTTCCTGCTCTTAACCACTATGCCATAGAAGTACAATGGCTGAGTCAACAGCCTTTCACATTTGAGGCTTTGAGAGGTACTGTCAGTTGCTATCCCAAGATTATACGAATTTACATACCTTTATCTTTTGACGTGCTGCAAACTGTTCACTTGCAAGAAACAACGGCAACCACACATTTTCTAGCCTATTCAGGACATGCTTCTGAATTTCAGTTAGGACAGCTGCATCAAGCTGCTCATGGAGAATCTTTCCCCAGCCACCACTTAAATGCATTATCTAAGAAAATAAAAATGAAACAGAAACAACAAACTTCTGTTTAGGTAAAGAAATGCTAATAGTCATTAATTTATTCATTCACCCCAAGACTATTTGCTGAGCACCCGATAGATGCCAGAATTTTCATTTTCTGTAAAATAACTTCTGGCTTTACTGTGTACAGTAAAGACAGATAACTCCCCTAACATCAAACAGAGAATTGTGGTTTATGTGATGGTTGTTTTAGATGTATGATTTTGCTTATGATAATATATTTCAAAGAACACAGATATTTCTATCCTGTGTGACAACTGCAGTGCCATTTTTTTCTCCATGGCTTCAGTTTCTTCAACTGTAAAATAAGGGCATTAGACTTTTAGTTTTCTAAGGTCTCTTCTAGGTCTAATATTCTATGAATCTCTGATTCTACTCAAATGGACTTATTTGAGAAGGCATTTTCTTTTGAGTCTGAAAAAAATAAGGCATTAATTAGTTAAGAGACAACCTTGACTCAGACGTTATAAATATGCATATTACCAATAAACACTGGGTTGGAGATGGTGGAATGATGGTGGTGGTAGCAATGTAGGGCTGTTCCAACAACTTCAAAGAAGAAAACAGAGATAGCAGGAAGTAGAAAAAGGCCAGGTTATACAGACAATAGTCTCTGACTTGCACAGGTAGCCCTTTTAATAAGACAATTTCTCTATGGCCAAAATCTTCCTTCTATATAATTACTGGCTTCCACGATACTAATGGCCATAAAAATTAATTAATTAAAAAACAATACTAATGGCCAATTCCTACTATAAATCATCCTGTTTCTGTGTATATACCATTCAAAATTGGTGAGTTTTCTGTACACAGAAAAAAATTGGACTCCTCATTGGAGTCTTAGCTCTCCTTTGATTAATAAGATGAACTTAATCCTAATAATAATATTGTTTTATATAAAAAAAGAGAAACTGTCTTAGCCATCCTTTAATAATATTAATCAACTAATATTAACAATAATACAGTTTCTGTATAAAAATAAGAAGAAAAGAGAATAAGAGAAAAGACTACTTTGCTAATCAAACTGCAAATTGCCCACACAACTAGGATTAGAACTAGCATGGTCTGTATAAAACATAAGGCGATGCAGAAATCCGTAAGTATAAAATAGGTAAATAAAAATAAAAGTGAAGACAAAGATGAGGAAGAAGGGTCATTTGGAAAACTCCTCTGTAGTAAGCACAATCATTTGCTATGACAGCAATGGGTGACTTTTTCCACTGAATTTTTAATTCTCAGCAAGTTTTACTATGGAAGGTTCACACAGTAGCATCAGATACCATGAAACCTCACACAATGTAGCACAAGCCAAATAGAAAACAAATGCTTTCCATGTGTTTATTTCATACTTATGCTTATTGAGATACTCCCAGCCACTTTTGCTAATACATCCCAGATTTGTATCTCAGGGAACTAATGGCAAGACATTTTTGTTAAAGTTGCTTAATTCTAGAATTTCTTCTCCCTCTTACTCCCAAGGACTTTTGTTTATTCCCCCCCCCCAAAGATCTAGATTTTTAATTTGGTATGCCCTACTTGTGAACAGCTCTGAATTTTTCTTTAATTTACTGAATCAATCTGAGATTCGTATTTTACAAATGTATGCCATCAGGGTACGCATCCTTTTAAACTACGAAAATAAAGAACTCAAATGCTACACATTTGATCTAGCAAACTTCTAGTATTAGCAAACTTCAGGTTAAATAAATTATAACACTTAATTTTATATTTCAAAGGCATTAAAATTGAGCCATATCTCATGTGATCAATTACATGAATACTCAAAACCACTGCTGAATCCCAATCTCACATTTTTGCTGTAAATAATGACACCGTCTAGTTATTAATAAGTTGTGATTAAAGCCATATGATCTTGGCTCAACAAAATGGAAAATCTATGTTCCTGGTCAATAAAAATTGTTTTGGGAGACAGTACAATGGCAAACAGGATTTTTCAAAAATCAGTTATGTCTGGAGTAATTTCAGGTAAGAGAAGAACAGAAAAGAGGGAGAGATGGGGCTTAATGGCTGATAATGGCTGTTTTTCTGCTTTTGAAAGGTGCAAGGACTTTGTCCTCCTTGTTTACCACTTATCCTGAGCACCTAGAACAGCATCTGGCATACCACAGGCACCCATATTTGCTGAATGAATGGGTGAATGGATGAATGAAAGTTACTTTTATTCCATAGATTACTTTAAAAATAACACAGTTTTAATAATATATAATACTTGAGTGAATTTTAAGGCATCTGTAGAGGGACTTCCCTGGTGGTCCAGTGGTTAAGACTCCACGCTCCCAATGAAAGGGGCCAGGGTTCGACCCCTGGTCAGGGAACTACAGCCCACATACTGCAACTAAGAGTTTGCATGGCTCAACTAAAGATCCCACATGCCGCAAGTAAAGACCCCGCATGCTGCAACTGAGACCTGGTGCAGCCAAATAAATAAATAAATGAATGAATAAATAGATTTTTTAAATAAGTAAATAAAGGAAAGCAGCCTTTATTTAAAAAATGACATTTGTAGATAATTATGAATACCTGAAAAAAAAGATATTAAAAGTATCTAACATATAAGTCATAAAAGCAAAAGAAAAAAAGAAGACGTTCAGATTGTTGGCAAAAAGAAATAAATTACTAGTTTTCATACTTAAATGTAGAAAATATGTCTCCATGTTGATACCTGGTCCTGTTGATATAGAGAAGCTGGACTGTTGGGTCCAAAGAAATATTTTTTATTAAGGTACTTGTTTTTAATGTACATAGATTTTTCCTCCCTTTGTTTTCGATCTCTGTAAGTTATTCTTCGGAACTGTTCAATGTCTGTCCAGCACATAAGGTCCATGCTAAAACGAAAAAGTACAGCCCTTCTTATTTATTTCTTTCAATTCTATTAAACACCAAACAAGTTGCTGTTTTGACAGAATTTAGAAAGTGCTGTATTGAGCAGTTAGCACAACCGATTAGACCACGGAACTAATGAGTACGATATTATTAATATTATTATTAATATTGTTTTATCCTGGCTAAATATATGAATGAATACAAGGAGTGCTGGGATCAGAGAAGAATCTACCACCATACTGCTAGGGTGGGTCTCAGAGTTCTTCCATTAATGATGAACTAGTATTATCAATTTCAAATATGGAAAAATTTCCACCTATTGCATGTCTATTTGGCAACCTGCTAAATTTAGAATAATTAACATCACAAAGGGGAACTATATACATGAAATTTGGCTCCCAGGTCTAACCAGTTTTTGTTAACTTGGGAGAAAATTATTGGAAAAACTATGATTAATACTTCAGTTTATATTAGATAAATGTGTCATAAGGTACCAAGATTCTATGCAAAACTATAATGTTTCATTTATGTATTAATTAATGAAAATCACAAAATAGTAATTTCAATAGCTTAGCGAAATATAAAAGAGAAACTTCTCAGAGTCATTAGAGCACCTGTTTAGAAAAATGCAAAAGAAAGAAACATCAGAATAGGCAAAAATAAAACATACTGGTATTTTAATTTAGCCAATGGTAAAAGTATCAACAAATATTGTTTGACCACTTAAAATAACATTTTGGAGGCTGTTATTATCAAAATGCAATTCCCAACAAAAAGTTATCCATACAGGTTTCATTAATCTTTACTGAAATGGGTAAAATCTAGCACCAAACCATTTTTATCATATGTTGAATCAAAACAAGTATCTTAAAGAAATAACAGTTTAGAAAAATATTTTAAGAGAGAAATACATTTTAAAATGGTTATGTTCCTTACCTTGAAGAATGAGCCTCAAGAAACTGATGGAAATGTTCAAACTCCAGTTTGTTGTTAAGCAGATCATTAAAATTAAAATGCCTATATTCTGCAGGAACATTATTCCAGTATTCTGTTCGTTTAGAGATATGAGGAAGTGGTGAAATACCAGGTCCAATTTCACAAGTAGTGTCCTAGTGAAATAACACTTTTCATAAAAATCTCTTAAATACAACAAATTATTTTCCAGATTTAAAGAGAAACTGAAATAAAAATTAACTATTAGGCCAATGGCATTTATCAGTCCAATGGTAGAACTGGGTAAAGAATCTAGAATCTGGTTCTAACTCACATCAAATTCTGTTCTGTTCCTTTCCATTCCATTCCCTTCTTTTCAGGAACATTAGTAAGTATTTACTATACACTTGCTTATAAAATATTAATTTTATTATTTTTGTTGGTACAGAAGTAATATGTCTTTTGTAATAAAAAGAAAACAAAAAGCATACATTGTACTACCATTCAAAGATAACCACCACAAACATTTTTATGTGTATCCTTTTAGTCTTTTTTGTACACACATGTAGTTTATTAGAAATGGAAATAGGACTACACAACCATGTATGGTTTTTGGTTCTTTTTCTTAATGATATATCATGAACATAAAACATTAGTTTGTCTATAACAGTTTTTTATGTTATAGAGTAATAAAAGATACTTTAGATGTAATCTCCTTCATATAACAGTTAATTGTTAGGTATTTTTAATACCTCTGATGTTTTGCAAACAGTTTACAAGTCCTTCAGGGTAAAGAGCTAGAGAGGCTTATTCTTCAGAAATTCCTCCTATGTAACCCCCTATATAATTAATTCACCTCCCTATTTGTTTTTGAAAAGCATCAGACCATGAGATAAACTACCTATATTTAAAAAATCTATTTTTGATAGGTATAAGTATTATGAATACTATTATAAATTAAAAAAAATTTAAAGATACTTTATGAATTTTTATGTATCCTTTCCAGGTATTAATTAATAGAATTTCAAATAAAGAATTTCCGTGTTTATAAGGCAATAACATGAAGGTTGCATTTAAAAAATAGCTTTACTGTTTGTATAAAACTTTATTGCAAAAGAATAAAGATTTCAGATAGGTACAAAGTAGAAAATTAAAAAGTCACCTGAAACCTTAACACTCAGAGATAACTATTTTTAATATTTTGATGAACATTTCTCCAGATAGCCCTCTTTGCATATATGTATACACCTAGGAATGCATGTATAATTTTAGGTGAATAGGATTACCCAATACCAGTGTTTTTGTTCCCCACATTTTTACAAAATGATATGTCGGGGGCATTTTCCATGTCAATAAATACGAATCTAAACTGTCATTTCTATGTAGATACACACATTTAATCTTATGGCCTTATGGATCTATCATGGTTTACTTAGCCAATCACAAATTTGCGAATAGCACTTTAATATCCTAGTCAATCCTATGATATTTTTATTGACTCTGTTAAAGCCTTTCCATATTTTTTCTTTATTATTTTGCTTACTGCTGTCACACAACACTTCCTTTTCTGTTTGGAAAACTCAATTTAATTCTTTTGTCACTTGACAACAAATAGCGCTGCTGCCATACAGAAAATAACCAGTAACATCCAAAGGAAGATAATGTGGCTTGACGGCTCTTAGCTAAGGCAAACGTGTATCTTGGCTCCCTATGCTACTTCATCTGCTTTATTTTTCTGGCTTTGTTGTTAAATGTGTCAAAAAATGTGATACCTGTCAAATGCAGCATGTTGGGCAAAGAAGCAGCAGAAAATGAAACTGCCTGACCCCTACTTTATCAATACATGATTTCCTCAATATATGATTCCTACTCCCCCCCCCGCTCCCCCACAATATATGCAGTGATAATCTTTTCTAGGTTAAAATCTTTGTTTTTCTAAGTAGAGAGTTTCTCACCTTAGCCTTCTTGGAAACTGTCTCTTTGTGCAAAGCCTGTAGCTTTCTGAAGTACGTGGAATTTAGCTGTCGAGTTTCCTCCACCAGCTCCACCTATAATAACACAATAATAAAGTTTGTAACATCAAAAGAATGTGCATTATGAAAAAGTGGGGAAAGAATGCACAATTTGCCAATAACAGTGGGCTAAAAAACAAATACACTTGCCAATAAAGTAAGTTAGCTTGGAGGCAGAAGCAGGAAGACCCACATAGTGAAAAACATTAGCTACAGGGCTTCCCTGGTGGCGTGGTGGTTGAGTCCGCCTGCCGGTGCAGGAGACATGGGATTGTGGCCCGGTCCAGGAAGATCCCACATGCCGCGGAGCGGCTAGGCCCGTGAGCCATGGCCGCTGAGCCCGCGCGTCTGGAGCCTGTGCTCTGCAATGGGAGAGGCCACAATGGTGAGAGGCCGGCATACCGCAAAAAACAAACAAACAAAGAAAACATTAGCTACAATTGCTTTAGGTGCAAGGTTAGGTTGTTTTCTTGAGATGTTTCCTGTTTCTTAAGGTAGGATTGTATGCTATAAACTTCCCTCTTAGAACTGCTTTTGCTGCATCCCGTAGGTTTTGGGTCATCATGTTTGCATTGTCATTTATTTCTAGGTATTTTTTGATTTCCTCTGTGATTTCTTCAGCGATCTCTTGGTTATTAAGTAGTGTATTGTTTAGCCTCCATGTGTTTGTATTTTTTACATATCTTTTCCTGTAATTGATATCTAGTCTCATAGCGTTGTGGTCGGAAAAGATACTTGATACAATTTCAATTTTCTTAAATTTACCAACGCTTGACTTGTGACCCAAGATACGATCTATCCTGGAGAATGTTCCATGAGCACTTGAGAAAAATGTGTATTCTGTTGTTTTTGGATGGAAGGTCCTATAAACATCAATTAAGTCCATCTTGCTTAATGTATCATTTAAAGCTTATGTTTCCTTATTTATTTTCATTTCAGATGATCTGTCCATTGGTGAAATTGGGGTGTTAAATTCCCCTACTATGATTGTGTTACTGTCAATTTCCCCTTTTGTGCTTGTTAGTATTTGCCTTATGTATTGAGATGCTCCTATGTTGGGTGCATAAATATTTACAATTGTTATACCTTCTTCTTGGATCGATCCCTTCATCATTATGTAGTGTCCTTCTTTGTCTCTTGTAATAGTCTTTATTTTAAAGTCTACTTTGTCTATATGAGAATTGCTACTCCAGCTTTCTTTTGATTTCCATTGGCATGGAATATCATTTTCCATCCCCTCACTTTCAGTCGGTATGTGTCCCTAGGTCTGAAGTGGGTCTCTTGTAGACAGCATACATACAGGTCTTCTTTTTGCATCCATTCAGCCAATCTGTGTCTTTTGGTGGGAGCATTTAATCCATTTACTTTTTTTTTTTATTGCGGTACGCGGGCCTCTCATTGTTGTGGCCTCTACCGTTGCGGAGCACAGGCTCCAGGCGCGCAGGCTCAGCAGCCATGGCTCACAGGCCTAGCCGCTCTGCGGCATGTGGGATCTTCCCGGACCGGGGCACGAACCCGTGTCCCCCATATCGGCAGGCAGACTCCCAACCACTGCACCACCAGGGAAGCACAATCCATTTACGTTTAAGGTAATTATCGATATGTATGTTCCTATTCCCATTTTCTTAATTGTTTTGGGTTTGTTATTGTAGGTCTTTTCCTTCTCTTGTGTTTCTTGCCTAGGGAAGTTCCTTTAGCATTTGTTGTAAAGCTGGTTTCGTGGTACTGAGCAGAAGGAAAGAGATCATAGAGATCAGAAATAAATGAAAAAGAAATGAAGGAAACAATAGCAAAGATCAATAAAACTAAAAGCTGGTTCTTTGAGAAGATTGACAAAATTGATAAACCATTAGCCAGACCCATCAAGAAAAATGGGAGAAGACTCAAATCAATACAATTAGAAATGAAAAAGGAGAAGTAACAACTGACACTGCAGAAATACAAAAGATCATGAGAGATTACTACAAGCAACTATATTTCAATAAAATGGACAACCTGGAAGAAATGGACAAATTCTTAGAAATGCACAACCTGCTGAGACTGAACCAGGAAGAAACAGAAAATATGAACAGACCAATCACAAGGACTGAAATTGAAACTGTGATTCAAAATCTTCCAACAAACAAAAGCCCAGGACCAGATGGCTTCAAAAGGCAAATTCTATTAAACATTTAGAGAAGAGCTAACACCTACCCTTCTCAAACTCTTCTAAAATATAGCAGAGGGAGGAACACTCCCAAACTCATTCTATGAGGCCACCATCACCCTGATACCAAAACCAGACAAAGACATAACAAAGAAAGAAAACTACAGGCCAATATTACTGATGAACATAGATGGAAAAATCCTCAACAAAATACTAGCAAACAGAATCCAACAGCACATTAAGATCATACACCGTGATCAAGTGGGGTTTATTGCAGGAATTTCAATATACGCAAATCTATCAATGTGATTAACCATATTAACAAATTGAAGGAGAAAAACCATATGATCATCTCAATAGATGCAGAAAAAGCTTTCGACAAAATTCAACACCCATTTATGATAAAAACCCTCCAGAAAGTAGACATAGAGGGAACTTCCTCAACATAATAAAGGCCGTATATGACAAACCCACAGCCAACATCATCCTCAATGGTGAAAAACTGAAACCATTTCCTCTAAGATCAGGAACAAGACATGGTTGCCCACTCTCACCACTATTATTCAACAAAGTTTTGGAAGTTTTAGCCACAGCAATCAGAGAAGAAACAGAAATAAAAAGAATCCAAATTGGAAAATAAGAAGTAAAGCTGTCACTGCAGATGACATGATACTATACATAGAGAATCCTAAAGATGCTACCAGAAAACTACTAGAGCTAATCAATGAATTTTGGAAACTAGCAGGATACAAAATTAATGCACAGAAATCTCTGGCATTCCTATACACTAATGATGAAAAATCTGAAAGTGAAATTAAGAGAACACTACCATTTACCATGGCAACAAAAGGAATAAAATATCTAGGAAGAAACCTACCTAGGGAGACAAAAGACTTGTTTGCCGAAAATTATAAGACACCGATGAAAGAAATTAAAGATGATACAAATAGATGGAGAGATATACCATGTTCTTGGATTGGAAGAATCAACGTTGTGAAAATGACTATACTACACAAAGCAATCTACAGATTCAATGCAATCCCTAACAAACTACCACTGGCATTTTTCACAGAACTAGAACAAAAAATTTCACAATTTGTATGGAAACACAAAAGACCCCGAATAGCCAAAGCAATCTTGAGAATGAAAATTGGAGCTGGAGGAATCAGGCTCCCTGACTTCAGACTATACTACAAAGCTACAGTAATCAAGACACTATGGTACTGGCACAAAAACAGATATACAGATCAATGGAACAGGATAGAAAGGCCAGAGATAAACCCATGCATATATCGTCACCTTATCTTTGATAAAAGAGGCAAAAATATACAGTGGAGAAAAGACATCCTCTTCAATAAGTGGTGCTGGGAAAGCTGGACAGGTACATGTAAAAGTAGGAAATTAGAACACTCCCTAACACCATACACAAAAATAAACTCAAAATGGATTGAAGACCTAAATGTAAGGCCAGACACTATCAAACTTTTAGAGGAAAACATAGGCAGAACACTCTATGACATAAATTACAGCAAGATCCTTTTTGACCCACCTCCTAGAGAAATGGAAGAAAAAGAAAAACAAAAAACAAATGGGACCTAATGAAACTTAAAAGCTTTTGCACAGCAAAGGAAACCATAATCAAGACCAAAAGACAACCCTCAGAATGGGAGAAACTATTTGCAAACGAAGCAACTGACAAAGGATTAATCTCCAAAATTTACAAGCAGCTCATGCAGCTCAATAACAAAAACACAAAGAACCCAATTCAAAAATGGGCAGAAGACCTAAATAGACAATTCTCCAAAGAAGATAAACAGATTGCCAACACATATATGAAAGAATGCTCAACATCATTAATCATTAGAGAAATGCAAATCAAAACTACAATGAGATATCATCTCACACCAGTCAGAATAGCCATCAACAAAAAAATCTAGAAATAGAGCTTCCCTGGTGGCGTAGTGGTTGAGAGTCCGCCTGCTGATGCAGGGGACACGGGTTCGTGCCCCGGTCTGGGAAGATCCCACATGCCGCGGAGCAGCTAGGCCCGTGAGCCATGGCCGCTGAGCCTGCGCGCCTGGAGCCTGTGCTCTGCAACAGGAGAGGCCACAACAGTGAGAGGCCCGCGTACCACAAAGAAAAAAAAAACTAGAAACAATAAATGCTGGAGAGGGTGTGGAGAAAAGGGAACACTCTTGCACTGTTGGTGGGAATGTAAATTGATACAGCCACTATGCAGAACAATATGGAGGTCCCTTAAAAAACTAAAAATAGAACTACCATACAACCCAGCAATCCCACTACCGGGCATATCCCCTGAGAAAACCATAATTCAAAAAAGCGTCATGTACCAAAATGTTCATTGCAGCTCTATTTACAATAGCCAGGACATGGAAGCAACCTAAGTGTCCATCATCAGATGAATGGATAAAGAAGATGTGGCACATATATACAATGGTATATTACTCAGCCATAAAAAGAAATGAAATTGAGATATCTGTAGTAAGGTAGATGGACCTAGAGTCTGTCATACAGAGTGAAGTAAGTCAGAAAGAGAAAAACAAATACCGTATGCTAACAAATATATATGGAATCTAAGGAAAAAAAAATAGGTCATGAAGAACCTAGGGGTAAGACAGGAATAAAGACACAGACCTACTAGAGAATGAACTTGAGGATATGGGGAGGGGGAAGGGGAAGCTGTGACAAAGTGAGAGAGTGGCATGGACATATATACACTACCAAACGTAAAATAGCTAGCTAGTGGGAAGCAGCCGCATAGCACAGGGAGATAATCTGGGTGGTTTGGGACCACCTAGAGGGGTGGGATAGGGAGGGTGGGAGGGAGGGAGACGCAAGAGGGAAGAGATATGGGAACATATGTATATGTATAACTGATTCACTTTGTTATAAAGCAGAAACTAACACAACATTGTAAAGCAATTATACTCCAATAAATATGTTAACAAAACACAACAAAACAAAACATTCGCTACAGCAAAGTCAGGATTCAAATGTTAAAAAATGTATACATTTCTATGTAATGATATAATGCCACCAAAGATCATCCCTCCTTTCTGGACACCCCATGTGAACTAGGAGACAGTGCAAACATGTTGCGTGGATCACTTTTCCATCTTCTGTTCTTTATAACAGGATAATAGTCATGAAGATAGGCACCCTTAGCTTTAGGGACCAAATAATCCACAGCAGAACAAAAAAATGACTGGACTCTATTGTTATCAGTCTGTGAGCAAAGGTTTTATTGCCATAGCAAGAGAGGGGAGAGTCAATCATCAAAGTAAACCTCACAGTAGAACTAAGCCTTCAGAGTGTGTATTGCACTACTTCATACAGTCAGGAGAACAAGATCATTTTCCATTTCTCTATTGAGAAAGATCAGTTTAGCCGACTGAGAACTCCTGTATTTAATAATTAATTTTGGTTAAATCTTCTTGTTTATCCTTTTTGGGAAAGAGACTACATAATCCAGTCAGCTGGACTTTTAGAGAAGTCCTCTGGGCTGAACTTAAGAAGTTTACAGAATTAAGAGAAATTTATTTTTCCTCTTATTAAAAAGAGTGTATAATTTGTCCCAGGCATTTCATAAGAATCACTGCTAATGCTAAAACTTCTTGCTTTAGGGAAGTTAGGTATAATTCTGAATCTGTTTTGTCATCCTAGGACCATATCTTATATCCATTTTCCTCTATATCATATACTTTATTTAAAATCATGACTGGGGACTGCCCTGGCTGTCCAGTGCTTAGGACTCTGTGCTTTCACTGAGGAGGGCATGGGTTCGATCCCTGGTTGGGTAACTAAGGTCCCGCAAACTGCGAGTCGTGGCCAAAAAAAATTTAATTAGTTTAAAAAACAATAAAATCATGACTGGAGAGAATTTTTCTTTTCTTAAAAAAAATATTTATTTATTTATTTGGCTTCGTCAGGTCTTAGTTGTGGCACGCAGGATCTCTGCTGCCACATATGGGATCTTCACTGCGGCGTATGGGATCTTCATTGCAGCATGTGGGACCTTCACTGCGGCATGCAGGATCTAGTTCCCTGACAGGATCGAACCTGGGCCCCCTGCATTGGGAGCACGGTGTCTTAACCACTGGATCACCAGGGAAGTCCCTGGAGAGAATTTATTTTAAATTTCTTATAATATCCCAATTTTCCTAGTGTAAAATATGTATTTTTGTAGTAGAATTTTTCACAAAAAGAAATCAGGACTGAAAAATTCATTAGCTTGGTCAATGAATTTAGTAAGCCACAGGGTTGTGTTGGTCACTATCCATTAAGGTGTCTCTATCCGAGGTGCTTGGTATTAATTTCATCTTAATTACCTCACCCATCCTTTCTGCGAGAGGACATGGCCAAGAAGTTGTTCAGGAGATCTGAACGAGGAAGCACAGTACAGAGACAGCAGGGATCCACCGGAAATGACCTCATGTACAGGGTACATGCATTAACTTAATATTAAAAATACCCACAAATGGTTTTAAGTTGTGATTCAAAATCAACATTTAAAGAAATTTCCTCCACCCATCAATAAGAATAGTGAAAATATTCAAGCCCTGAGACTTAAAATGACCTCTTTTGGAATGAAAAACTGTGTTGACACTTTTATCAAATCAAGCAGTCTGACCTGATGAACATCTGAGGGTGCTTTAAGTCAGAGAATGTGCTTTCCACAGTAAATATGAAACGTTTATATTTTCCATGGGTGTAATATTTACTGTAATTCATCCAGAATAAAAATAAACGGCCTCCTTCCATTAATCAAAACTAAAGCCACTGCTGAGAAATGGCAAGAAGTGACAAAGCCAGTATATTATCATGGCATATTTTATTGGCTCACAGGAAACCAAAACTCAGATTTTTCTCTGCTGACATATTTGTAGACAGACTTAAAAATGACAACAATTTTAGCCTTTTGTTAGGACACAACAGGGAAACTGGCCAAAACTAAGTTAATAAATACTGTCCCTGCCCCAATCTTAACTCTGAGTCCCTGGCCCACATGAAATCTTTTCCAGCTTTTCTCTCTTGCGAGTTAACAATGTTGCCCATCATCAGTTTTGGAGTAAACCTGAATTGTTCACACACAATTCATCAGTGCCACAATACCTTTCTGTAAGCAACTTGGTCTGATTTTACCATCTTTGTCCAAGGCTCAAGGAGGAGGAGAAGGATGTATTCTTCTGCTGTGTCGAAAAGGTCTTCAAATGGTGGCTGCATTTTCATATAAGTTTCTTTTTTCTTTTCCTGTTGGAGTCCAATGTCAAGAGTGGCTGAAGGAGCAATGTATGTGGC
The DNA here is from genome assembly GCF_000442215.2 of Lipotes vexillifer. Taxonomy (NCBI): domain Eukaryota; kingdom Metazoa; phylum Chordata; class Mammalia; order Artiodactyla; family Lipotidae; genus Lipotes; species Lipotes vexillifer. The sequence goes on from NW_006785037.1 coordinate 2,253,104, forward strand.
AAAAAGATACTAAGGGAGAAGGGAGAGAAAGGAGAGGATATTAGAAGAAACCATAATGGTTAGTAGATTCCTCAGCAAAGCCATTTTTAAAAAGTTAAGAGAAGGCAAATAAGCTCAAGTGATTTTTTTTCTCGAAAAGATGTGTGAAACTACTTAAGACAAAGCAATGTGCTTATTCAAAACCTTTGCTTTTCATTTTCTTTTCCTATTTCTTTGTTGGTTATTAGTCAACTAGTCACTGGATCTTGTATAAGTGTACGTGATTTGGGTATTCTATTTTTTCTCAGATTACTACTATGTATTATGATGACTGATTCCAGGTTATACGTCTCCTTTCCTTATGTTCATGACATTTCTAACACATTTGTGTAACTTTCCAAAGTGGTCTGAAATGCCTTTTTGGGAAAAAGAGGCAAGAGTTCACCAGGGCTGAAAACTATCAGTCTAGAGACCCAACAGACTACCTCTACCCAACTGAGTTCCAGAGTTCTTAAATGTCTCCATCTGGTGTCCAATGTTGTGGAAGAAATACAAGAAGGAAATAAAAGTGAATGGAAAGATGTACATGGAACTTCTAGCTTCCTAGACAAAGCTGCATAAATGTCTATTCCATTCTACTCATTTGTCTTGTCTCTCAATAACAGCTATTTAAATCTGAGAAGCAATTTGATAACATTTAATTTTTAAAATGTTACATATTGGATATGTCATGCCTTGCACATCACATTTAAGTGAAGTTTTTGTTATTGTTTCATACTTAAAATTAATGAATTTTATGGCATGTAAATTAAACCTCAATAAAGCTGTTAAAAATAAAAATTAAAAGAAGAAAGACTATTGGTGATTTCTCCCAAAAGCGACACACTCCTTCCTCCGTTTTAAAGATTATCTGATCTCTATCGTAATTTTTCATTCATTCTGTTCTATTTACATCACTATATCAAAATAAATAGTTATCTAAAAAAAAGAATCTCTAATTAATTGCATTTTATTTCAATTTTATTTTTATACTTAGACTTTGGAACTGATAATGCCTAGATTCAACCCAGGCGATAAGATAGATAGGTAGACAGATAGAAAGATACTTGTACCAAATACCAAATAATAGTCTTATGTATCTTTTAAAAGTTTTAAAGGGTTCACATTAATTACATAAGCATTTACCATGTATCCACTACAGCTCAGACACTTGGATAGGTGCTATGTATGTAAAGATTAATGAATGCCTGCCCTGAAGGAGCCATTTGGTGTGACAAAGAGATGAAAAACCAGTGGTCACAACACAGTATGATAAGTACTACAATAAAGGTATGCATTGAAAATAAGATCTTCAATAATTGCCTTTCTTTTTAAGCTCACCTCCATTAATCACCTTTTAAACTTTACACTCAGATATGCATTTTCCTGTAATTCCCTAAACCTTGATGTTTGCCATTCTATACCATTGCACACATTGTTCCTTCAATCTTGTATATATGCCCTACCCCATGCACCTTGTCTGCCTCATAAACTCTGATTTATTCTTAAAAACCGATATGGATTTCTCCTCTTCTAGGAGCCCTTCATTCATACCCTCCTCCCAAGATCATGCTTTTTACCACTACACTTATCACACTATAATGCAATCATGTATTATGTGTCTTCTCTTCTAGAACAAGGATCTTGAGGGCAAATACTGCAGTTTAGTCCTCTCTGATTCTCCAACTCCTAAAAACTGTTTTGGTAGAGAGTAGATGTTATAAATGTTTATTGATTTGTACTGAATCCACAGAAAAGACTCAATTTTTGTCTGGGAATGGGGAAGGAAAAGGTTCAGAAACTCTTCCAAGAGAAAGATAAGCTTCTTCCTAGTCTTTAATCTGAATCTTTAAAGATGAGCTGGAGTAAGTCAGACAAGATAGGGGAGTTGATGAGAAGGACTGTCCAAGAAGAAGGATAACATGGCCCAAGGCATGGAGGCCTAAGGGGGTTTTATAACCTTATAGAGAGCGTCTAGGCCTCAAGTAGAGAACACTGGCTAAAGGAAAGAGGTAGAATAAGAGAGGAGGATATAAAGGGAGGAAGGCTCCAGAGCATGGATATGATCTGTTTTCCTTTGGTAAGGAATTTGAATTTTTACCTAAAGACATAAAATGGGAATCTCTGAGGAGTGACATCTTTAGATATGAATTTTAGAAATAAATCACTGTGGCATCATATGGGAAAAATGGTTTGAGTAGATCAAGATTTGAGGCAGTTTGGAAGTTATTTAATAGCCAGACAAAAAATTACAGGCCACCCTCATCTCCTGTTTGCTTTTTTGCAATAGTCTCCTAACTGGTCTTCTCAGGTTCTTCTTTGCTTCTTCATGGTCTTCTTTTTTTTAAACCACAGCAAACAGAGAAATTCTTTTGTGTATCACTCCTCCATTCAAACTCTCCAGTGACTTCCCACCTCACACAGAATAACAGCCAAAGTCCTTATAATTACCTATAATTGGAGTATTTGGACGTTTCTCAGCGCTGAGAGGACAAGGATTATAGGTCATGATCTGCCAGTAGGGAAGCCCCTATAAATACCATAGAGCAGGGGTGGACCTGATACAGACTCTTGCCTTGAGTCTTTAAAGGGTCCAAAGAAAATAACTGCTAACCTATAATTCTATACCTGGTTAAAAAAAAAAAAAAATACCCTTCTAAAATAAAAAGGAAATAAAGATGTCATAAGTCAATAAACAAAACCAGAATTCATCACCAGCAGACCTACACTAAATTAATTAATTAATTAAAGGGAGGCCCTAGACAAAAGCAGGATGGAATATAGAACAATATAAAGCATAAATATGTAGGGAA
>NW_006785037.1:2255944-2259373 GCF_000442215.2 Lipotes vexillifer
CATATTGATTAAAATATAATAATAATGAATAAGGTCAGAGGAAATCGTAAAAGAGCCTAAGGAAAAGAAGTCAGAATTGAAGGTTCAGATTTAAAGTGCAGTTGAAAGGAGCAACCATGAGGCCCATTATAGGTAGAAAAGCACATGAGGTTAGAGTCAGGGTAGTAATACAATAACAAGCAGGGCAGAGTATCAAAGAACTAGAAGTGAAGATAAAGGAGAAGCCCATGTAGTATAGTTAAAAGAGAGGACTATAAAGTTCAGTGTATAATAGGCACTCAATAAATATTTGCTAAATGAATGAATGGAAGATAGTGGCCTAATCTGAAATTACGATCTGAAAGGGAAATTTCAGAGTTCAAAAATTTTAAGCTGGAGTAGTTCCAAATTATGATGAATTCTGGTATATGGCCATCCCTATAGTTAACTTAGGAGAAATGGAGATAAAAGACATTGGAATTGGGTAAATTAAGAAACACTCTAGCACATATGTTATAAAGATTATTTAGTTTGGGTATTGAAAAAGCTTCAAGGTGATAAAAAAGAAAAAGTAGGGAGAAATTTCATGAGTCGTGTATTGAAATTTTCTAGGAAGATAAAGAGAACTGAAAAGGTCTTTAGATAACATTAATGAGGTTAAGGAGGGGGGAAATGAGCAGATGGAGCCAACTCCAAAATTTTTTTATTTTATTTTATTTTTTTTTGCGGTATGCGGGCCTCTCACTGTTGTGGCCTCTCCTGTTGCGGAGCACAGGCTCTGGACGCACAGGCTCAGCGGCCACGGTTCACATGCCCAGCCACTCCGCGGTATGTGGGATCTTCCCGGACCGGGGCACGAACCCGTGTCTCCTGCATCGGCAGGCAGACTCTCAAGCACTGCGCCACCAGGGAAGCCCCAACTCCAAAATTTTTGAAGCTATTAAAAGATGAGTCCCGAAGAGCAGCAAAGAACATCTCTTTCTTCCTAAGGGTTGTGAAATACGGGAGAAGGGGCATATTTAAAAGCCATTCTAGATGTTCTATTTAATTAGATAATCTGCAGTCTGGAAACTCCCTTCCCTAAAATATAGGTACACAGCCTGCTGGATTTAATAGTCCAAAGTGAACCATACTCTTACCAAATGATTCTAAAATATTTTAAATGAAATTTGCTTCAGACTCACATGGCAATTTTTCCTAACCTTGGGAGTTATTTAGAAGAATGACCTAAATCTAACTTGTTTAACAAGCTAAGATTGTATCAGATTAAAATCTACTCTTAAAACATTTTCCAAATTGGAAGTTTTAAAAAGTGCACTAATTAAAATAATGTCTATACTAAGGTAAATTAAGAAACTAAAAACTAACATGATCAAATTAACAACATTAAAAAATGTCTCTAGAATTTGATTCAGTAATTTCAAATTTACCCCAAAGGAAAGTAAATTTGACCCCCCAAATCACTTAAGTTAAAATCACTTCCTATTTAGCAAAAAAAAAAAGAAAAAAGAAAAGAAAAAAAAAATCAGTACTCAGGTTTTATTGGGGCAGGAATATCCTCTAATGGCAAAATAAAGCAACTGTTTTATCACTGAGTCAGCTACATTCAGAACTGTAGTTTAAGGAGACTTGGTGTGCCACATACCAAACTCTCTGTATAGACATCAAGGTGATTCCTTTGATTTAAAAGCATAACAGTGAAGAGGGTAAAGTACAAAAGAGGCTGAAATGGTGACTAGAATAACAGTAATAGAAGTGACTGTCAGCTTCTGGTGGACACCCAAATCTACTGCTTTCCTTTCCACTCTCAATCTTGCCTTCACTCCTTATGTCTTTTAAAATCTACTGCTACCCACAGTCCTATGAGACCCTAGATGCCATTTATATACTCTATCATACCTTCTGGAATTTTGCTTTATGATTTTCTTCAGAATGACCTTCACTTCACTTTATCATTTACTATATTAATAGCACAGCTTTCTCGCTCTGACCATTACTCTTCATCTTTTTGTACCTCTCACCAAGCTTTGCTTTACTTTCAGCACAATCTGTGGTTTCTTCCTGTCCTCTAAATAAATCATGCACCACCTACTTTGTCTTACTTTCTTACACAATTTGGACTGAAAACTGCCCATCATTTCAACTACACTCTTAAAACATCCTTAATTCCTCCCACCTCAATCTTCTGCCTTGTTGAGGCCAAATTCTGGGTCACCTTAATCATTCGTTCATTTTTCCAATTCTATACTCAAGCTCCCAATAAAAGCTATGATAGTTGGTTCAATTATAAATACTCTTCAAAATAAAAACAAACAACAACGTCAAAAAAACAAAAAAAAAATCCCACCTCAGCTGTGATCACAAAACTTGGCAAGATGTTTATTTCTAAACTTTGCCATGCTCCTTAGAGCTCCCAACTGTACCCTTAGGCTTCTCCACATTCAGTGGACTTTATCTTCCACTCAACTGGGAGAAACCACTGGTATGGATGCCCTCAACTGTCCCCTCAAGAGCTTTCTTCTAATTCTCCTTCCCAAGGCTAAATGATACATGCGTGCTGTTGACTCCATTTCCCCAGCACCATGCAACACCAATTACGCCCTTAATCTACCTTTCCTTTGATTCCACCTCCTTTCTAATGCTTCAAAGGTGTTCTAACAAAGCATCTCTCCTATTCTTATTGTCACCATTTTGTCCACAAACTATCACCCTTTCTCTCCTTCCCTTCCCAACAAATCTTCATACTCACTTTTCTATCATTTCTCAATCTACTGCAATCTGGTTCTCATGCTAAAGAAGCTGATGTCTCAGATTACTAAGAACCACGTAATTGCCAATTCAATGGTTTCTCTCCTTAATCTTCATCCTACTTGATTCCTTATGCAGCTTTTTTTGCTTTGTTTTGTTTTTAATTCTTGGCTGTGTTGGGTCTTCATTGCTGCGCACAGGCCTTCTCTAGTTGTGGTGAGCTGGGGCTACTCTTTGTTGAGGTGCACGGGCTTCTCACTGCGGTGGCTTCTCTTGTTGCAGAGCACGGGCTCTAGGCATGGGGCTTCAGCAGTTGCAGCATGGGGGCTCAGTAGTTGTGGCACACGGGCCCTAGAGCATGCGGGCTTCAGTAGTTGTGGCTCGCAGGCTCTAGAGCGCAGGCTCGGTAGTTGTGGCGCATGGGCTTAGTTGCTCCACGGCATGTGGGATCTTCCCGGACCAGGGCTCGAACCCTTGTCCCCCGCATTGGCAGGCGGATTCTTAACCACTGCACCACCAGGGAAGTCCCCTTACACAACTTTAACACTGTTGACTCTCTCCTCTGCCTTCAACACTTTCTCCTGATTCGCTGCCTATTTCCATTCTTAGGCTCCTTTGTTGATTCCTCTTCCTCCATATCCCCCCACTTAAAGGAAGGCATTCATTAAAGTTCTATGTTCAACTATATTTTCTTCCTAATTC
>NW_006785037.1:2259391-2292291 GCF_000442215.2 Lipotes vexillifer
CTCTTTCGGTTTCTCACACATGCCAGGCACTCTCTCACAGGACTTTCACAGTATGTGCTCTATGCCCTCTCTATACTCCACCCTCCTCCTCTTTTCCCCTTTTCTGGGCTTCTATTCATCCTAAAGGACTGAGTCTTCCTTGACTCCTGAAGTCTGGCTTAGGTATCATTCTTATGTGTGCGCATTGGTCCCGGTATTTGTATGTTTCTCACACTGGACTATAAACTCTATGAAGACAGATTTGGTCTGCTTTGTTTGCTACTGTATCTCTAGCATCTAGCATAATGATAAATTTAGAATGAATGAATGAATTAATTAAAGACTTCATCCATTCTCAGAGACTTAACAATCAACTATATGTGGAAGAAACACAAATATATACAGCTTTAGACCTGATTTCCTTCCTGAACTGAAAACCTTTGCTTCTAGCTGCCTACTTATTATAGCTACATGGATAGCCTATGGACCCTCCAACTCAATGACTCAGTAATATAACACATTATCTTTTCCTTTTCCAGTTTTCATACGATTCACAGCACATTCTTTGACTCTTCCCCACTTTCCTCTCCTTCTTCCTCAAATGCAAGTCCTATGAATTTAAATCTCTACAATAAAACAAGGAAAAACTGACAAATATAAAAATATGAGGAGGAAATAAGGGGCAGCAGTTCCATCCCAACAAAAACCATAATAAAACACAGTCTTCTGTCCAAGCTAGATCAGACCCTTTCCAGGCTACTGCCTACTTCCTAACCTCACACTCTTACTGTGCTCTATAAAGCCACAGGGCTCCATGTACATTTTTTGTTGTTGTTCGACTATTTTGTTCCAGTTTTATTGAGATATAATTGACATATAGCACTGTAAAAGTTTAAGGTGTACAGCATAATGATTTGACTTACATACATCATGAAATAATTACCACAATAAGTTAACATCCATCATCTCATATAGAAACAAAAAGAAAAGACAAAGAATTTTTTCCCTGTGATGAGAACTATTAGGATCTACTCTCAACTCCCATATATACCATATAGCAATGCTAACTATAGTCATCATGTTGTACATTACATCCCTCGTACTTATTTATCTCATAACTGGAAGTCTGTACCTTTTGACCACCTTCATCCAATTTTCCCTCCCCACACTGCCCACCTCTGGTGACCACAAATGTGATCTCTCTTTCTCTGAATCTGTTTTTTTCCACAAACGATTTAACTGCATATCCCACAACCCCAAGGAGCTACAATTAGGGTAGCCATGTGACTTCATTCTGGTTTAAGCCTACTATCCTGGCATAATTATTAATATTTCCCCTTTTATTTTCAAAAGAATCCTGATTTAGATGATAAATTATATGGTCTCTCTATATTTAACTGCCACCAGTTAGACAAAATGAAAGTTTCCCTAAAACAAGACTCCAGGAGGTGCTCAACATATATTTAAAGCTAAAAATAAAGGAAAGAAAGGCAGAGGAAACTCCTTTCTAAGGAACACACATTTGTCTAATTTGAAATCATATGAATTGAAAAGCTGATATCAAAAGTCAAAAATCCCAAAGCAGGAATATTTTATTTACAACTTGGATTGAAGTTTCACAGACTTCCCTGTTAAGAAAAGACAACCCTCAGAATGGGAGAAAATATTTGCAAATGAAGCAACTGACAAAGGATTAATCTCCAAAATTTACAGCAGCTCATGCAGCTCAATAGCAAAAAACAAACAACCCAATCTAAAAATGGGCAGAAGACCTAAATAGACGTTTCTCCAAAGATACACAGATTGCCAACAAACACATGAAAGAAGGCTCAACATCACTAATCATTAGAGAAATGCAAAGCAAAACTACAATGAGATATCATCTCACACCGGTCAGAATGGCCATCATTAAAAAATCTAGAAACAATAAATGCTGGAGAGGGCGTGGAGAAAAGGGAACACTCTTGCACTGTTGGTGGGAATGTAAATTGATACAGCCACTATGGAGGTTCCTTAAAAAACTACAAATAGAACTACCATACGACCCAGCAATCCCACTACTGGGCATACACCCTGAGAAAACCATAATTCAAAAAGAGTCATGTACCAAAATGTTCACTGCAGCTCTATTTACAATAGCCAGGTCATGGAAGCAACCTAAGTGTCCATCAACAGATGAATCGATCAAGAAGATGTGGCACATATATACAATGGAATATTACCCAGCCATAAAAAGAAACGAAATTGAGTTATTTGTAGTGAGGTGGATGGACATAGAGTCTGTCATACAGAGTGAAGTAAGTCAGAAAGAGAAAAACAAATACCGTATGCTAACACATATATATGGAATCTAAGAAAAAAAAAAAAGGTCATGAAGAACCTAGGGGTAAGACAGGAATAAAGACACAGACCTACTAGAGAATGGACTTGAGGATATGGGGAGGGGGAAGGGGAAGCTGTGACAAAGTGAGAGAGTGGCGTGGACAATATATACTACCAAACGTAAAATAGATGGCTAGTGGGGAGCAGCTGCATAGCACAGGGAGATCAGTTCAGTGCTTTGTGACCACCTAGAGGGTTGGGATAGGGAGGGTGGGAGGGAGGGAGACGCAAGAGGGAAGAGATATGGGAACATATGTATATGTATAACTGATTCACTTTGTTATAAAGCAGAAACTAACACACCATTGTAAAGCAATTATACTCCAATAAAGATGTTAAAAAAAAAGAATAAATGCTCTAAATCAAAATCTTAAAAGAAATTTTAAAATATTTCCTCTCTCTGATTGCACCTAAATGTAGGTATATTTGTTCGCCCTCCCACTTTTTTTTTTTTTCTTTTGCTTTCTCGCAGCCAGTTTATCAGAACATTGCTCATTATCACCTAAGTAACTTCTCTTTGTTCAAGTATCAACCCCCGCTATGATAACTAGCATAATCCTTAAGAGTAATATACTCCCCTCGCCTTCTTGACTCTTTACCAGTTTTATTATAAAATCACAGAACTGGAAGGGTCTGGAAAGCCCACATTGTGCACATTTATTGGCTTCCTTTTAGGCTTGGTCTCTGGTCTCTCCCTCTTCCTCACCTCCCGAGGAGGGTGGGGACAAAAGTGGTTACAGGGGTAAGGAGGAGAAAACTGATTTATCCATCCTTAATTAGGCCACACAGTAAAATTATAGTACATTCAACTTAATTTTGCCATTACATCTGAGAATGTCTTTCTAATATGTGTTTCTAATAATCCAGAGATAATCTTTAAGTGGATAACTGACCAACTGACTATATATAACAAACATAAGGGATGTAATCATATATATGAAACAAAATTAAAAAGCTAAACAACACATTTAAGATCTATATAAAGATGGTGAAAATCATTTGTAAGTTGATATTAATTGACTTTATAATGAAATGTAAAGATTATGCTTTGTTATAGCTAAGTAATATAGTCTAATCACAGGTTAGAAACATCATTTAAGTATCCTGCATCATTTGCTTTCTTATTGGCCACCCAGTTTTTCCTTTTCAGCCACTGACTAAATAACAATGTAGCTAATGTTGGAGGGGACAATGCTCCCTTCATATCCTAGTCAGCTACTCAGATTCACATTAAAGTGGAGATTCACTCACAAACAGCTGTGGCCGACATGATTCCAGTTTAAACATTAACCTATGATTCTTTAACAACCCAGCAGGGAAGTATCTGAGAAGGGATACAAGCCTGTCTGTGATCAGACTGCCTGGCACTGCACTCAGCATGGCTCTCTCTAAACCCCATCTCTCCTGGAGACACTCAAAGGTTATGTAAGCAGGAAATGCACAATGGGCGGCTTGCCGGGCCCTGCTCTATACCTGTGCCTGTGACTCACTTTCCTGGCATCTGTATCAGATATGCAAAAAAAAGCCATGCCTCCCCCTGAAACATCTCTTACAGTCTTGAAATGCTGGGAGTTAATTCTCTTGTTTAGCTAAACTCTCAAGGCTATGAAGAAAAAAAGGTGTAGGATAGATACCTTGGAGACAGGAGGAAGAATGGAACTGGAAAGTGGAATGGAGAAACAAACTGGGAGAAATGAAGACAGAGAGAGAGAGAGATTTTGATACACATTTGCCTTCTAAAGGATAGTAAGATGACTAACAATATTTAATTTAAATTATTTTTAATACACATGACCTTGTTGGAATTATAGGAAAAAATACAAAAATGTTTGCCTTTCAAGGAAATCTCAGATGCTTCATTACTTAGAGCTAATATCCTGCACACAACAACTGTATTGCACTACATAGGAGACGACTCAAATTAAAATATGATATTTCCCATTGCAATGTATATTTTTTCCAATGCTAAAATATTTTCCATGCAAGGTTTCAGCATTGCCACTTAATAGCTTTCAAAATCATTTTGAAAGTGTATGTGATGAGCATATTCTTGGATGAAAGTGGATCCCAATCTCCTTTCAAATATATCATAATGCATTCCAGGCTTGGCTTTCTGACATTATATTGATTTTCATAGACCCTGAAATGTATTGATGTTTTCTTTACTGCGTCATAAAGTCTAGATGAACATACCTGAGGAAGGAGAATTTGGGGTTTATTGAGTTTATTCTTGTTTTTAACAGTGTAAAAAGCAAAAAAATAATGAAATAGCCTCCAAAACTTTCTGTGCTATTTGGGTTTCTCTTTGTACCAAAGACTAAATGATGCCAGCTATGGGGTTAGATTCCAATTATCATGCTGTAGAAGCACCCAACGCAGTACTTTCGCTGTGCCAAAGGTGAGCACAGTCTTTGGGAAAAGCATCTTTTCCATAAGTAGGGGCCATTGGATGAGCTGCAGCTTGATACTCATCTGTGTTCCAACGAAAATAAGAACAATTTCTGTGGAGCCTTAAAAGGCAAAGTCAAGAATAACACCAAATGCTGTAGCACATGTGTTGATCTGCTATGTTACATTTCAGCTGTTAGTTATGTTAATGGAACAGTTTCACATAATTTGTCTTGATGTATTTATTTTAATGATCATGTATATGTATCTTTCTATGATTGCCTGGTAACACTGATTGCATGATGTTCTGCTGTCACCTCCAGGCCAACTGCAGAACTGTATGATGTAAAATGAGTCCCTCAGTAAACTAGGTACAAGATGTGTAAAAACCTATATGCTGTGAGATCTTAATACCAGATTACAGGACAACTAACAGAGCATATCACCAGGTTAATAAAACTGGGGACATTTAAAAAGAAGATTTTCAAAATAACTTATTAAAGTATTCCAGAGTTTAGGAGAAAACATTCATGCTTCAGCATTTGGTGTTTTTAGCAAATCCTTTTTTCTTAGACCCATTACTCCACTGCAATAGTAAAAGAAGTAACTCTAATCATGTAAGGCTACACAAAGATATGTATCTTCAGCCATCTTCTAGTAACTGTCCAACATGCCCACCAAGAGAGTAGAGGAAATATAAAGCTGTCTGCTGTTGCTATTTCCTTCTACTTATTGGGAGGTAGCATTAGGATCCTGCCAGATGGACTGACAGGGTAGTATCAACAAAGACCTCACTGGCCCCTGAGAAGAAGAAATATCCCATAAAAGCCATGACACTATTTCATACACTAGAAAGATAAAAGACGAAAACAACTTTGGCTACTGAAATATACAAAGATTTTTCTTAAACTCCTTTTATTTTCAGTTTATACTAAACAAACTGTGCAGGCTGTGGAGATTCTGGAGTAAAGATACTATGCTTTCTTTGGTAGGTACAAGCGAGGAGTTCACTGGCAGTCTCTAAAGGGTAGAGGAAAAATGTGAAGGTGGAGGGTCAGGGTCTCCAGCGATAACATTAGAGAAATATAAGATTGAGAGGATCAGAGTGATCCTTTACCCTTGTCATTATCTTCCTCCACTGTCAACTGAAGCCAGCTTACAAGAGCTAATTCACGAATTTTCAGGAACTTGGTGAGTGGGTTGTTAAATTCAGTCACTATCAAAAATTATATAAACTTACAAGTAAGCAAATTATATTAAAAACAAAGATGATGAATACTCAAAACCGATTACTTCCTAATGATTTTACTCTTTTACGACTGTCCATGCTCCTGAGGTTATTTACCTCTATTCTATCTGTCTGGTGGAAATGCTGTATAATGGTGGGCTGCTGCGCCTCTCCTCCCAACTCTGTGCTCAGTAACGCCATGTTGGCAGCTTATAATCATGCACGGTGAGAGTATTTACACCCAGAGATCAGCAAAAGCTACAAATCAGGGCTGCTTATCCACCGCCCAGAGAAGTGGTTATTAAACATTTATCCGTCATACCACTGAGTATAAGGCAAAGATAATTCTTGTTTCCTATCATGATTACCAAAGAAAGAGAAATAAAGTAGGAAAAAAGCAAATGTCACCAACTAATTCAAATACTCACTGGAGGCAAAGCCACATACCAGAATAAACTAATTTGGGCCAGAATATGCCAGTTTATAACACAGTTTACTTGAATACTGTATAACTGGCATCCATTTTTAAAAATACGGCTACAGTATAGTTCTTTCTTTCTTTCTTTTCTTTTCTTTCTTTCTTTTCTTTTCTTTCTTTCTTCCTTCCTTCCTTCCTTTCAGGCTGTGTTGGGTCTTCATTTCTGTACAAGAGCATTCTCTAGTTGTGGCAAGCAGGGGCCACTCTGCATCGTGGCGTGCGGGCCTCTCACTATCTCAGCCTCTCTTGCTGCCGAGCACAGGCTCCAGACACGCAGGCTCAGTAGTTGTGGCTCACGGGCCTAGTTGCTCCACCGCATGTGGGATCTTCCCAGACCAGGGCTCGAACCCGTGTCCCCTACATTAGCAGGCAGACTCTCAACCACTGCGCCACCAGGGAAGCCCAAGTTCTTTTTAATAGTTAAATTAAAGTCAAACTACAGGAGCAGGGCAAGTAAGTTTTTCTTTAACATTGTTTGTTTACATCCTGAATAGTCTTTATTTGGAAAAGGTCAAAGTTAAACTTCAAATGTTAAATTTAACTTCAGTTGGATTAGGAAACTAGAATAGATAAGAGTTTAGCTGGGAAAAGCTTGTTAACTTGTCCTCATGAGAAAGTATAAGGAGAAGCTATGAAGGAGAAACATTAAAGCATCATGAGAAATAAACCTAACTGGTACTAATGGATCTTGATGCAGTGTCTGGACCACAAAGAGACCAAAATCACTTCACAGATAATCTTGAACACAACAGAACAGATGTCCACTATGCTGTAACAACAACAACAACAAACATATTACTGTACTTGAAGGCAAATAGCAAGTCACATGGGATCTTCTCAACTGAGCTCAATAATTCCATCCTTGGAGTTCATATAAAAAAATGAAATGAAACTGTGCTCCAAAAAGCTAAGACAAAGAGTTCCTAGAGGAGTTTACAAAAGTAATGTAAATGCCCTGATATGGGACACTTTCAGAAATCACAAAATATTTACTTCAGCAAAAAGAGAAGTCTGTTTTCATAACTTCACAGCTCTTGCAGACACAGAACATCATTATCTGAGTTCATATGAGGAAGAAGAAAAATAATGAGCAAGTTCAAGCAATCCAATGGTTTTTTTTTTTCCTGCAAAAGGAGGAAAAAATGATGATTTATAATGACCTCTCATACCCCACAAGGAACTCAGAAACACTACTGAGGAGCTATGCCGAGAGGGAATAAATTACAGATGGAGCTTTCCACAAATGGATTTTCATGTGAAGGACCTTGGGGTTTTTCAATTAGGAATCTTAAAGATGGGATGTAGAGATTGAAACATCCTGATACTGAGAGGCAAACTACTGCAAAGATCAACACAAGATGGAGCTGCACAAAAAAGATAATGTGATGACAATCAAATAGAGAATTTCTGGCAATTACTCAGACTCTACTAAGCAGAATTCAGTGCAAAAGAGAACGTAAGAAAATGCCAATAGGATAAAAGAGTAAAACAAACTTGAATCATTGTGGACAGAATGAAAAATCAAAAGGGAAAACAACATGTTAAATAAAGCCGAAAACAAACCACAAACTCAAGGGACAAAACAGACTAGGCTTAAGAACGACTCGGGCCATTGCTTAAGGTATTTTAAGCAAAATCGACTCAGTATATGATGGAATAAAATTTTTTAAAAAAAGAGTTATTATTAAGCAGTTTAGGCAACCTAAGCAACAAACAAGGATTTTATTTTTATAATTTTTGGATTCAATTTAAAAAACATTTTAACAGACAAAAGCAAAATATATATTTAAACTAATGGAATTATTTAACCTCTAATAAAAATAATTCCTTGAAAATCAGTGAACAAAGAATAATTCAGAAAGAAAAGCATGACTATATTAACATTTTGGACCTAAAAAACCTGCCTCACAGAGAAGCTAACCCAGGCCAACAAAGCACAAGAAACTGATACTAAAACCAGGGCGTTGAGGAATTACCTTACAATGAGAAAATCAACCACCAAACAGATGGGATATTTACATTCACCAGCATGGCACCTTGGAAAGCAAGCTCAAATGTAGCAGGTTGCTTGGAGTCAAAATAAAGGAAGTTAACTATGATCCTATGAATGTTCTTTCCTTCCAGATCTATCAGGCTGACCAGCTGCTCACAGGAGCAGCTGGCTGAGGATAGCGCTTCAAGGGCATGGTCAAGGACTGCCTCTGTAACACCTCTCTTTCTGGATGCTGCTGCTAATCAATGCCTCTTCTTGCCCGGGACACTCTTTTTTTTAGATGTACTGGCATGTTCATTAGAAGTCTTGAGGCCCGTGAAGCCATTCTGTCTCTAGACAACTGCTCATATCCATTCTGAATTATTACACACTGATTTCATAGTTTAAGTTTCAGAAAGCAACCTTATTTTTAAGTTCCTTGAGTGAGGTGGGAGGAGACAGGGAGATTTCACTGTTGCTCCAGTGAAGCTTGTAAAGGGCTCCTTACTAAGGTCAATCTTGGACTATAAACACAGTATGTCTGGAAAGACAGAATTTTGATCATTGTTGAAGCTGGGTGACGGTATATGGGGGCTCATGAAGCTATTTTATTTAAATTTGTTTAACAATTAAAAGCACCCGGCTGGCAGTCATTTATAAATAATCAATTATTATCTATAATTAGGCTTACAATATGTTGCTAAGAATATAAGCATGCCAATGAGTTCATTCAAAAAATATTACACCATCTTTTATATGCCAGCTCCAGTTCTGAATATATGAGGTAAACAAAGCAGACTGTCTTCTTGGAACTTATAGTCCAGTGGGGGAAACTATTAAGGGTGAAATTCGATATTCAACATTCATAAAGATATTTCAAGATACCAAAGTAAAAAATTAAACAAGGTGATAAACAGATACTCCTTTTTTTCTAGAGACAATTAATCAGAAAGCAATGACTTAGAAGTTAAGAGTACAGAGTCTGCAGTCAGAATACTTGGTTCTAATTCCAAGCTCGCTAATAGCTAAATGGAAAGTATTGCCTTAGGTAATTACTCAACCTCTCTAAATCTCAGTTTCCTAATCTATAAAATGGAGAGAACAGCAATATCTACCTCTTAGAATTGTCAAGAACTAAATAAAATTATCCATGTAAAGTGATTTCCATAGAACCTGACAGATAGTAAACATTAAATAAATGTCAGGTATAATGATAATTATGGTTTAGAGAAGTTCAGGTGTTGATTTTCTGGAAACAAAAGGATTAAAAAAGGATCTCTTTTGGTCCATAATCCTATAATATTCAAAATCTTAGGACTGAACATGGGTAGCTGGTATGAACATCAGGAACAGGGGAAACGAATGAATAACTGTAAGCCAGACAGCTGGCTGCTACATGTGTTCTTCCTGAGTCCAATTCACCAGCAAGTGCCACAAAATGGGATGCAGGACAAGAACCCTGTGGATTCCGTGCTCAGTGATTCACAGTGCTCAACAGTCCAAGCCGATGGTACTTGAGACACCATCTCTCTGGTAACAAAAACAAATAATGTAACAAAGCCTGAATAATAACAGGCCTGATACTCAGAAATAACCTAATTATGAAGATTCTGAAATTTACCATTAAGCTATAAAGAGGTATATGATTTTCCACATTTAATCATCGCCCCAACCTAACCCCTCACCCACGCCCATTCATCTTTTAAGAAACACAGCTTGATTCTTAATATTACTGCTGTATGAAGAAATAATGATCTCTGTTAGTGCACCTGAAAACACACCATCAGCCTAGAGAAGGAGCATTTAGCTCATACCACTTTAATGAAAATGTCAGGACCACCCTGAAGTATTTAAGCCCTGTAAATGCCAAGTAAAGAGAGGAGCTAAACAATTAAGGTAATGGATGACAGCAAGCAAAGAAAAAACTAAGCTGATTATCAAAAAAATCTTCAACACTGCCCCTCTTATTCCATAAAATTTTTTCAAAGGAATTTGTGGTTAACACCCAAGGTTTTGGTTACCTAAAATTAGCTCAGACTTCATTGGAAAACATTGTCAGTACAAAGTAAATTTCATAGAGAAAGAGCTACATGGTCTCTTCTTTCTCAATCTTTCTAGCACTCTCTGGAAAAGTAGGCAAAAAAAAAAGAGCATATTCTTGAACTTTGATAGTATTTGGGTGGTAGCACCTGTATGTGTTTTGTTCCTCAAAGTGCTCCCAGCATGGATCAGAGCCTCATGTATACTAGATGTTTATGATAAATATTTGTGGAAATATCTGCAACATTTTTAGGCAAGGGCAAATGTGCTTGTAACTGCTGGTCTAAGTGCTACCCAGTTCATGTTTATTTCCTGTTTCTACAGTAATAGAAAATGGAGCAGGAGCAAAGGGGCCAAGTACATGGACATTACTGTAGAACCCTGAGGTAGGGCACAACCTGGAATGAACTTCATTTGGATCCACACTGTGCCTAAGATCACCTAATGGAAAATTTAAACGATTTGGGGCCAGAGAAGTTGAGAAGGACAGCAATAAAACAATGTTGAATGAAAACATTAATGAATTCTGATTATTATATCACAACTTACAGCTTCCTAAAAACACCAAGAGATGGTATAGGCCTGATGACATTAATTGACTTAGATTTTTAGTTCCCTTTCTCTCTCGTGAAGTTGTGCAAATGTAAAAGTAAATCCAATCAAGCCACAGTAAATTTAAGAAAATTGAAATCATATCAAGCATCTTTTCCGAACATAACTCTATGAGATTAGAAGTAAATTACGGAAAAAAACATAAAAAACACAAACACATGGAGCCTAAACAATACGTTACTAAATAACCAAGAGATCACTGAAGAAATCAAAGAGGAAATCAAGAAATACCTAGAGACAAATGACAACAAAAACACGACGATCCAAAACCCATGGGATGCAGCAAAAGCAGATCTAAGAGGGAAGTTTATAGCAATACAATCCTACCTCAACAAACAAGAAAAATCTCGGGGCTTCCCTGGTGGCGCAGTGGTTTAGAGTCCGCCTGCCGATGCAGGGGACACGGGTTTGTGCCCCGGTCCGGGAAGATCCCACATGCCGCGGAGCGGCTGGGCCCATGAGCCATGGCTACTGAGCCTGCGCGTCCGGAGCCTGTACTCCGCAACGGGAGAGGCCACAACAGTGAGAGGCCCGCGTACCGCAAAAAAAAAAAAGAAAAACCTCAAATAAACAGTCTAACCTTACACCTAAAGGAACTAGAGAAAGAACAAACAAAACCCAAAGTCAGGGGAAGGAAAGAAATCATAAAGATCAGAGCAGAAATAAATGCAATAGAAACAAAGAAAACAATAGCAAAGATCAATAAAACTAAAAGATGGTTCTTTGAGGAGATAAATAAAATTGATAAACCTTTAGCCAGACTCATCAAGAAAAAGAGGGAGAGGACTCAAATCGATAAAATTAGAAATGAAAAAGGAGAAGTTACAACGGACACTGCAGAAATACAAAGCATCCAAAGAGACTATTAAAAGCAACTCTATGCCAATAAAATGGACAACATGGGGCTTCCTTGGTGGCGCAGTGGTTGAGAGTCCACCTGCCGATGCAGGGGACACAGGTTCGTGCCCCGGTCTGGGAAGATCCCACATGCCACGGAGCGGCTGGGCCCGTGAGCCATGGCCGCTGAGCCTGCGCATCCGGAGCCTGTGCTCCGCAACGGGAGAGGCCACAACAGTGAGAGGCCCATGTACCCCAAAAAAAAAAAAAAAAAAAAGGACAAACTGGAAGAAATGGACACATTCTTAGAAAAGTATAAACTTCTAAGACTGAACCAGGAAGAAACACAAAACATGAACAGACCAATCACAAGTAATGAAATTGAAACTGTGATTAAAAATCTTCCAAGAAACAGAAGTCCAGGACCAGATGGATTCACAGGTGAATTCTATGAAACATTTAGAAAAGAGCTAACACCCATCCTTCTCAAACTCTCCCAAAAAATTTCAGAGTTAGGAACACTCCAAAACTCATTCTATGAGGCCACCATAACCCTGATACCAAAACCAGACAAAGATAATACCAAGAAAGAAAATTACGGACCAATATCACGGATGAATATAGATGCAAAAATTCTCAACAAAATACTAGCAAACAGCTCTTCCCTGGTGGCGCAGTGGTTGAGAATCTGCCTGCCAATGCAGGGGAGACGGGTTTGAGCCCTGGTCTGGGAAGATCCCACATGCCGCGGAGCAATTGGGCCCGTGAGCCACAATTACTGAGCCTGCACGTCTGGAGCCTGTGCTCTGCAACAAGAGAGGCCGCGATAGTGAGAGGCCCGCACACTGCGATGAAAAGTGGCCACCGCTTGCCACAACTAGAGAAAGCCCTCGCACTGAAACGAAGACCCAACACAGCCATTAATAAATAAATAAATAAATTTAAAAATTCATGACATATGTCAATATTAAAAAAAAATACTCGCAAACAGAATCCAACAACACATTAAAAGGATCATACACCATGATCAAGTGGGTTTTATCCCAGAGATTCAAGGATTCTTCAATATACACAAAGCAATCATACTAACAAACTGAAGAATAAAGACCATATGATCATCTCAATAGAAGCAGAAAAAGCTTTTGACAAAATTCAACACCTATTTATGATAAAAACTCTCCAAAAAGTGGGAATAGAGGGAACCTACCTCAACATAATAAAGGCCATATACAACAAACCCACAGCAAACACCATTCTCAATGGTGAAAAACTGAAAGCATTTCCTCTAAGATCAGGAACAAGACAAGGATGTGGAAGTCCTAGCCATAGCAATCAGAGAGGAAAAAGAAATAAAAGGAATACAAATTGGAAAAGAAAAAGTAAAACTGTCACTGTTTGCAGATGACATGATACGATACATAGAGAATCCTAAATATGCCACCAGAAAACTACTAGAGCTAATCGATGAATTTGGTAAAGTTGCAGGATACAAAATTAATGCACAGAAATCTCTTGCATTCCTATATACTAACAACAAAAGATCAGAAAGAGAAATTAAGGAAATAATCCCATTCACCATTGCAACAAAAAGAATAAAATACCTAGGAATAAGCCTAACTAAGGAGGTAAAAGACTCAGAAGACTACAAAGACACTGGAGAAAGAAATCAAAGATGACACAAACAGATGGAGAGATATACCACGTTCTTGGATTGGAAGAATCAATATTGTGAAAATGACTATACTACCCAAAGCAATCTACAGAGTCAATGCAATTTGCATAAAATTATCAATGGCATGTTTTATAGAACTAGAAAAATCTTAAAATTTGTATGGAGATACAAATGATCCTGAAGAGCCAAAGCAATCTTGAGGGAGAAAAATGGAGCTGGAGGTCTCAGGCTCCCTGACTTCAAACTATACTACAAAGCTACAGTAATCAAGACAATATGGTACTGGCACAAAAACAGAAATATAAATCAATGGAACAGGATAGAAAGCCCAGAGATAAACTCACGCACCTACGGTCAACTAATCTATACAAAGGAGGCAAGAATATACAAGGGAGAAAAGACAGTCTCTTCAATAAGTCGTCCTGGGAAAACTGGACAGCTACATGTAAAAGAATGAAATTAGAACACTCCCTAACACCATACACAAAAATAAACTCAAAATGGATTAAAGACCTAAATGTAAGGGCAGACACTATAAAACTCTTAGAGGAAAACATAGGAAGAACACTCTTTGACATAAATCACAGCAAGATATTTTTTGACCCACCTCCCAGAGTAATGGAAATAAAACCAAAAATAAACAAATGGGACCTAATGAAACTTCAAAGCTTTTGCACAGCAAAGGAAACTCTAAACAAGACAAAAAGACAACCCTCAGAACAGGAGAAAATATTTCCAAACGAATCAACAGACAAAGGATTAATGCTCAATATATATATAAACAGCTCATGCAGCTTAATATTAAAAAAACAAACAATACAGTCAAAAAATGGGCAAAAATAGTCATCTCTCCAAAGAAGACATACAGATGACCATGAGGCACATGAAAAGCTGCTCAACATCACTAATTATTAGAGAAATGCAAATGAAAACTACAATGAGGTATCACCTCACACCACTTAGAATGGGCATCATCAGAAAATCTACAAACAACAAATGCCGGAGAGGGTGTGGAGAAAAGGGATCCCTCTTGCACTGTTGGTGGGAATGTAAATTGATACTGCCACTATGGAGAACAGTATGGAGGTTCCTTAAAAAACTAAAAATAGGGTTTCCCTGGTGGCGCAGTGGTTGGGAGTCCGCCTGCTGATGCAGGGGACGCGGGTTCATGCCCCGGTCCGGGAGGATCCCACATGCCACGGAGTGGCTGGGCCCGTGAGCCATGGCCGCTGGGCCTGTGCGTCCGGAGCCTGTGCTCCGCAACGGGAGAGGCCGCAACAGTGAGAGGCCCGCATACCGCAAAAAAAAAAAAAAAAACAAAAAAAAACTAAAAATAGAATTACCATATGACCCAGCAATCCCACTACTGGACATATACCCAGAGAAAGTCATGACTCAAAAAGACACATGTACCACAATGTTCATTGCAGCACTATTTACAATAGCCAGGTCATGGAAGCAACCTAAATACCCATCGAAAGACGAATGGATAAAGAAGATGTGGTATATATATACAATGGAACATCACTAAGCCATAAAAAGGAATGAAACTGGGTCATTTGTAGAGACATGGATGGACACAGAGACTGTCATACAGAGTGAAGTAAATCTGAAAGAGAAAAACAAATATTGTATATTAACACATATATGTGGAATCTAGAAAAATGGTACAGATGAACCGGTTTGCAA
Organism: Lipotes vexillifer; assembly: GCF_000442215.2. Classification (NCBI taxonomy): domain Eukaryota; kingdom Metazoa; phylum Chordata; class Mammalia; order Artiodactyla; family Lipotidae; genus Lipotes; species Lipotes vexillifer. The sequence goes on from NW_006785037.1 coordinate 2,274,669, forward strand.
GGCAGAAATAGAGACACAGATGTAGAGAACAAATGTATGGACACCAAGGGGGGAAAGTGGGGCAGGGGATGGTCGTTGGTGGTGGGATGAACTGGGAGATTGGGATTGACGTATATACATTCATATGTATAAAATAGATAAGTAATAAGAACCTGCTGTATAAATAAAATAAAATAAAATAAAATTCCAAAAAAAATAGAGTAAACCCTTAGAGATCCTTGGTGAATGGGGTAATCACTTAGACTGACTTATTTGCCATGGGACCCATCAACTGATTTCTTTGTAGGGATACAGAGGCACAAGAGCTGCTCACTAGAGCATTAGGCCAGAATATTTACGAGCTGTCAAATTACTGGGTGGAGATGTCAGGAATGGGACTTCCAAATGTCAAGATTTCATCTAGCTAAGATTAAAGACCTAAATCTCAAATGTAAAAGATTTGAGATTTAGTCTAAAGTTGTTGAGATGAGTAAAACAGGACAGTATAATATTTTTGTTTGAAGAGTTGTCACCCAAAAGACAGAGATTTATTTTGTATTGCTTCACAGAGCAGGAATAAGACCAAAGGATTAAAGTGTTCAGCTCAAAAAATGGAAAAAAAAAAAAGGAAATAGTTCTCTCCCTTCTACAGGTATTTGAAAAGATGTTGATTTAAAAAAACAAAAAAAGATAACCAACTTTTATCTGCCAATAAAGGCAGAACTTATTTAATTTCCAGTTAAGATGCTATTATCTGGTTTTATTTTAAATGTGACTGAAGTACCTCCATAATTCTCTCTCTCCCCCACTACAGAGTGAGCTCTTTGAGCCAAGAACTTTGTCCTAATTATCTTTGCATTCACAGAACATTACTTGGCACATACCAGGCTCTTTGTGAATGTTAACTAAGAAGTGAGTAACAGAATATTATAAAATATAGCTTAAAAGTTTGTAATTATATGAAGCACATTTTGATTTAAGTGGTATTTTTAATCTCAGAATAAGTTATAGTATTGGTTAAATGAATAGCTGTTGGTTTAGGAGCTGCTGTTCTTCTATCTTATTTTCTTCAAATTCCTATCTTCGTTCTCCATTAACCAGGCAATTGATAGAACCTTAAGTATTGACTCTAATAATAATAATACCTACTTATTTCATAGAGTGCCCTACATTAAACTACAAAATATTTCCATCTACATTATCTTATACAGACCTTACAAAGTACTCTGCAGTAGACGTGATGAACTTTTATATAGAGAGCAGAGAAGGCAAAGTACAGCACTGAAGTAGGTTTTGCACCTCAAGTTTGAGCTTAAGTTTGTTCCCAGCTATGAAACCTTGGCAAAGTTAACATTTCAGAGATCTAGATTCTTTTTTTTTTTTTTTTTTTTTTTTGCGGTACACGGGCTTCTCACTGTTGCGGCCTCTCCCGTTGCGGAGCACAGGCTCCGGACGCACAGGCTCAGAGGCCATGGCTCACGGGCCTAGCCGCTCCTCAGCATGTGGGATCTTCCTGGATCGGGGCAAGAACCCGTGTCCCCTGCATTGGCAGGCTCACTCCCAACCACTGCGCCACCAGGGAAGCCCTAGATTCTTTTTTATCTATAAAAAATAGGATAAAAATACCTCCCATTCTTACTATGGGTATTAAATTAGAAAATATATGACTGCTTCTTGCAAAGACTCCCTTTTTTGGTATGTTGGCAGGCTAGATTACTTGAATCTTTTTCTCTATAAACTGCCTAGAAGTACTGGATAAAGGATAACTAATATCCTTTTAAATGCACAGCTGCGGTAGTAAGGAAAATTACCATGGGTCAAAATTAAGGAGTATACTGAAAACCAGGGTGCTAAGCATGAGCTGATGATGAGACTACCATGGGGTGAATCAAGAATGTGGGTTATAAGAGCCACAGGGTACAGGAGATAGGGCCTTGGACCCTCACAAAGTGAAAATGTAACACTGAGACCCATACATACACCATGGTCCTTGAAGGGGTACACACAAAGTGAAACATAGAGTGGGAAAAAATGTACATATATACAACTACCAAACCTATAAAACAAAAAAGAAGCTTGCTTGTGTTGGCTTATACTCTATGTAAAAGAAAAATATCTCCTGAGGATGCACTATCATGAGTTTACCATCATGTGGGTATGGTTTTCAAGATCACACTTGGCAAATGAGGAAACCCCAAGACGACAAATTAGCATTAAAAATGTGCCTAGCAGAAGCACCACAGATAAAAACTTTACTATAAGAGTTCATAATTCAAAATTACAAAACATACAAGGAAAGAATCCACCATGTCCGCAGAAATAATAAATAGCAGAATTAGTTCTCCCAAGAACTACAAATCATGGAATTATTGGATATTGTAGCAGCCAGACTCTAGGGTGGCACCCATGAACAGTGTCTCTTAGTGTTCATTCCCTTTCATAACCCTCTCCCCCTAAGTGTGGGCATAACGTACGGCTTGCTTCTAACCAACAGAATACAGCAACAATGATGAGATTTATGTGATTACGTGTACATGATTATGTTACATAAGACGGTAATGCCAGTCTTACTAAGAAACTCCCTCCCTTGCTGGTTTTGGAGAAGGAAGCTGCCATGTTGTGAGCTGCCACATGGAGAGGACCACATGGCACAGAGCCGAAGTGGCTGCTAGCTGACAGCTAACAAAAAATGAGTTCTTATTTTGGTGGTCTGCAAGGAACTGAATGCTGCTAACAACCATGTGAGCACTGAAGAAGACTGTTCCCCAGGTGAGCCCCAGATGAGAAACCAGCTCTGGTCAATATCCTGATTTACAGCCTTGTGGAGGACCCAGCAAAGCTGTGCCCAGACTCCTTATCCGTATAAACTGTGAGGTAATAAAGGTGTGTTGTTTAAGCCACAAAGTTATGATAATACCCTTATGTAGGAATAGATACCTAACACAGATACAGACTATAAAATATGTTTAAAATGCTTAGAGACATAAAAGGAGAACTAAAAACATAAAGAAAAATAAGACAAAAAGATAAATCACCAGGAAGATTTAAAAAACACAAGTAGAATGTCTAATAATAATAAAAAGTAATTCCTTAAATGATTTAACTCAATGGATGGGTTAAACAGCAGATTGAAATCTGCTGAAGAAATAAAATATGAACTGGAAAACAGATCAAAGAAAATTGATCTTGTTCAGTTTTAAAACATATAAATAGATATTACAAGATGGAGAAACTTGAGAGATTAAGAGAGATATGGGATAGACTGAAAAGCACCAACATTGACCAGAGAATCCAGAAAAGAGAAGTAGAAAGACTGAAAGAAATAATGGCTGAGAATTTTCCAGAATTGATGAAAGACATGACTCCTCAGATTCTGGAAGCAACTTAGACCCAAGAAAGATAATTGTAGTAATAAACACATTGAGGTGACATACAGAACCCCAAAGTCAAGGGAAGATTATAAAAGGAATGAGAAAAAACATCCTCCCTCAAGGGAGCAAAAGCAGACTCTTCAACAATAGCAATAGAAACCAGGAGACAGTAGAATAATATCTGCAAAGTGCTGAGAGAAAATTGTCCACCTAGAATTCTATATTCAGCTGCATGATCAATGAGAGAAGAAAATACACATTTTCAGACCAAAAAAATCTGATTTTTACCACTAGTAAATCCTAATGAAAAACCTATTAAAAGCTATTCTTCAGAAATCAAACCCAAATGAAGGAATGTGATGCAAAAACCAATGGTAAGCAAGAAATTTGTGCATGATAATGTATGGCTGATTCACTTTGTTATAAAGCAGAAACTAACACACCATTGTAAAGCAGTTATACTCCAATAAAGATGTTAAATAAATAACTAAATAAATCTACACATCATTGATGGTAATAAAAAAATAGTTAAGACTACTTACTGGGTATAAACAAAATTAATATATATATATTCTGAATCACATTGCTGTACACCTGAAACATTGTAAATAAACTATACTTCAATTAAAAAATGTGTTACCCTGATGCTCAATTCAATAAGGCAAAAATCTCACATTGCTGCAAGAACATCTTTATATTCAATAGCACTCTGTGGTACAAGTGCCATGGATTTACCTAGCAATCCTCTTATTCCTCACTTTCATTTCATTCTTATCTACCCTCTCTACTCATTAATTACTATTACTACATTCTCCATATAATTTTGCTCCTAGGCTCTAATTTTTACTCTTTTTTTCTCTCTTCCTCCTTCCCACTGATTTTTTATTTTGAACATGTTTGTGTGTATGTATACATATGTGTAAACATGTATAATACTTATGCATGTATAATACATTTACTAATTTTTTAAAAATCTCAATGTATATGCTTTGGAGAGTGGTAAATTCTAAATGTGTAGTTTTTGTTGGGATACAGTTTGAAAGATTTCTACAAAGATGGAAGAACTTACAAAAGACTGTGTCCACTTCATTCTATTGTAATGGTCTATCACTGAAGCAAGTATGTAATGTTAAAAAAACAGTAGGACTATTGGCAGAAATCTTGGTTCCAAATCTTGGCAGTGATAGATGGTCCACTGGCAAGTTGTTGCTAGGATCAAAGACTGTATCTTTGCACTCTGGTGGAGCTTCTCTTCCTCCTTGCCAAGACCACTTCATTTGGTTCCTAACTGAATGATTCCATCTGGAAACTGTGCAATGAAACCTTCAGGATGTGCCCAAGACTGTCGTTCAAACCCCTGGACCACAGTTAGTCATGCTAAATCACTATCACTGACCTCCCATCTAGTCTGCCTACAGATATTTCTGCAATACTTCTTGAGGTAATAAAACTTCAAGGTATGTAATGTGTCGATCAGCATACAGAAAAGCATGTAAGTCTTTTGTAATCAACTCTTGGTCTCTTACCACGCAGCTCATCAGATGTATAAAGACAATATAAAAATCAAGTTAGGGCTTCCCTGGTGGCGCAGTGGTTGAGAGTCTGCCTGCCGATGCAGGGGACACGGGTTCCTGCCCCGGTCTGGGAAGATCCCACATGCCGTGGAGCGCCTAGGCCCGTGAGCCATGGCCGCTGAGCCTGCGCATCCGGAGCCTGTGCTCCGCAATGGGAGAGGCCACAACAGTGAGAGGCCCGCGTACCGCAAAAAAAAAAAAAAAAATCAAGTTAATGGCAACTTTAACACAGTGCCAGCTGATTATATTCTGCCATTGGCTTGATCAATCCAAAGATCTGTATTGTACATGTACCCTTGAAGGAAGTTATACAGCATTTCTATTATAAAGAAACCAATGGTACTTCATATCGTGAAACAAATCTATAGGATCATGGTATTAGAAGCAATTCTTATATCTGGGGGCAGAAATCTTGGATAATTGAAACCTAAACCAATTTAGACAATTGCTCCACTAACCAAAAAATAAAATAACCATGGATGCAAAAAGCAAGCAAGTCAAAAAGATTACATGATTTTCTCCTTTTATTTCCCCCAATTAAACTAAAACCAATGTCTCCATCACTCCCCTCCCCCCATACTGTTTTGACTCTTCAAAAGAGAAGCTAGGGAAGGATAAAAAGCTTATGGGCCTCAATAATCGCAAAACAGAACATCTCAGAATAACAAAAATGTGAGTGTATCCTGTTTCACAATCATTTATAGCTGGTTGAATACCATTACAAAGAATGAACGTCTACCAAGCTCAAACAGAATGTCCACTTTTACAAGTATATGGAAATATTGTGATTACAACAGCAACAAAAAAACCTACTTAACTGAGTGAGCTGCTGAAGATTTTTAGAGGAGTAAGCCTTGTAGTGGTGAAAACATAATAAAAATGGTGGCACTTTAGCAGTCAGAGGCAATAGGTTAGGGAAAGAAGGCTAAGTAGAGAATTACAGGTAAAGGATTAACAAGCAGAAGAGCCAACTGTGTGGTCTCAGAAAATGGTACTGGCAAATTAGAGATACACTTTCATGATTTCATGGGGCCAGATCTGGGCTCTGTAGGAACCGAAGCCCTAATTCTCATGGTAAAAAGTACAAAGTTCTGTCAGCTGATTTATAAAACATAGTTATTAATGCCAAAGTCAGGGTGGTGGAGGTAACAGCAAACACCCGGCAGTACTCTCTGATGTCCTGAATAAGATTATAATATGATAATAAACAATATGACGAAGCTATCTCCTCAGCATTGCTCAAGGAAAGGTCCCCTGGAATGGGGTTATTTCAGATTATAAGAACCACTTAAGTGGTCAACAGATATAGAAGTGATTAGCAGTTTTCTAGGCTTGATGACCTCTCTCCATAAAAGATTAGGAGAGCCTAAGAATAAAAACTGAAAAGATAAGTTAGCTTGAGTCATAATTCTATTCCCTTTCTTTCTCCCCTCAAAAAATGGCTACTCTCTCTTTCTCTTTGCAGAGAATCCTCTGTTCTCCGTCCTCTATTCTGCTTTGGAGAGGTCTTAAGATGTTCTTTGCTCCAACTCTGAGTATCTGTCTTACATAGCATGTAGCACAGAAGGCCAGGTGATGACACAGGGCCTATGCCACACAGAATCAGTCAACATTCTTTTCCCATCTTTAGATGGGTCAATAGCCTAAGTATCTCCAACAGCTGATTGCTGCAGGAAGCTCAGAGAACATCTTTGGTCAATGCCTCTGCTCCCAATCACTTCAATGATTCATTACAAGTCCTCTCTCAGGGTTCTCTTTTAAATTACTCACAACCAAACCAAAAAGGCATAAATTAGAAAAAAAGATAAGATGTCCTTTGTTGGAAGAGCAATTAATCGGCAGCAAATAGAAAATAAGGCATACCAAATAAAATAGATAAAACTGAGAACCCACAAATCAGATTATAAAACAATATTCTGCTGACATTTAAATAAAGTAATTCAATGGCAACAATTTAACTGCTGCCTTTCTGCCCACACTCCCAGATTTCTCTTGTTTGAGGCTGGACACAACTTTTCATTTCTGTGTACTTAGTGCTTCACATTGAACCAACATTATTTACTACTTACTTGAGCTTGCTTGCATACTTTAAAAGGGTGAATTGTTTCTTGGTAGAAAAGCTGATGATAAGCTTGTAGGTCAAACCAAAAGTACACACTGTTCTTCCACAACTGCAGATGGAAAAAGTACATAAATTACTACCACCCAATTATTAAAGCTCTACAAAGCTCTAATTTCAAATAAAAATAATTGTTTAGCTCCTCGGTGTTACTATAAATCAGGTTCAATTTAAGGTGGTTTTATCTTGTATCACAAACTGGCAACATACAAATTATTTATTGGTATTGTCACTGGATCATTATATTTTTGCATATATGTTTCTCACCTAATTGGTCATTAAAATAGTAAGTGTTCTAGTTAATAATTAAAAAGTAATCACGTTATCTCTGGCATGAAACCAAAATCTGAAGGTATTTTGATATATGTGGGCAAATGTATATTATACCAGAAGCAAACACAACTCTAATAACTGAGCTAGTAAAATAATACTTTTCATTTGAGCAAAATAAAGACTGTGACAGCTAAAAAACAAGCAAACAAAAAACCTAGAAAGAAGTTTGCTATTCATTGCAACTGTCATTGTTAGACTTATTAAAAATAAAACATAAAGGATTGATAGAAATCAGCACTGAAGTTAATATACATTACACTGAAACAAAGTTATATGAAAGTAATCTATTATTAATAATGTAAGTCAATTTTTGTCTATCTGTATTTTACTTTTCTTTGTAATTTTAGTAGGAAAATGAACCAAAGAGAATTATAATTAAGATATTTAAAATTTTACTAAATATTTAACATGAGATTTCTTACCAGAGGAGAAGGGAATTTTAACATCAAATATAACTATTTGAGCATTAAATTATTTTAACCTCTCATTTTAAATGAAATAAAAGTATAAAATTAGATTTAAAATAATTATCTCCTACCTTGTTCCCTGAGTTCTCACAGAATTTAGTAAAGAAGAATCCAGCTCTATTTTCTACATACAAAGATTGCAACAAATTTTCCATGTGAAATCCTCCCAAGGCACCATCTGCCATGGTTTTAATCTAGATAACAAAACAGAAGTACATTATCCACCCAGAAACACTGTTATTTTTTTATGGCATTGTACAACAACAGGGTTTCATAAATTCTACCAAGCTGTCATTTCCCCACTGGACTATTTTATTTTATTTTTGTACCATATATGTAATTAATGCAGTATGTTTGCATCTGCCTGTCCCACAAGATTCGTTTATGGAGCCAACTATAGCAGCAGAGTTCATTCTATTATAAACCAATCTGATTTCAAACTTAATATTAAACTGACTTCCCAACCTCAACTATTTTCACATTTCAGGCACCGTGACACCATTTTAGGAGTCTTCCAAATCTCTGTTGGTGGCCTCTTTCCTACGTATTTACTGTTATTTTAGCCTTGAACTGCTGCTATAATAGCTACAAGAGAGTTATAAAAAGAAATATCTTCAAGGCCTCTCAGTGATGCTCATTAACTGTGCTTACGGGGTCCCTCTTTGGACAGTCTCACTCCATACAGGTCACGGCCTTCAGAGTGTAAATGGCAGTATAAGTTTTCATAAAACTTTGCTATTTATGGGCTTCTCTGCCAACAGTGCTGGCAAGCTTAACACCGTTCTTGAAACACAGAAAGCTGGCTATTTCTCCAAGCACAAGAGTAACTCTAGAATAAGGAAGGGTGTCCACTATTCACATGAGCTCTTTGCTATTTGTTGTGTGGAACTCAGACTTCTTCTTCGTAATCTTAAGATAACTGTGGAATGGACGATTTGGGGTTTAAGTCAGGTTCTTGCTCTCTCTGTTATAGTGTCTCTCTGCCTCTCCCTTTATCCCCCTACTAAACAAATTCTGAGGTGAAAATTTATGTTTTTATGATGTTTAACCATTAGCATTCCAAAGCTAAAAAATCATTATTTGGGTAGGAAGTAATACTAAATAGAAGAAAACGAGAACTGTTTGCTTAGAATAAAATAAATAGTCCAAAATTATATGTAAATGTTCAGCCCATACTAGGACTACGAAGGTTTCTACCTAAAGTATAATTGTTAAAGAATGTGAAATTTTCATTTAGAACTGGTGTATTAATTCCACATTATCAAGGTAACCACACACTGGAAATACTCTGCTTTATAAAAGTTCTAAACATACTTCCAAAACATAACACAGAATATTACTTTTTATAAAATGTTAAAAATTTAATTAAAATCCCAGAGGGTTTTATTTTGTGTCTGAGGTGTGATCATACCAAAACGAGAACATAGCTGTTTTTGAAAACAGTAATCAACAGAGTATACAGCAACATGGTACTACAAAAGGAAACAGAAAGTTTTTGCATAAAAATCCTTTTGCAAGGAAAAAATAATTTTTTTCTTCAGTAAAGAAAAAAGTCATTATGGTAAATAAATAAAAATTCTCTAAAATCAGGGGGCACTGAATAGGTTAAATGAGGAATCAAATTACTCAGTTCTCAAAATACTTACCACAGGTTCTTCTGTATAAGTATATCTTCTACCCAGCTGGGGCTTCAGACATTCAGAAATGTCAGTAAAAGATGTTAAACGAATAATTTTGCTGCTTTCTGACATGTGCCTTGACCTAAATTATAGGGGTGAGAACTAACTGATTAACAAATATTTTGAGCACCTTTGGTGTACATTCACCGAATCTTAGGGGTGCTCCTAAGCATTGTGAGAGAATTAGAAAAAGAAGTATCAGCATCAAGTCCAGCCCTCAGGAGGCAGTTGAGAAAATGAGGTACAGTCATACATAAAGACAACTCTCAATAAAATAACTGCTGGTTGAATGAATTCGTGAACATATCACAGATGCCAAATGTCTGGGATGGATAATAAAACTATGGGCATGTAAGAATGAGAAGTCCCTTGGAGCTACATTAGTAATTAAAGAAATGAGCTTCTTCCTGAATAATGGGTGGAAGATAAATTCTGTGTGTGGGGGGGGCATGTTTAGAGGGGTATTCAGATGGGGAGAAGAGTGAACAATGTATGAAGGTAACAGGCAAAGTCTTGTCTAAAATGCAGCAAGTTAACTAATTTTCTTAGGGCAAGAGAACACTAACAGCTAAACTACATACCAAACATTGTGCCAAATATAATTCATATGATCATATTTAATCCTCACAGCAGGTGGGATTCATAAGGGTTTATATGTGGTAGTTTGAGATGAGATGATGCAAGACTCTGGAGTTAGACTAATGACTTTAGACATTATCTTTTTATATTTTCTCATCCAGCTCCCTCTCCCATAGCCCACTGCAATTATTCCAAACCTCATTTTCCAGCTCCATAACCCACACCTGTTCCAACTCACCAGCCTTCCTCCACTCCAATCCACCAGCAGATTACTCTGCAGGTTCTTCTCAGACAAAATGTAGGTACAACATGCTTCAGTTTCCCCTGTGCCATGTAGCAGACACTATTAATTGACCAGCTAACTCAACACCCATTTCTGACAACATGATTCTATCACCAGCATCACTAAAATACTGAAAAAGCTGAATATTCACTTATCAAGACTCCAGGTAGGGAGGGGTTGTCATGTAACACAGTTATGACTGAGATATAAAAAGATGTCTGCTGGGGAGCTTCTATGAAAGCCTGCTCTCCTGACTACAGGGAGAGAATTAATGGATATTGCCCCTCCTCCTTCTTTATGATCTGAAAGCCTGATGTCAGGAGCTGTAACACCACTGACTATAAAGGAATGGCCAAGAGCATTACAAAGACTTAGGCCTCAATACTCCTGATCTGGTGAACCAATATTGGCAGCTGCCTACACTCAGATTTCTTGTTCTGTGAAAAAAGTAATTCCATTTGTCTAGGCCATTGTTAGTCAACTTTTCTGTTATTTGCAGCTGAAAGCATTTCAAATTTATCTATCAACAGATATATTTACCTACACCCATCCTTACTTCCTTCCATCCTGTCTCAGGAAGAAATGTCCTATTTCCTGTCCAAGGTAGCCCCATTGCCTTGGTTACTGAACCCTTCCCTCTCTTCTCCTTTGAAGGGAAAGGTACAGAGAGTAGATGAGTGGTTACCGGGGGTTGGGGGAGGGAAGAGTGAGGAGTGATTGTTAATGAGATGGAGCTTCTTTTTTGGCTGATGAGTTGTTTTGGAATTATATAGTGGTGATGGTTTTACAACTTTGTGCATATACTAAAAGTCACTGAATTGTATACCTGAACATGATTAAAATAGTGAATTTTATGATAGGTAAATTTTATCTCAATAAAGAAGAATAAAAGTGAAGTAATAAATCCTTAAACAAATAATTATCCACCAGCAGACTATACACCAAAGTTAACACCAAAGGGTATTTCTTCAGGCTGAAGGAAAATAACTCCGTTTGAAATAAAGAACAAGGAAAAGGGTAAATAGGTGGGCAAATCTAAACGAATTTTTAAAATATACTGTATTAAATAAGTACAATATTATTGAGGGTATTTTGAGTTCTCAAGCTTGAGAAATATTACTGAGCAGGGAAAAGAAAGAATTGAAGGGCAATCTTCTCAGAGATGTCTTTTGATTGTACAGCTCATGAGAAGCTAGAGATCATAACTACCACCTCTTTAAAATTACCAATCTTAGGTGTTCTACGATTAATTAGAGTATGCATGGGAAATACAACCCTCTAATATCTATCCCTGAAATATAAGAACTCATGTAAAAAAAGAAAAGTATTAGTTTTCAATTTCTATTTAATTTTTAAATTCTTCAAAAATCTTACCATTGCAGAAAAGCACTTGGGACACAAAAAGCTGCACCTACCCTTTCTTAATCACATCATCCTTAGAAAAAACTGGATTCAAAGACTCACTCTTCCAAGGTTTTTGAATTGCTGCTTTTACTCTAGGTGGTTTCTTGGGAGATTTAGAAAGTTGTAATAAACTGGATTCTTCTTTCTAAAAAGTAGTAAGATAATGAACAAAGTGAAAAATGGGCAAAATGGGAAAAAAAGGACAGAGAATAAAGCATAGCTCTCCAAAAATACCTCAAAATTGTTTTGATTAGAGGATTTCTTTCCTCACTCTACCACTTACCATGCTATGTTCAAGACGGAGAATATTTTTTATTCTCCATCTCAAACTCTGACTTTCATGCAACCAGCAGGCTGAAATCCCTATACCTATTGAGAGTATTAAAAAAACAAGGCCAAAGGCTTTACGTTATTATGAAAAAAGACTCTTTCCTGGAGGAAGAACTTTGTAAAAACTTTTCTTTATTCTGTAACTGAATAAGTTTTAGTGCCCTGTGTGTGTATGTGAATGTGTGTGTGGTGGGGTAGGGAATGCAGGTAGCAGGGCGGGAAAAGATGTGTGGACACCATTGGTCCATAAGAGATTTATATCTTAACAGAACTATTTCCTTCCATCTTTGGATATTTTATTTTCATGCGTATTCTTCTCATTCTTAAATGTTCTTTATGGCAAAAGTTAATTATTTAAATCTAGAACATGAGATGCTACATACATGAATCAAAAAAATACAAACACCTAAATGTCCAAAGAGAGGAGAAAGAAACAATTATATATACTTATACATGTATTTATATATATAATATATAAATGTAACATTATATAATACTTAAAAGTAAGGATTATGAAAATTATGGAAAAATACTGATGAAGATGTTAAAAGAAATTACCAGAATCGAAAAATATAAGTATATTACAATTAAAAATTCACAAAAAGCCTAAGAGAAAATAGGTTAATAGTTGTCTAGAAGTCGGTGAGATCAGAGTGATTTGTCTCTTCAGTTTCCAAATTTACAGTAGTTTTATTATTTTTATAATTTGAAAAAGAAACAAACTTTTCTTATATGTCAACTTCAATTAGAATGTAATATGTGCTACTGGAGAGCAAGAAATTTATTTGTGATGCTTTATTATCCAGAACAAACAATAAAATCTCATATACACTCTAGGTGCCTAACAGCTACTAATATTTTTTTAAGAATTCTATAAACAAAATTAATTACTTAAGTATGTTTTACTTATAACATTCTAGGTATCAGGGCTCACATCTGTTTTAGTAATTCGGAACAAAGCATGACATTAACCAATACTCACTAAAGGAGTGGGACCACAGGGGACTGGGCTTATGAAAAGTGTACCATACAGAAGTGGCAAATTCATAGACACAAAGTAGAATGGTGTTTACCAGGGGATGCAGGAGGGGTTGGTTAATGGGTATATAGTTTCACATTTGCAAGATAAAATAGTTCTGAAGATCTGTTTCACAGCAATGCAAATATACTTACTACCTCAGTGTACACTTGAAAATGGTTAAGACGGTAAATTTTGTTATGTGCTTTTTACCATACCACAATAAAAAAGTTTCCTTAACATAAAAAAAATTTTTAAGTGTATTATACTTAAAATGAGAGGATGGCCTAAATTAGAATTTTTGAGCTTTCTGGCTTGGGAGAAAGCAAGAAAAGTAGCCAAAAAGAAACTGATAGAAAAAACTGACAAAAGGGCACAGTAGAATTGGGGGGTGGGTTAAGGAGCTGCTCTATATCATAACTGTGATGGTAGCTACACAATGTATATATTTGTCAAAAATTACAGAACAGTACACTAAAAAGGGTGAATTTTACTCTACATAAATGATATCTCAACTTTTAAAACAGGAAAAATAAAGAATCGAGTTCCATTTCTTACACTGTTTTCTGCGGGGGAAACAGAATGAGATCAGAATTAGTTATCCAACTAGAAAACACCGAGGACAACATATGGTGATGGTACTCAGAAAGCCAAATGTTATCAGATGATGTGCTCCCTACACCACACCTCTAAGATTTGTGACTGGGTCACAAAGTCACATGGGCTAACAAGGAAGCTCAGATTTATCAGTAGAGTGGCATACAAAAAGGCCACAAGTGCAAAGGAGGTCAGAAAAATGTCTAAACAATGGATAAGAAACCATTAGCTCACTACAGTGACACTAACTCAAAGTGTAGTCCCCAGACCAGCAGCAAAAACATCACGTGGGAGGGAGCTTGTTAGATATGCAAATCCTTGGGCCCCATCCCAGACCTACTGAATATTGATCTTTAGGTGCAGCCCTGAAGTCTCTATTCGGACTCAGGTGACTCACGCATGCTGAAGCTTGAGAACCACGAGCCTGTAGCAATGTTTTGCCTACACATCACCTAGGAATCTTACTAAAATGTAGGTTCCAAAACACCCAGTCTATATCAATTAAATCAGACTCTCTGAAGGTGGGACCCAGGCACCAGTATGTTTAAAAACTCTCTATGTGATTCTAGTATGTATACAGGATTAAGAAATCACTAATAGAAAAATTGTAAGGTATTTCCAGCTCTACAGCACTACTTGTAGAAGCAGAATTTTTAAAACTGTAATTATACATCTTCCTGACTGTTAAAAATAAGATATCCTGATCATAAAGTAATCTTTTTTTTGAAGGGTTTGTGTGTGGCTATGGCTAATAACACTTAACATTCTGTGACACCTTTAAAGCTAGAAAGATTAATAAGGCTCCTTACTTCTGAAATGCAGGTGTTAGCTACATTTATTATATCTCTATGCCAAAGCATATAGGATTATTTACTTCTTCTCTGTAAAGCTGGTTAACTTTTCTTCTCTTTGTGGACTTTTCCCCCCTATTTTTTGTACTATCTTATTCTTCCCCATTGTGAAAACATGCTCACTATTTCTAATTTTGCTGTTGCTACTTTTCACTCATTTGTTCAGTTTATATTTATTAAGTGCCAGGCACTGTTCTAGGCACTGAGGAAAAGCAGTTAACAAAGAAAAATCCCTTATATTCTAGTAGGAGCTGAAAGACAATAAACATAAATCACATGGCCTTAAGTACAATAAAGCAAAATAAAGCAGAGCAGAGGGCTCCGATAGTGAGGGAGGGTATCTGTGCTGTCCTACACAAGTGTGCTTACATGCAAGAGTCAAGGATAGCCTCTCTGATTAAGGGATATCTGAGCAGACACCAAAGTGAGTGAGGGGCAACATATCCGGAGGAAGGGTGCTGCAAGTGAAGGGAACAGCAAGTGCAGTCCTCCCAGGTTTTTGCTTGGTGTGTTCCAAGAACAGCAAAGAGGCCAGTGTGGAGTGGTGTAAGCTAGAGAAGAATGCTAGGAAATAAGGTTAGGAAGTTAGCAGGGGTGTGAACAGCTGTGTAAAGACTTTGGCTTGTATTCTGAGTGAGAGAGGAGGCCACTAGAGAGTTTTGAGCAAGTGAGTACATGATCATGCATTTTTAAAAGATCGCATTGGCTGATTGGTGGAGAACAAACCATAGGTTTTCTTATTTCCTAATTGTTGCAGCATGTACATTAACAACAACCAACAACAACAACAAAAGGTTTATGATGAAACTTAAGTACTAGTGTACAAAACCCAAGCATGGATATTTTATTACAAACTTAAGAGATCAAAGTATCAATGTACATCTTACCTGCATCTCAGGTATCTGTAGAATGCAAGATTTAGGTCTTAATGGCAAGAGGGTTGCCATTTGTGGAAAAGGGTCGACATCGTTCCTTGGTTTCTCTTGACGAAGGTGCCAGAATTTCAGTTCAGCACTAGCATGTTTTGTTGAGGATGAATGAGTAACACAGAATCTCGGTGCCCTAGTTAGAGGAAAAACAAACTTAAGATTAAACTAGACAATAAGCCTCAAAAATCAAAATGCTACCAAATGTATAATATCTGCACTCACAATTATCAGTCTTGCCACATCTCTTTTCTAATAATTTCTTCTTTTTCTGCTGCCTAGCCCCTCCCTCCAATGTTATTCTATGATATATCAACTGCCTGAAATCACATTCACTTATACAATATAAAGAGGCAATATACACGAAGAAAAAATAATTAATAAAATTACATTCAAATTATTATCTGCTTGATAAGAAAAAGAAACCTATATATCTATTTGATGAAGGAATTTTAAAAAATAATTTACAGTTTCTAGTAAAACAAAAATAGAATGCACCTGTGATCTGTTTTAAAGCAGTTTACAATTTATCTATAATACCAAATAAAAACTAGTGGATTAAATTAACATTTAAAAATATATAAACATTTTGGGCTTCCCTGGTGGCGCAGTGGTTGAGAGTCCGCCTGCCGATACAGGGGACACCGGTTCGTGCCCCGGTCTGGGAAAGAGGCCCCAAAAAAAAAAAAAAAAAAATATATATATATATATATATATATAAACATTTTTATAATGCTTAAGTATACTACTAAAGTGGATTATGAATCATATGATCTATTTTCAAGCCTTAAATTTAAAGGTAAGAATTAATTTTATAACAATTTAGATAATACATGAAAGACCTACACTACTGCCAGAAATTTAGGAAAAAGAATGTTTGGCACAATATCAAGGCCCCACTTAACTTGACGGATATTCCCATACTCAGTCTGTGGGCTAACTCTATATTGCCTATGGGGTTAACTCCAGCTGTCAGGGCCTGTTGTTAATTACTTCTTGGAATAGGTTTTCCCCCTGGTGCCATGGCCCAAAGACTAATTTCACTTCATACTTCAGGTCCTGGTAGAAAATTGCCTCCCTTTAAAAACAGGAAGATGGTAGATACTTCCCTGATGTAAACACAGGTTAGGAGTGGAAGAGAACCCAAAGTCCATAATTAGTTTAGGATCAGAAAGCACCCTGTAAAGATCTGGGTGGTCATTTTACACCATATTTCAAAACCTTTACTTGCAGACTTGGAAATATCTAAAATTACCTCTTATTTTCATGCCAATTAGTAAGTGGGCATAATTACAAGACCCTGATCAAATAAATCATACATGTGCTGGACAGGAAATCTGGGTATATCAATTTTCTAATTCCCATCATTACAGTATATTCACATGGCCCCATTTTAATCTTGCATTCTTATTTAATTCATTGCATTAATTTTTTATTAGCCACTATGTGAATTCATCAAATACTGTGGACTACATTTCACAGTCAATCCTAAACAGGTATTGTATTCTTTTTCACACTTCCATCATACAGGTTCTCATGTACATTGATTGTACATCTCTTAATTTGAAGCTCTAGAGAGCGGGAGAAGGTATTTGCCACGTAAATCACCAAAGGAACTGCATCCAATATATGTGTGCATAAACATGTGTATGTATATATATAAATATATATATATATGTGTACATACATGTGTGTATGCAAATGTGTGTATATCTATCTATATCTATTTATCTATCCATCTATCTATGTATCTCGCAATAGGAAAATGGGCAAGGAAGATAAACAAGCAATTCATGAAAGTTGAAATCCAAATGACCACTCAATATTGAAAAGGTTATCAACCTCACCAATAATCAGGGAAATGCAAGTGAAAAAGCACAAAACGCCAATGACATACCAAATACATAGGCAAAAATTTAAGAATCTGACAATATTAAATGTTACCATGGATTTGTAGCAATGGATACTCTCATATTCTGGTTGGTGGGAATGCAAATTGGTACAACTACTTTGGAAAAATGGATATGTGTACAGCATTGCTTGCAATTGTGAAAAAAGAAAATGACATAAATTTTTTTTTTTTTTTTTTTTTTTTTTTTTTTTGGGGCGGGGC
>NW_006785037.1:2292434-2305368 GCF_000442215.2 Lipotes vexillifer
GCACAGCCTCGGGATGCGCGGCCTCACCAGCCATGGCTCACGGACCCAGCAGCTCCGCGGCATGTGGGATCTTCCCGGACCGGGGCATGAACACATGTCCCCTGCATCGGCAGGCGGACTTTCAACCATTGCGCCACCAGGGAAGCCCGACATAAATTTTTTTAAACAATAAATAAATTATGGTATATTCATGCACTGGAATGCCATATACAACAGTGAAAATTAATAAAACTCTTAAATACAGTTACAGTCAAATCTTACAAATATATTGTTGATAGAAGATGCAAAGAAGGCATACAACATGATTCCATTTTTATAAAGTTGTAGAACAGGCAGGTAAAAATATATGCTTAGGGATTTATTTGCATACGTGGTTGGTAAAACTACAAAGAAAAGCAAGGCAATAATCACAGAAGTCAAGATACTGGCTACCCCCAAGTGGGAGTAAGGATGGTGTGATCAGGAAGGCAACTTCAGGGGTCTCAGTAATGCTTTATTTCCCAAGCAACATGGTGGTGACATGAATGTCTGTTTGTGTTTAAGTCTGAATTTTAAAGAATATACAGGATTTAGCTAGATCAAGAAAAAACGTTAAGAAAGAATTCTGAGAAAATGGCAAAGTCAGCAATACTGTTCTTCTACCTCTCAGAATCCCTTCATAAAAACAGACAGCACAGCTAGATGGCAAAACCAAAAACTCATGGACGACATTTAGAACAAAATGTTAATGTGACACAGTATCCCCACAAATCCCAATATACAGCCAGGTGGGTACAAAAGATCAGCCATAAGACCTGCAAGACATTGGTGTGTAAGTGAGAAGAAGAAGGCAGTGCCTGATGGACCTGAGAATGGAAGAGCACCAAAAGAGCCAGAAAAGAACAGCAGGCCTGTTTGAGGTTAGCAATTGAGCCTGGAAGGGCTTTTGCCCTCTCCAACACTGAGTGAGTACACACAAATTCAATCACATTTCTACTTACCAACAAAGAACAACCAGAAAGCCCAAATAACAAAATGTATGAACTACAGTACATGTAACAATTGGGATGCATTATGCTTCAGTGGCATTATGCTGACCAACAGAAGTTAATACTGTATAATTATATGACATTCTAAAAAGACAAAACTATAGTGACAAAGAACAGATCAGTGGCTGCCAGGGGTTGGGAGTGGAGGAAGAGTCTAATGACAAAAGGGTGGTGTGAGAGTTTCTTAAGATGATAAAATTGTTTGTACACTGATTGTCATGGTGGTTATGTGAATCTATACAGTTTGCTTTCACTGTATGTTAATGAAAAACATAGAAAAGAAGGAAAGAGGAAAAACAGCCTTTTCAATAAATGAGGATGAGCAACTGGATATCCATAAGCAAGAAAAAAAAAAAACCAAAACTGAACCTTGACCTAAACCTCACACCATATGTAAAAAATAACTCAAAATGGGCCACGGACTTAAATGTAAAACATAAAATTATAAGGTTTTTAGGAAAAACGTAGGAGAAAATCTTCAGAATATAGCACTAGGCAAAGAGTTCTCAGGTTTGACACCACAGGCATAATCCATAAAAGGAAGGCCTCAGCAGAATGCAAAAATTTTGCTCTATAAAAGACTCACTTTCTTTGGTTTTTCAGATACGGTTATATTTATTCTTCATAGTAGGTGTATTTGACATAGGGAAGTTTGCATTAGTTGAATAAACTTGGCTCAAGAGGATAACTGCCTCTACTCTAATGAAACATTTGTAGTAAAAATTATGTGGAACCCTTCATTTAGAGAGTCCTCCAATATACTCCCCTCCCCCTCCCAGGGAAAATTCTACACATGTTTAATTTCAGATTTTCTCTTGCAAGTTGTTTTCTTTCTTGTCTGCATGGTCTTCTGTTGTTTGATTTGTCCTGTTTTTTTCAGTCAATTAGTCTTCATAATTAGTATGGTAACATGAGTTTGTGAAAGCTGCATTTTCCATCTGCACCCCTAATTCCAGTTCATCACCACAGGATTCACTCTGTTCTCTTCTATATTTGTAACTCTCTTCCACATTGATGAGAATTCTGGTTCCCATTATCCACAATATTTTTACTTGTTTGCTTAATCTAGATGACTGGCTTACTATAAAAGGGTATAACTCAGAAATAGCCAGATGGAAGAGAAGCATAGGGCAAGGAATGTGGGTGCACCTCTACATGTTCACCCATCCAGAAGGTATGAAAGACCCTTTTAAGAAGACTTCAGAAAGCTTGTCTTTAAGAAGACAAGCTAAAAACTGGAAGAAAATATTTGCAAACTATATATCTGACGAATGGCTAGTATCTAGAACATAAAAATAACTCTAAAACTCAATAATAAGAAAGAACACAATCAGAAAATGTACAAAACACACAGATATGTCACTGAAGTGCATATGCAAATGACAAATAAGCATATAAAAGACGTTCAGCATCATTAACAACTGGAGAGTTTCAAAGTAAAACTACAATGAGATATCATTACACACTCATAAAAATAAGTAAATAAGTATTTACTGGCTAAAAGAGAAAACTGTGACAACAGCAAACAATTGCAAGGATGCAGAAAAACTGGATCATTCATACACTGCTGGTGGGAATGTAAAAGGGTACCTAAACCCTGGAAAATAGTTTGGCAGTTTCTACTGAAACTAAAAAAAGACTATATGATCCACTAAGCTCACTCTAGGACATTTATCCCAGAGAAAGGAAGACTTACGTTCATGCAGAAACCTGTACATCAATGTTCATAGCAGCTTTATTAGTAATATCAAAAGACTGGAAACAACCCTAATGTCCTTCAATGAGTGAATGAATGTATAACATCCATACAACAGAATACTACTCAGCAATGAAAAAGAACAAAACAACTTGGATGGATATCAAAGGAATTATGCTGAACGAAAAAGCCAATCCCCGAAGATTACATATTGTATTATTTCATTTATATAATAGATTAGTAGTTTCCAGGAATTAAGAGAAAGGGGAAGGAAAGAGGTAGGTATGGTTATAAGAGAGCAGTACAAAGGGAGGCATGTGGTAATGTAACTGCTCTGTATCTTGACTGTAACAGCAAATGCATGTGATAAAACTATACAGAACTAACTATACACAGAGAAATAAATGCTTATAAAACTGGCAAAACATGAAAAAAGATTGGAGAGTTATATCAATGTCAATTTCCTCATTGCAATATTGCACTGCAGTTATGCAAGATGTTACCATTGGAAGAAACTGGGCATACAGAATCTCCGTATTATTTCTTACAGCTGCATATGAATCTACAATTATCTCAAAACAAAAAGTTAAATTTAAAAAAGGAAAGCTTCTACTGTGTTAGTAATGTTTTTTAAGTTGCGTGGTGTGTATACAGGTGCCTATTATAATTTATACCTTTCTGCATTTCTTAAATATTTAAGAATAGAAGTTTATAGAGAAAGAGAAAAACAACATTCTCTCTATATATGGAAAAATAAAAAGTTTACAAGTAATCTGGAATACGTAGATGGGAGATAATGCCAGAGACATAGGCAGGGACAAATCATGATAATCTCAGTGTATATGCCCAGTAGTGGGATTGCTGGGTCATATGGTAGTTCTATTTTTAGTTTTTTAAGGAACCTCATACTGTTCTCCATAGTGGCTGTATCAATTTACATTCCTACCAACAGTGCAAGAGGGTTCCCTTTTCTCCACACCCTCTCCAGCATTTATTGTTTGTAGATTTTTTGATGATGGCCATTCTGACTGGTGTGAGATGATATCTCATTGTAGTTTTGATTTGCATTTCTCTAATGATTAATGATGTTGAGCATTCTTTCATGTGTTTGTTGGCAATCTGTATATCTTCTTTGGAGAAATGTCTATTTAGGTCTTCTGCCCATTTTTGGATTGGGTTGTTTATTTTTTTGTTATTGAGCTGCATGAGCTGCCTGTAAATTTTAGAGATTAATCCTTTGTCAGTTGATTCATTTGCAAATATTTTCTCCCATTCTGAGGGCTGTCTTTTGGTCTTGTTTATGGTTTCCTTTGCTGTGCAAAAGCTTTGAAGTTTCATTAGGTCCCATTTGTTTATTTTTGTTTTTATCTCCATTACTCTAGGAGATGGGTCAAGAAGGATCTTGCTGTGATTTATGTCATAGAGTGTTCTGCCTATGTTTTCCTCTAAGAGTTTGATAGTTTCTGGCCTTACATTTAGGTCTTTAATCCATTTTGAGCTTATTTTTGTGTATGGTGTTAGTTGTTTTTTTGATATTGAGCTGCATGAGCTGCTTGTAAATTTTGGAGATTAATCCTTTGTCAGTTGCTTCATTTGCAAATATTTTCTTCCATTCTGAGGGTTGCCTTTTCATCTTGTTTATGGTTTCCCTTGCTGTGCAAAAGCTTTTAAGTTTCATTAGGTCCCATTTGTTTATTTTTGTTTTTATTTCCATTTCTCTAGGAGGTGGGTCAAAAAGGATCTTGCTGTGATTTATGTCATAGAGTGCTCTGCCTATGTTTTCCTCTAAGAGTTTTATAGTGTCTGGCCTTACATTTAGGTCTTCAATCCATTTTGAGTTTATTTTTGTGTATGGTGTTAGGGAGTGTTCTAATTTCATTCTTTTACATGAAGCTGTCCAGTTTTCCCAGCACCACTTATTGAAGAGGCTGTCTTTTCTCCATTGTATATTCTTGCCTCCTTTATCAAAGATAAGGTGACCATATGTGCATGGGTTTATCTCTGGGCTTTCTATCCTGTTCCACTGATCTATGTTTCTGTTTTTGTGCCAGTACCATACTGTCTTGATTACTGTAGCTTTGTAGTATAGTCTGAAGTCAGGGAGCCTCCAGCTCCATTTTTCTTTCTCAACATTGCTATGGCTATTTGGTGTCTTTTGTGTTTCCATACAAATTGTGAAATTTTTTGTTCCAGTTCTGTGAAAAATGCCATTGGTAGTTTGATAGGGATTGCACTTGAATCTGTAGATTGCTTTGGGTAGTAGAGTCATTTTCACTATGTTGATTCTTCCAATCCAAGAACATGGTATATCTCTCCACCTATCTGTATCATCTTTAATTTCTTTTATCAGTATCTTATAATTTTCTGCATACAGGTCTTTTGTCTCCTTTGGTAGGTTTATTCCTTCAAAGAGAGTCATGTACCACAATGTTCACTGCAGCTCTATTTACAATAGCCAGGAGTTGGAAGCAACCTAAGTGTCCATCGACAGATGAATGGATAAAGAAGATGTGGCACATATATACAATGGAATACTACTCAGCCATATAAAGAAATGAAATTGAGTTATTTGTAGTGAGGTGGATGGATCTAGAGTCTGTCATACAGAGTGAAGTAAGTCAGAAAGAGAAAAACAAATACTGTATGCTAACACATATATATGGAATCAAAAAAAAAAAAAAAGGTCATAAAGAACCTAAGGGCAAGACAGGAATAAAGATGCAGATCTACTAGAGAATGGACTTGAGGACAGGAGGAGGGGAAAGGGTAAGCTGGGACAAAGTGAAAGAGTGGCATGGACATATATACACTACCAAATGTGAAACCGATAGCTAGTGGGAAGCAGCCGCATAGCACAGAGAGATCAGCTCGGTGCTTTGTGACCACCTGGAGGGGTGGGATAGGGAGGGTGGGAGGGAGGGAGATGCAAGAGGGAAGAGATATGGGGATATAAGTATATGTATAACTGATTGACTTTGTTATAAAGCAGAAACTAACATACCATTGTAAAGCAATTATACTCCAATAAGGTTGTTAAAAAAAAAAGGGGGATATGATTGAGCTAATTAAATAAACACATATCATTGAAAAAAATCATGATAATCTTTTTTTGTTGTTTTGTTTTGTTTTGTTTTGCAGTACGCGGGCCTCTCACTGTTGTGGCCTCTCCCATTGCAGAGCACAGGCTCCGGACGCACAGGCTCAGCAGCCATGGCTCACGGGCCCAGCCGCTCCGCAGCATGTGGGATCCTCCCAGACCGGGGCATGAACCCATGTCCCCTGCATCGGGAGGTGGACTCTCAACCACTGCGCCACCAGGGAAGCCCATAATAATCTTATTTGTTAACTTAAGGAATTTGAACCTTACACTGAAAGCTTTGGGGTAACTAGTTAAAAGACTTAAAGCAGAGAAGTAACATGATCAGATCCATCACAGCCACACTGGACAGCTCACTGATCCTCAGAAGGCACACATTTTCTCCACTAGGTCCATTCTCTTTCTCTTGTTTAGAGTGCCTTGAGTCCCAGGTGAAATATTACCTCTGCTCTGTATCCTGTACATTCACCACACTTTCTTTTATTACACTCATTTTATATGTATGTTCCTCCCACTAGACTAGGATCACTAGACTTGACTGTGTTTTACCCTTGTAACCTTAGCACAACACTTGGCCCACAGAAAGTGTTCATGGAATGTTTACTGAGCCAAATCTAACTCAAGCTACATGTACACACACGCACACATGCACACACACACCACACACACGCACACACACATCAATTTGATGAGGTCCTGAGCGTAAGAAAGTCAGGCATAGAAGGATATGCTCACAAAGTTCAAACGGAGCTTAAGTACTGTCTAGTCTTATTATGGATTTAAAGTCCCTCAAATATCAAAATTATCTAAAGGATAGGTACTTTAGAGAAGGCCAAAGATATAATAATCTTGTCATTTAAAATTTCCATAAATGTTACAGCCTTAAGACAAAAAAGTATAACTTGTAACTAGCTTAAGAAAAGTGAAAGCAAATAACTTTGATTCATATTATTTTTTCTTACCAATAAAGAAGTAAGGGTTTTACAACCTCAGTCTGAATATTTTTTAAGTGTTCTTCATTCCACTGAGATCCAACTAGCAGTTTAAATTTTGATAAGATTTCTGCAGAAAGGTAGCAGTCTCCACTGCTCACTAGATAGCATTTTTTCATCTTCTCAATATGTCTGAAATAAAACACATACACAAACTTACACACACATTGACACAATATTCAACTAGCCAAATATTTTCACTTCCAAAATGTTTCAGGCAAGTAATGAACTATCTTAAAACCAAAAGTGAGTTACAGGGAGATATAAATATTTCTCACAGATATGGAAATGGGAAGGGTATTTTTGGTAGGCCGAACAACGGCCTTACAAAGATGTCCATATCCTAATCTCCAGAACCTAAGAATGTTACCTTACATGACAGAAGGGACTCTGCAGATGTGATTAGGATTTTGAGGAGATCATCCTGGCTTATCTAGTTGGTGCTAATGTAATCTTAACAGTCCTTCTAAGATGGAGGCAGGAGCGTAACAGTCATAGAGAAAAGAAGTGAGGATAGAAGCAGCAGTCAGAGAGGAGAAAAGATGTCATGCTGCCGGCTTTGGAGATGGAGGAAGGGGGCATAAGGCCAGGAAAGTAGGTGGCCTCAGAAGCTGGAAAAGGCAAGGAAATGGATTTTCCCCAGAGTGTTCAGAAGGAATGCAGCCCTGCATACCCATTTTAGATTTCTAACCTTTCAACTGTAAGAAAATTAATTTGTGTTGATTTAAGCCACTTAGTTTGTGGTAATTTATTACAGCAACAATAGGAACTAATACAGTATAAATTCTGAAGAATCTATGTAGGTTGCTTGCATATCCCTTCCCTAACATGTCTTGGCAAGTGGTAGTGGCCTTCTACCCTGGGATCAATCAGGTCATGCTTCATAATCAACCATTTGGTAATCCCTGCTCTTATAACTGTGTACAACAATGACATTATGATCATTATGATCAACAACAGTGGCATTATGATCTGAATGTCACTGAGATAACTGGAATAATCCAGTCACTAGTACTTACTCAGTCAAACCTTTAATGGGAACTGCAGTCTACTATAGTTGATCTGCTTCAGAGTTCAGAGCAGATCAGGAAAACACAAGATAAGGACTTTCCTAAAGCAGGGTCCTCTTAAGGTTCTTAAGACTTATAATGACCTAAAACATATGGAGCAGCTGAAGACCTGTGCCCCATCAGACTTTTAAGAGGCTCCCTAGAGGATATCCAGCATCATATCTAGCAGCTATCACATTCAGATATGAATGTCGAAGTGGCATCTGACTAAAGACCATAGAATTTGTTAACTGAGCAGGCTGTTGGGAACAGCCAGCCCCTTACACTGGCATAAGGTATCTTTTACATAAATCAATATTATTATAATAAAATAAATCTTATTATTATTCATTCCTCTAAAAGTATAAATTACATTTAAATATTTATTTCAGGCTTTCTGCTGGTGCTTAGATGACCCAAACTAATATTCTATAATTTGGTTTTAGAACTATTGAAAAATAAAAAAGTAGAAATACCTTTGATGTCTTCCAGGATCCTTAAGAACTTTTAACCTCTCAATATCCATCCAGAGCCACCAATATCTCTCCCCAAATGTACCTTTTATAAATTTCTTAAATCTTTCGAACTCCCTTCTATTGCCAATGTCATAAGTTTTGTGAGAAATACACCAATTAGCCCTGCTTTCTAGTCCAACACTCTCAGTTTTTGAAACTGCTTGTGCTAACATGTCTTCCGACTTTTCCTTTCGCGTTTCACTCAGCAAAACATTCTTGCCAGAGGTAGTCCCCAAACACTCATCAAATACCACTTCTGTTACATTTCTGAAATTTATATAATCTGGGCTTTCTCTAAGTGGTGCTCCAAGAATTTGATGGATTGCCACTCTCAAAATAAAGTTTATATAAGATCTTAAAAATTCTTCACATGTTGAGAAATGCAATGTCAGGCTTTCATCAACATCCTGTTGCTTTTCAAGGTGTGTCCTCAGAAGAGCTTGAGAAGGAGTGTCTTGTAGAGATACAGGCCCATCTTCTTCAAATTCGGAAATTAGCCTAGTGGTTGTAGATGGGCTCTTTTTTGTCCTGGGGTGAACTCCATCATCAAAGATAAAACTCTCTGTATTAAACCATAAAAGGCTATTAGATCAGATATAAATGTAAAAGTTTTCTTTTAATTATTAACTAGATGTTATAGAGCTAGGATGGCAAATGGGTTTATCATCGGTAGTGACTGCAGGGACCAGTGTCATGAGGAGTCTAAGGCTACATTTGGGATCAGTAGAGAAAAAAACTGCCAACAGGGATTAGCCATGTCTTCCCTGGACATGAAAGGGGATATTGGTGGCAGATGAATTAAATATTTGATATCCTTAATAAAGAGGATCTTCAAAAAGACATTATACACTTTTAAAATGTAATATTCCAGGCTGAAAATGTCAACATACAAAGGCCAAATCTATTAAAGAATTAGAATGTGTACATCAAACAACTGTATGTACTTTAATATTTCATGTTCTATGGTAAAATAAAATTAGCTGCCATAGGTGATGAGATGATAGATGAACAGACCAGAACTGGAGTCATACTAGCAATTTAAAAAATTCATACTAGCAATTTTAAAAATTGCTAGTCATACTAGCAATTTTAAAAATTACTACTATACTTACAACCTATCATTAAAATTACAGAATTGCATAAGGCCCTTGTGAAGACTTACAAATACAAATGGATTGCTTTTACACTTTTTCTAAAGATATAGTCTAGCCCCTATTCTTCTGTCTTTCAGAAATCAGTGAAATATCTGATATCAGTGCTTTATTTCACATGGCAAACCTACCCCTTGCAAAGCCGTGGATCAGGAAAACCCTGATCCATGTGTCCCACTCTCCGTTTTCTCAGTAACAGATTTCAAGTCTCAATGAACTGGAAATGTTTCATTACAATTTTAATTGAAAATAAATATACTAAACTTCCCCAAAATTGAGATTAGATTTTTGTAAACCTGTGAAAGGATACTGGGTATACACTCAACCCCACAGACTTGGTGGTAAAGTGCAAGCCTGGCACTTCTGCTCACTGCCTTCCTGCTATCCTTTCTCTTCCTGCTTACTAACGTCACTCTCCAATTTTCTATTTTACTATTTGGGGAAAATAGTAAGAAATCTATAAATTCAGCAATTTCCAATTAGGAAGATGATTTTCCCCTTTACCTAGATTTGGGTTCAATCCTAGAGAATCCAGACTTATCACCTCCAGAGGTTGCTTATACTTTTCAAAGGAATTATGTAAGAATTGTTAGTGAATTTCTGAGTTTCCCTCCTGAATCACATTGCAAGATTTTTTTTCCATCTAGGAATATCATATTTAATTACTCCCATTTCTGGAAGGTTCCCTTTATTTATGAAAAGTTTGCATCATCCACAAAAGTTCCCCACAGTAGAAATTTATCTGCTTTTCAAGGTGAGAAACAGTCTGAACTTAAAAATAGAAGGAAAACTCAAGTTCCATAAATCACTATTTACTTTGGGGAGAAGAGAAAGGTTGCACCTACTTCATTTCAAAGTCTTAATAATAAGAATTTGTAAACTGTGACAGGAAATAATGACAAGACAAATATTTACTGACTGTCCATTAGGTACGAAGCACTAAGCATTTTCTATACATTCAGTATGTATGCATCATTAGTTTAATCTTACAGATGACAAAAGCAAAGCTCCCAGAAGTGGAGTAATTTGCAGAAGTCACAAACTAATAAGTATCAGAGTTGGGTTCTAAACTCATTCTCTTTTCACTATATCAGGTTGTCTCTTGAAAAACAGTAGAAAGTGGTGTTGAGGGGAGATAATTTTTTCTCCCCATCCACTAAGTGTTGTACTGTTAAGTTTAGAATAACAACAAAAGATGTAAAAAGGAGTTCTGAGGTCATTCTTGTCCTTTTCTGCTTACCAGAAACAGATGAAATAACTGGTGATCCAATTTTGTTGTGGAATACACAAGAAGGTAATGAAAAGGTTGATACTGTTTGCTGACTTTGTTTTGCTAATGCAAACCAATCTTTTGTTTGAGTATAGGAAGCCTAGGAAGAAAGGAGCACATGTGTTTAACATAAGATTAGCAGTATTCTTCCAGTCATGAATCTGGACAAGTCATTATGATAATATTCATTTGCATAGTGCCATATGTAAAGGAAAAATTATGCCGTGAAAGAAAAGAATGTTGTACACAGAAAAACTCATTAGCTGAGAATAATGGTAAGGAAATTTCAATTCAGATTATTTTCATATTAGATGATCAAAGGAAAGAAATGAGCTCACTACCCATCAAATTCTTCACTCTCCCACCAGAAGCATGCGATCCTAATTCCTGGATTCACTACAAATTCACACCATCTAACTTTAACTTGGCAGTCACCACGGCTCATCAGTCTTTGGATGCATCTTTTGCCAGCTACTCCCATTCACAACTTTCCCAGTTATTTCATGCCCCCAATTCTGTCTGGCCTGGCTCAGTGTTTTTAACAACTCCTCCCTAATACGACAAAAACTTAACTCTCAATAGCACTGGAAACCTCTCCATGCTCAACTTCCCCTTTACCTTAGATTCAGCTTTCACAACTTTGCTTGGATTGGATGCTTCCTGAAGGCTGATTCCTGACTCACCTGCCCCTGGATGGAGCCTTCAATGTTTCCTTTCTTTTGTGTACTCCTGAGCCAGCTGACCCAATTCTCAACCTGACACACAGCTTCTAGAACCCCAGTCCTAAGAAACTCCATCTCAGATTTCCTGGGAAGATTCTTCTTCCTGCTTCTTAGTCATGTCCTCACCTACTCTTCTAGGATAATCCAGCTTGTTCAACAGAAGCAGAAAAGGGAGTGCCCAGCATTACTCTCATTTCTCCTTTCTCCAACCTGGCTGGCCCTTAGCCTAAGGAACACTCACAGAGGAGGCAAGGCTCAAATGGAATAGAATTGTTCCCTGACTATTATGCAGAATTAGCAGGGTAAGTCAGGCCACACAATAAGACCAAAGGCAAGAGAAAGAAATATCAGGTGCCATCGGTGTACTCACTGCCCCTCTTAGAAGTAAGGTTTCCTTGGTAGATAAAAGCTTTGAATCTAATTGCCTTTTGTTTCCTCTTTTCCTTCCTCTAAAACCAAGTCATTTATTACTAATTACATGTTCATTCAACATATTTATTGAATGACTACTCTATTACAAGTAGTATCCTAAGCACTGAGAGGAGACCAAAATAATTAAGGAACTTTCAAGGAATAGAGAGAGACCAACATACAAGAGTCCTTGCTATTTCAACTGCACAAAAAAGATGAGAGAGAAGAAGACAGGGAGAAAGACGTAGTTAGCCAGACATAAAAGCAGTTAACTATTCTACTTTGTACTCTTAAAAGATGGGTCAGTTGTTTGTGTTTAGATGGTATAACTGAAGACTCAAAGAAATATAACCAATTATCATATGGATTAATCCCTATCTATAGTCATGGTTTAGTGATTTAAGGTCCCAAAGAAAACTGAATCCTCAAAGTTTAAAGGCTATTAAAAAAATATATAGTTCAAATATTACTCAAGTTGACAGAAGTGAGCTTTTTCCATCACAGAAACTAGTAAAAGTAAACTAGCTTGGATTTTTATTCTCTTATATTTGATTAAATTTACCTGTAAGGAATCAGAACTTATTCCCCTAGATTGATTCTTTCCTTTGTATGTTTATTGACCCCTACTATCAGTATATTTTTTGACATCCCTAACATTATTATAACATATGGGTAAAGATAAAAAATAAATACCTAAAAGTAAACATAAGAGAAAAGAAAAATGTGCCTTCAGTACATCCCTGAGCATTATTCAGAGGAAATAATGGGACTGGCATAATTTTTTAACATTTTTGCCAAATATTGCTGATAGAACTGTCAAACTACAAAATTAAATAGGAGCTTACACATGAAAAAAATGTTCAAGTAAGATAGGATAAAGATATCCATTCCAACAGAGATGGCAAATAGTTTTCCTCTTGTATGACATCTTTGATCACTTGGAAGTGCCTGCCTAGAATGCTGTGTTGAAAAAGAATTTGTGGCCAAGTCCTAGCTCAGCAGG
>NW_006785037.1:2305400-2306407 GCF_000442215.2 Lipotes vexillifer
CAGCAGGAAAATTGCCATAATTGATTAGCAATCTCTGTCATGAATGCAAACTAGGAGAACAGCAACACATGGGTAACACATTTGCAATTCTTGGTTTTGTAAGGAACTGTGTATTAGAAATGTCTTCCCAGAGAGAAGATCTGATAATTAGAGGCTAAAGAGAAGCAGAATACATGACCCCAAAATATGCCATGGCATTGCGGATTATTGTGAGCTGAAGGAGATCACGACCCAACAGACTCAAGAAAAACACTTACCTCTCCTTTAACTACCTAAAAGAATTTACGTAGGGGGCCTGGCTCAGAGACAGCCAGCACCGGAGATAACTTTTATCTGAATGACCGACCTATCTATATGGCAGGTAAACATCTAATTACCAAACATCTGGTCTTCTTATAGTCCTGTGAATTACCCTCCTCCACTTTGAAGCCCCAGGCCCCTACCCCATTCCTTAGCTCAGGATGGCATATATGCCTCAACTGCCCAACTTGCTCTTGGGTCTTATATTCTTATAGGGTTCCCATACATACTAAATTACATTTGTTTTTTCCTGTTACCCTGTCTTAGGTCATTTTTTTTTGTTTTTAATAGATCAGCCAAAGAACCTAGAAGGGTAGAAGGAAAATTGTTCCGCCCTGGCAGAGGCAAAGATCAAACAACAGTATTCACTAAACTGTGATTCCCCAAAAGGACATTTGATTCTAGGTTAGATCTCTTCAAATGTACCCATACCACCCAACATTCTCCAAGTGTGAAGGGCAAATTTATCTGGTAACAGCTAAACAGTTATGCATTTTATTACTGAAGAATAATCTTGACAATAGGGAAGAGAAGGCCCAATTTATTGTTGTTTTGTACAAAAATTACAGATTCCAAATTATAAAAAATTTGGAATGAACAATGAAACCCTTGCTTCCCAGGTGACATCGGGGATGTTCTTCAATTGTGCATTTTTCCTTTGTACACATGAGGATAATAATTCCAATTACATTTCAGGTGAAAGAGTG
>NW_006785037.1:2306502-2338295 GCF_000442215.2 Lipotes vexillifer
GAGTGTAGGGCAAATAAGTCAGCATAAATCTAAAAGAATAGTTGCTAAATCTACTTCAGAAGTATTTGAAATAATTTTCCTATTCAAGTGGTACAAATGAAATTCATATCCCTAAAATGAGAAGTTTCACTGAAGTGCCAAGACACAAAGAAACACTCACACTTTTACCTTGTCAAGAGAAATGCAGAACTTTTTCATAATTATAACATCATCTTCTTCAACAGGAGAAGGTGGTGGACTGGTTGGTTTTTTCAGGACCCAGGGAGAAAAATCTGCACCTAATGTGATATTCATGCCTGATTCACTCCATCTTACTTGTGAAACCAATTTGGCTAACCTGCATTTCAGAAATCATACAAACTAGAAATAAGTTTCAAATATGGTAGAATTTAGAAAAAAAAAAAACTAAAATTTTGTTTTATGTATTCAAATCAATCCCCCATCCTAACTCTGCAGGATGATTCTCTTAGGATCTGCTAAAATTAATGGCTTATTCATAGAAGTACTAATTAATAATTATTGTTTTAATTTATTTTATTTTTATTTAAAAAAACAGTTGTTCTAAGCAAAAGTCAAATTTTAGTGAAACTTCAGAATGTTTAGGTACTTAAACTTTAGAAGTCAGGGAGCATAAAAGAAAAACATGGCCCTGCACTACAACATTCTGTCTTTTTTATGACACTCATATTCAGTTTTTAACACCCTGAACATAAATACCTTTACAGAAGTAGAAAAAAATTTTAAATATAATGATCAAAGAAGCAGAATTGAAATACATTTATTAGGTACTGTTTCTACAAAATCTCTTTGCAAAAGTTAAGTGATTTTTACCAATGCTCTATCTTATACTATATAGCAAGTGGAATATAAACTCAAATGAGTTTAAAGGTATACAATATTATTAAGAAAGTACAGCAAAATTATTTTTGGTGAAAAAAATCATTAAAAAATATTTATATTGATGGGATTACAATACCTGTATTCAAAGTAACAATCACTTTCCAGAAATGCTGGAAGTCTTTCTTTTTTGACCCAGTGAATACCTTGTTCACGATTGAGACACTATTAGAGGACAAGTGAAAAAGAAAAAGTGTGTCAAAGAAATTCACCATTCAGGACAATGATGGCCTAATCACTAGAGCAATATTACCTCTAGCTCTTACAGGGAGCCCTGCCTGTACCTTCTATTTGGACGGGAGAGAGTAAGAACCCTGAGTCACAAGTACGTCTTCAATTCTCTCAACAACCCTCTATCAACTATTATGTTTTACGGATTAACAAGCTGAATCCAGAGAACTTAAGTAACTTACTGAAAGAGAAAGAGTGACAAAAAATTCAGTCTCAGTATTTTCACACTCATAAAATGGGTGAAAAATAATCACAAACAGAAAAAGAACTAACCAGAAAACTTGGTAAGACTGCTAGAGTGACTGCAAGCCCTTTGTCCTTCCAATTTTAGGAAATTTTGTTAAATATCTAACATCACCAGGCATTATCATTGAGGATACCAAGGTTAACAAGAAAGAGAAGGCCCTTCCTTTAAGGAGTCTGCAGATAATTCAATAAGCAATAATAACAGAGTGCTGTAAGCACCAGAAGTTCAGGATTCTGTGGGAGGCCACATGGGCATGAAAACCAGCAAGGGTTTCCCACAGAACATGACTGGTGGGGCGGGGGGGACAGAGTCAAGATGGAGGAATAGGAGGATGGGGAATTCGCCTCTCCCCACAAGTACATCAAGAATACATCTACATCTACAAATGGAACAATTCTCACAGAGCACCTGCTGATCACTAGCAGAGGACCTTGGACACCTGAAAGGTCAAGAAAAATCCCCATGCAACCAGGTAGGACTTAAGAAAGAAAAAAAGAAGAGGAAACAGGACGGGACCTGCACCCCTGCAGGGGAGCTGAAGGAGAGGAGAGGTCCCCGCACTCAGGGAAGCCTCCTCACTGGTGGGGAGACCAGCTGGGACAGAGAGGGAGCTTCAGGGGCTCGGAGGAGAGGGCAGCAACCAGTCTGGCAGACAGGACAGAGTAAGACCTACATGGATGGTCCAGATGGTCCGTGCCGCAGCCCTGAGCTCCCCAGACCGAGTCCTGTGTCTGCTGGTGCGGAGCGGGGCTGCATGCTGGAACATGGGGTCTGGAGAGTGGACTCAGGGAGGGGACAGATGTTGGCTGTGAAGGGACAGCCTGAAAGGACGGGAGTAAAGAGCTCCACGATTGGGAATGTTTGTGGAAGAAGCCCAGGCCGCCATAGAAGTGGAGTGCCATTGGTGAGTGGCACACAAGGGGTGAGGCCACCCCTGCAGCCCCCTTCCCCATGCACTGGCCCCTGCCTCCGGGGGCATTAGGATGGTCACCTGCCTGAGCAGGCTCGCATGCCCCACCTGTTGCCGCCTCCACTCCCGCCCACCTGGGTGGGTGCATGTGCTCTGGGACAGCCTGAAGAGCAGATGCTAGTGGGAGGAACACATACAGAGGTGGGGCTGAAACCACAGCTGAGCCCCAGGGGCAATGCAACTAAGGAAGAAGAGCTGAAATCTCTCCTTGAGGCTCTGCAGGAACCACGGATTTACACCCCCACTGTTGGCACTGTAAACTCAGCAACTGAGGAACGTCCAAATGGACGAGTGCTCCCATAGCTGAGACGGGTCTAGCTTTAGCAGCTGTGGGCTTTGTGGGCACATCCACACGGGGATTGGACCAGGCCAGAATCTAAGCTGCCTCCACAGCTACCACAGTGGCTCCAGGTACCCGACTACTGCAGTCCTGGGATATGACTTCAGTGGATTTGCACTGGTGGCCCGGTGAAAACAACGCCTGAGAGATGCCAGGGCCAACTGCCGGCATACCCACGGTTAAGGGGGCACTGAGAGCAGTTCCAACAACAGTGTAATTTGTGAGCCAACACAATGGGTGAAAAGTGACACGACAGAGTTCACTCACAGGTGAAGCAGCTCCAGAGGAGGAAAACTCAGTGGCTTCTCTCCCAGTGGGAGTGCTCCAATCTCACCTACTGCATACCACAATTAGAAACACAGCTCAGAAACGGATCTGAGGGCCGCAGACCCTGCCCCTGACAGGGAATTAACAACCACAGAGCAAAGAGGAGGCTCCGCTCAATATCCAGTGCAGGCTTAGGTCATCACAACATCAGTCACACCTCCTATCAAGGGGATAATGGCCAGCATACACTGAGGAAAGAGGTAGCAGACATCCATACTAAAAACAGCCCTTGCACCAAAAAATATTAAACACACAGAGACTACATAGGGACATTCCCACATAAAAATAGCCCTTCAAGACAGTCTCAGGGTCAGGCATTAGGAGGAAGAACCACAGGGCTGGAAGAAACAGACACTCTACTCTTGGAGGGTGCACACAAGACCTCGTGTGTGCTGGGACAGAGCACAAAGCAATACCTCCATAGGAACCACAGCTAGACCTAACTAGGGTCTGAGAGGGTTTCCTGGGGAGGTGGGGGTTGGCTGTAGCTCACTGTCGGGGCAGGGACACTGGTGGCGGAGGTGGGGCTTTGTGGGCACCAGAGAATACTGGACCCCAGAGAATACTGATCAGTGTGAGCTCTCCTGGAGGTCCCCACTTTGCACTAAGACCTGGCTACACCCAACAGCCTACAGGCTGCAGAGCTGGAATGCTTCAGACCAAACAACCAGCAGGACAGGAACACAACCCCATCCATCAGCAGACAGGCTGCCTAAAGTCATACTGAGCTCATAGCTACCTCAAAACACACCCCTTGTCACAACCCTGCCCATCAGATGGACAAGGCCCAGCTCCACTCACCAAAGGGCAAGCACCAGTCCCTCCCACCAGGAAGCCTGCATAAGCCTCTGGACCAACCTCACCCACCAGGGGGCAGACACCAGAAGCAATAAGAACTATGGTCCTGCAACCTGTGGAAAGGAGACCACAAACACAGGAAGTTCAACAAAATGAGATGACAGAGAAATATGTTGCAAAAAAAGGAACAAGATAAAACCACACAATAACAACTAAATCAAGAGGAGATAGGCAATCTACCTGAAAAAGAATTCACAGTAATGATAGTAAAGATGATCCAAGATCTCAGAAAAAGAATGGAAGCACAGATCAAGAAGACACAAGAAAAGTTTAACAAGGAGCTAGAAGATATAAAGAACAAACAAACAGATGAACAATAAAATAACTAAAATGACAAAGCACACTAGAAGGGATCAGTAGCAGAGTAACTGAGGCAAAGGAACAAATAAATGAGCTGGAACACAGAGTGGTGGAAATCACTGCCACAGAACAGAATAAAGAAAAAAGAATGAAAAGAAATGAGGACAGTCTCAGAGACCTCTGGGACAACATTAAACACACCAACATTCATTTTATAGGGTCCCAGAAGGAGAAGAGAAAGAAAAAGGACCTGAGGAAATTTTTGAAGATATTATAGCCAAAAATTTCCCTAACATGAGAAAGGAAACACTCAAGTCCAGAAAGTGCAGAGAGTCCCATACAGGATGAACCCAAGGAGGAAAATGCCGAGACAGATATTAATGAAACTGACAAAAATTAAAGACAAAGAAAAAATATTAAGAGCAACAAGGAAAAAGCAACAAATAACATACAAGGGAATCTCCATGAGGTTATCAGCTGATTTTTAAACCAGAAATTCTGCAGGCCAGAAGGGAGTGGCACAATATATTTCAAGCAATGAAAGGGAAAAACCTACAACAAAGAACACTCTACCCAGCAAGGTTCTCTTTCAGATTCAACAGAAAAAACAAAAGCTTTAGAGACAAGCAAAAGCTAAGAGAATTCAGCACCACCAAACAAGCTTTACAACAAATGCTAAAGGAACTTCTCTAGGTGGGAAAGAGACCAGCAACTTAAAACAACCTTGTACCTATATAGACTGCTGTATCAAAACCTCATGGGAACAGCAAACCCCAAAACTGCAATAGACACACAAACAAAAAAGAAAAGGCAACCCAAACACAATACCAAAGATAGTCATCAAATTACAAGAGAAGAGAACAAAAGATGAAGGGAAGAAAAAAGACCTACAAAAACAAATCCAAAACAATTAAGAAAATGTCAATAGGAACATTCATATCAATAATTACCTTAAATGTAAAAGGATTAAATGCTCCAAACAAAAGATACAGACTGGCTGAATGGATACAAAAACAAGACCCATATATATGCTGTCTACAAGAAACCCATTTCAGATCTAGGGACACAAACAGACTGAAAGTGAGGGGATGGAAAAAGGTATTCCATGCAAATGGAAACTGAACATTATGGGATTAGAAATCAATTACAGGAAAAAAAAACTATAAAAAACACAAACATGTAGAGACTAAATAATATGTTACTAAACAACCAATGGATCACTGAAGAAATAAAAAATACCTAGAGACAAATGACAATGAAAACACAATGATCCAAAACCTATGGGATGCAGCAAAACCAGTTCTAAGAGGGCAGTGTATAGTTATACAAGCCTACCTCAAGAACAAGAAAAACCTCAAAAAAAAGAAAAAAAAACCCTAACCTTACACCTAAAGCAACTAGAGAAAGAGAACAAATAAAACCCAAAGTTAGTGGAAGGAAAGAAATCATAAAGATCAAAGCAGAAATAAATGAAATAGAGACAAAGAAAACAATAGATAAGATCAATGAAACTACAAGCTGGTTCTCTGAAAAGATAAACAAATTGATAAACCTTTAGCCAAACTCATCAAAAAAAAAAAAAAAGGAAGATGGCTCAAAAATCAATAAAATTAGAAATGAACAAGGAGAAGTTATAAATGATATCACGGCAATACAAAGGATCATAAGAATCTACTACAAGCAACTATATGTCAATTAAATGGACAGCCTAGAAGGAATGGACAAATTCTTAGAAAGGTACAACCCTCCAAGACTGAACCAGGAGGAAATAGAAAATATGAACAGACCAATTGCAAGTACTGAAATTGAAACTGTAATTTAAAAACTTCCAACACACAGAGGTCCAGGGCTAGATGTCTTCACAGGGGAATTCTATCAAACATTTAGAGAAGAGATAACACCTATCCTTCTGAAACTCTTCCAAAAAATTGCAGATGAGGGAACACTCCCAAGGTCATCTATGAGGCCACCATCACCCTGATACCAAAACCAGACAAAGATACAACAATAAGAGAACATTACAGGCCAATATCACTGATGAACATTGACACAAAAATCCTCAACAAAATACTAGCAAACAGAATCCAACAACACATTAAAAGGATCATACACCATGATCAAGTGGAATTTATCCCAGGGATTCAAGTATTCTTCAATATACACAAATCAATCAATGTGATATACCACATTAACAAACTGAAGAATAAAACCATACGATCTCAATAGAATCAGAAAAAGCTTTTGACAAAATTC
Source organism: Lipotes vexillifer (assembly GCF_000442215.2). Classification (NCBI taxonomy): domain Eukaryota; kingdom Metazoa; phylum Chordata; class Mammalia; order Artiodactyla; family Lipotidae; genus Lipotes; species Lipotes vexillifer. The sequence continues at coordinate 2,312,926 of NW_006785037.1, forward strand.
AACACCCAATTATGACAAAAACTCTCCAGAAAATGGGCATAGAGAGAACATACCTCAACATAATAAGGGCCATATACAACAAACCCAAAGCAAACATCATTCTCAATGGTGAAAAACTGAAAGCATTTCCTCTAAGATCAGGAACAAGACAAGGATGTCCACCACTCTCACCACTTTTACTCAGCATAGTTTTGGAAGTCCTGGCCATGGCAATCAGAGAAGAAGAAGAAATTAAAGGAATACAAATTGGAAAAGAAGTAAAACCGTCACTGTTTGCAGATGACATGATGCTATACATAGAAAATCCTAAAGATGCTACCAGAAAACAACTAGAGCTCATCAATGAATTTGGTAAAGTTTCAGGATACAAAATTAATGTGCAGAAATCTCTTGCATTCCTGTACACTAAAAATGAAAGATCAGAAAGAGAAATTAAGCAAACAATCCCATTCACCACTGCAACAAAAAGAATAAAATACCTAGGAATAAACCTACCTAAGGAGGTAAAAGACTCAGAAGACTATAAGACACTGATGAAAGAAATCAAAGATGACACAAACAGATGGAGAGATATACCATTTTCTTGGATTGGAAGAATCAATATTATCAAAATGACTAAAATACCCAAAGCAATCTACAGATTCAATGAAATCCCTATCAAATTACCAATGGCATTTTTCAGAGAACTAGGACAAAAAATTTTTAAATTCGTATGGAATCATGAAAGACCCCAAAGAGCCAAAGCAATCTTAAGAAAGAAAAAAGGAGCTGGAGAAATCAAGCTCCCTGACTTCAGACTATACTATAAAGTTACAGTAATCAAAACAGTATGGTACTGGCACAAAAACTGAAATATAGATCAATGGAACAGGATAGAAAGTCCAGAGATAAACCCACACACCTATGGCCAACTAATCTATGACAAAGGAGGCAAGAATACACAAGGGAGAAAAGACAGTTCTTCAATAAGTGGTGCTGGGAAAACTGGACAGCCACATGTTAAAGGATGAAATTAGAACACTCCCTAACACCATACACAAAAATAAACTCAAAATGGATTAAAGACCTAAATGTAAGGCCGATACTATAAAACTCTTAGAGGAAAACATAGAACACTCTCTGACATAAATTGCAGAAATATCTTTTTGGATCCACCTCCTAGAGTAATGAAAATAAAAACAAAAATAAACAAATGGACGTAATTAAACTTAAAAGCATTTGCACAGCAAAGAAAACCATAAATGAGACAAAAAGACAACCAACAGAGTGGGAGAAAATATTTGCAAACCTAAGTGACCAACACGGCATTAACCTCCAAAATATACAAACAGCTCATGCAGCTCAATAACAAAAAGCAAACATCCCAGTCAAAAAATGGGGAGGACATCTAAATAGAAATTTCTCCAAAGAAGATATACAGATGGCCAAAAAGGCACATGAAAAGATGCTGAACATCACTAATTATCAGAGAAATGCAAATCAAAACTACAGTGAGGTATCACCTCACACTGGTCAGAATAGCCATCAACAAAACATCTACAAACAGTAAATGCTGGGGAGGATGTGGAGAAAAGGGAACCCTTCTACACTGTTGGTGGGAATGCAAATTGGTACAGCCACTATGGAGAACAGTATGGAGTTTCCTTAACAAACTAAAAATAGAGCTACCATGCCATCCAGCGATCCCACTCCTGGGCATAAACCCTGAGAAGACCATAATTCAAAAAGATACATGCATCCCAATGTTCACTGCAGCATTATTTACAATATCCAGGACTGGAAGCAACCTAAATGTCCATTGACTGAAGAAAAGATAAAGAAGATGTGGTACATATATGCAATGGAATATTACTCAGCCATTAAAAAAGAATGAAACAATGCCATTTGCAGCCACATGTATGGACCTAGAGGCTGTCATATGACAGTCAGACAGAGAAGGACAAATATCATATGATATCACTTATATGTGGAATCTAAAAAAATGGTACAAATGAACTTATTTACAAAACAGAAATAGAATCATAGATGTAGAAACAGTCTTACGGTTATGGAGGGAAGGGGGAAAGGATAAACTGAGAGATTGGGATTGACATATACACACTACTATTATATATAAAATAGATAACTAATAAGGACCTACTGTATAGCACAGGGAACTCTACTCAATACTCTGTAATGACCTATATGGGAAAAGAATTTGAAAAAGAATACTTGTGTATGTATAACTGAATCACTTTGCTGTGCACCTGAAACTAACATAACATTGTTAATCAACTATACTCCAATAAAAATTTTTAAAAATTATAATTGACTGGAAGCATGATTAGCTAGGTTAAAGAGGGAAGGAGGAAAGAAATAAAGATAAGTTTAGTTTAATAGATCACAGGGTAAGATTTCAGAGATGGAGGGAGGAAGGCTGGAGAAGTAGGCAGGGCCCTGATTATGAGTAGTCTTTTAAATAACATTATGGAGTTTAGATTTTATCTTGAAGTTGTGATGGCCACGTGAATTTACGGAAGAGTTACTAAGTTGCTAAGACATTTATACACTATTGTTTCTATTTTGTCTTATATTCACTTTTTCCAGAATTCTAATCAATGCCAGTACCTTGGACACTAAACAAATGCTAATGATAAGTAAAACAACCAATAAAGTACACATTTCAGTGAGGCAAATGTGTCTGCACTATGTGGCTTCCACTGACTGTCTGCTAAAGCAAAAATTTTGCTGTGATATTAACGTCAGAGTCAACGCAGACCACTGCTATCTCCTTTGAGGAAATCGCAGGCTCACACAGCAGTGCTGCCACCATCTGAGAAGCTAATGTTCTTGGGGGTGCACCTGTGCTCAGCAATGCTGACATGTGGCACCAAGTCATTAGGCTCCCCAGGACTAGAAAACTGAGCAAACAATGGTTTCCTCCTGTTTAGCCAAAAACACCCACTTGCCTTCACAAAAGACTATCTTCTGGGTACTGAAAGAATAGAAGAAACTTTGGAAACAGCCAGCACCTGAACAGTAGCATCTTGTTGACTGTCTCACTGCTTATCAGTGAGATCTGAAGGACATTTGGATCTTGAGTAAGAAGGATTCCATATATGCTACATACTGACAACCAACCACACAGGAGTCTTGAATTCTCATGAGCAATGTATTCAATGTATCACAGAAAGACACCAGACCTCACATAAAAATGGACATAAACACTTGAGGAATTCTACAAGGCCGTGGAACTAGTCAGTTCATACAAAATCAGTTTGCCTAATATTTATCTAATGAACAGTTCACCTATAACTCTTTCCTTTTTGTATGTTTTGCATCTATTTGACCTAAAAATTAAGTGAAAAGTATAAAAAAATAAAATCAAAATTGAAGAAAAGTCTTTAGTCAAACTGCTAAAAAATCCTTTCAAGGTGTTTTTAAGTAACTAAAATATAAAGACCAAAAAGATACAAAACAACCCTGCCAACCATAGAAGGATAAATTAATAAATACTATAAGAAATACAAAAATAATTTACCTAAAATAAAATTATTTAATCCTTAAAACTAAAAAAAATGTTAAGAAAGAAAAACAGATAACCAAAAGGTTAGGGGAAACTGGCTGCCGGTAAATCACTCTAGAACTACTTCCAATTAGCCATACACAAGCTCTTTAAACTGTCACCAGGATTAGATTAATAAAAATTATATTTATATGTACGAGCAACTAAATAAAGCATGGCTATCTACCAATGGACTAGATTTTCTGTCTAGCCATTTATTGAAGTATAAATTACATAGAGTAAAATCCATCCTTTTTAGTACACAGTGCTACAAGTTTTGACAATTACATACAGTCATTTAACCATGACTACAATCAAGATGTAGAATAGTTCCAACAGCTCCAAACCTCCTCATGACACTGCAGTCAATGACTCCCTCCAACCCCAGGCCCTGGCAACCACTGACAGGTTCTCTATATAGTTTTGCCTTTCCCAGAATGTCATATAAATGGAATCAATATAGTATGTAGCCTTTGACTCTGGCTTCTTTCATTTAGCATAATGCATGTGAGATTGATCTATGTTCTTCCATGGATCATTAGTCCATTCCTCTTCTTGCTGAGTAGTACTCCACTGTACTGATGAACCACATTTTATTTATCCATTCCCAGTAAGGAAATTTGGGTTGTTTCTAGCTTTTGGTGATTATAATAAAACAACTAGAGACATTCACATACAGGTTTTTATGTGAACATAACTATTTCTCTTGGGTTAATATACAGGAATAAGATAGATAGGTAGTATGGTATGTGTTTAACTTAGGAAGAACTGCCAAACTGTTTTCCCAAATGTAATTTGCATCAACAATGTAAGAGTTGTAGATGCTCTGCATCCTGGCTAGCATTTTGTATTGTCAATATTTATTTGTTGTTTATTTTGTACATCATAATAGGTGAGGAGAAATAGTTCATTGTGATGTGTGTATGTGCGAACACTTTTTTTTAATAACAGCTTTAAGATATAGCTTACGTTTCACACAACTCATCCATTTAAAGTATAAGCTAATGATTTTAGTATATTCAGAAACCATCACCACAAATTTAGAACATTTTCATCACCCTCTCCAAAAAACCCATACCCATTAGCAATCACTCTCCATTCATTCCAACTCTTCCACCTCACCTCCCAATGTTGAACGCACTTCTCTTATGACTAAAGATGTTGAGCATCTTTTCATATGTGTATTGGTCACTTTTACATCTTCTTTGGAGAAATATCTATTCAGATCCTTTGCCCATTTTTAAATTGGGTAGTCCTTTTATTGTTGAGTTGTAAGAGCTCTTTACACAGTCTAGATACACAGTCCTTATCAGATATATGATTGGCAAATATTTTCTGCCATCCTGTGGGTTGTCTTTTCACTTTCTTTAGACCATGAAAGTTTTAAATTTTTATTTATCTATTTTTTTCTTTTGTTGTTTATGCTTTTGGTGTGATACCTAAAATACCAATGCCTATATAAGGTCATGAAGATTTACATTTGTGTTTTCTTGTGAAATATGCTTCATTATTAGTATTTTTTGCATTGCTAGATTCAGTTTGCTGTTTTTGAACTTTTTTGTGTCTATGTTCATGAGGGATATTAGTTTGTAAGCTCTTCTTTTCTTTGAAATTTCTTTATCTAGTGTTGGTATAAGGATAATGCTGGCATTATAAAATGAGTTGGAAATTGATTCCTTCTTTTTTTTTTGGAAGAGTTTTCATAAATTTAGTATTACTTCATCTTTAAAGGTTTGACAGAATTCACCAGTGAAGTCATCTGGACCTGGAGTTTTCTTCGTGGGAATCTTCTTCCCCCAAGACTTATTTTTTTGGAGCAGTTTTAGGTTTACAACAAAACTGAGAAGATAAAGATTTCCTGTATATCTCCTGCATCCACATATGCAGCCTCCCCCTTTATGAACATCACTCACAGAATGGTACATTTTTTACCAAGAATGAACCTACATTGACACATCATAATCAACCAAAATCCATTGTTTACCTTAGGGTTCACTCTTGGTGTTGTACATTCTATGGGTTTGGACAAGTGTATAATCACATATATCCAGCAGTGTAATATCATACAGAGTATTTTCACTACCCTAAAAAACCTCTATGCTCTGCCTATTCATCTCTGGCCCCTGGAACCCCTAGTAATCACTAATCTTTTTTTTTTTAATATTTTGACATGCTTGATTTTATTCTGTATTTTTTTGAATTTTATTTTATTTATTTTTTTTATACAGCAGGTTCTTATCAGTTATCCATTTTATACAAAACCACTAATCTTTTCATTGTCTACATAGATGTGCCTTTTCCAGAATATTATATAGTTGGAATCATACAGTATGTAGCCTTTTTTCAAATTGGCTCCTTTCACTTAGAAATATGTATTTAATGTCCCTCCATGTATTTTTTGTGGATTGAAAGCTCATTTCTTCTTACCACTCTATAATATCGCATTGTCTGTATGTAGACAGTTTAGTTATCCACTCATCTAATGAAGGGCATCTTAGTTGCTTCCAAGTTTTGACAATTATGAATAAAGCTACTATAAACATCCATGTGCAGCTTTCTGTATGGGCATATATTTTCAACTCCTTTGGGTAAATAACCAGGGAGTATGATTGCTGAAATGTATGCTAAGAGTATGTTAGTTTTGTAAGAAACCATCCAAATATCCTCCAAAGTGGCTGTACCACTTTTGCATTTCCACCAGCAATGTATCTGATTTCCTGTTGCTCCACATCTTCATTAACATTTGGTGTTGTCAGTGTTCTGGATTTTGGCCATTGTAATAGGTGTGACTAGTATCTTACTGTTGTTTTAATTTGCATTTTCCTGATGACATATAATGTGGACCATCTTTTATATACTTACATGCCATTTCTATATCTTCTTTGGCCCATTTTAAAATCAGGTTGTTTTCTTATCGTTAGTTTGGATAACAGTCCTCTATCAGATGTGTCTTTTGCTAATATTTTCTTCAAGTCTTTGGCTAGTCTTTTAATTCTCTCGATAATAATGTCTTATGCAGAGCAGAAATTTTTAAATTTAATGAAATTCAGCTTAACAATGATTTCTTTCATGGATCATGTCTCTGATATTGTATCTAAAAAGTCACCTTACCAAAGGTTATCTAGGTTTTCTCCTGTATTATCATCTAGCAGTTTTATAGTTTTGTGTTTTGCATTTAGGACTATGATCTACTTTTGAGTTAATTTCTGTGAAGGGTGTCAAGTCTGTGTCTAGATTCATTTCTTTTGCACTGGATGTCCAGTTGTTGCTGCACCATTTGTTGAAAGGAGTGTTTTTTGAAATAAACCTGCTTTCACTTAAAAATATAAAGACTGTTTTGCTCCACTGTATTAACTTTGCTCCTTTGTCAAAGATCAGTTGACTATATTTATGGGAGTCTATTTTGGGGCTCTCTATTCTGCTCCATTGATCTATTTGTGTTTTCTTTCACTGATACCACACTGTATTGGTTAGCGTAACTTTACAGTAAATCTTGAAGTAGGGTTAGCATCAGTCCTCCAACTCTTTTGGCTCCCTACAAAAAATTTAGAATCAGTTTGTTAATATCCATTAAAAAATTTGCTGGGATTTTAATTGAGATTGCATTGAATCTATAAATCAAGTTGGGAAAACTGATATCTTGACAATATCAAGTCTTTCAATCCATGAACATGGACTATCTCTATTTGGTTCCATAATTTCATTCATCAGAGTTTTATAGTTTTCCTCATATAGATCTTGTACATATTTTGTTAGATTTATACCTAAGTATTTCATTTTGGGGGATGCTAGTGGTATTGTTTATTATTATGGTAAATGTTATTATTATGATAAATGGTATTGTTGTTTTATTTTCAAATTCCACTTGTTCATTGTTAGTATATAGGAAAGCAAATGTCATTTGTATGTTAATCTTGTATCCTGCAATGTTGCTATAATTGCTTATTAGTTCCAGGAGTTTTATTGTTTATTCTTTCAGATTTTCTACATAGATGATCATGTCATCTGTGAACAAAGACAGTTTTATGTCTTTCTTCTCAATCTGTATAACTTGTATTTCCTTTTCTTGCCTTACTGCATTAGCAAGGACTTCCATTACAATGTTGAAAAGGATGAGTGGGAGGAGACATCCTTGCCTTGTATCTGATCTTAGTGAGAAAACTTGAGTTTCTCACCATTAAGTACGATGTAGGAAGATTTTAACCTATGAATCCAATTTCTTTAATAGATTTAGAACTATTCAGATTACATATATCCTTTTGAGTTAGCACTGGTAATTTGTATCTTTCAAGGAATATGTCTATTTCACTTAATTACTGAGTTTATGGACATAAAGCTGTTTGTATTCCCTTATCTTCTTTGAATGTCTGCAGTATCCATACTGCTGTCCCTTCTTTCATTTGTAATACTGATCAGTTATTTCTTCTCATATTTTTTTGTCATCATTCTGGCTAAAATTTATCAATTTCATTGATTTTTTTTCAGAGAACTAGCCTTTATTTTCATTGATTTTCTCTCTTGTCTTTCTGTTTTCCATTTAACTGATTATGTCATTTATTTATTTAATTTGGGCTTAATTTTCTATTTCTAGTTTCCTAAGGTAGAAGCTTAGATCATTGATTTGTGATCTTTAGTCTTTTCTAACATAAGCACTTAATGCTATAAATTTATCTCTAAAGAATTATTTAGTTGCATCCCACAAATTTTATGTTGCATTTTTTTTTTTTTTTTTTGTGGTACGCAGGCCTCTCACTGCTGTGGCCTCTCCCGTTGCGGAGCACAGGCTCCGGACGTGCAGGCCCAGCGGCCATGGCTCACGGGCCCAGCCGCTCCGCGGCATGCGGGATCCTCCCGGACCGGGGCACGAACCCGCGTCCCCTGCCCCGGCAGGCGGACTCTCAACCACTGCGCCACCAGGGAAGCCCTGCATTTTAATTTTTATTCAATTCCCCATAATTTCTAACTTCCCTTGGGACTTACTCTTTGAGCTGTTGTTTAATTACATACTTGGGGATTTTCCAGGTGTCTTTCTGTTACTGACTTATAGTTTAATTTTGTTACGGTCAGAGAACTCATTTTGCACGGTTTCAAATCTTTCAAATTTGTTGAAATTTGTATTACAGCCCAGAATTGGTCTATTTTGGTAAATATTCCAAGTGTACTTGAAAAAGACTGTGTACTCTGCAGTTGTGAGGTGAATTATTCTAGAAACATCAATTAGATTGACTGGATTCCTAGTGTTGTTCAGATTTCCTATATCCTTACTGATCTTCTGTCTTTTTTTTTATTGGATTACTGGGAGAACAGTGTTTAAGTCTTTAACTATAACTATGGATTGTCTATTTCTCTTTTCAGTGCTATCAGCTTTTATTTCATGTATTCTGAAGCTCTTTTGTAAGGTGCATAATTATGGGTTGTTATGCTTTCTTGGTGAATTGATCCCTTTATCACTATGTGATGTCTCTTTATATCCATAGCAAGATGCCTTCTTCTGAAGTCTACTCTGATATTAATACAGTCACTCCAGCTTTCTTTCAATTAGTAATTGTATGGTATAGCTTTTTGCATTCTTTTACTTACAACAAAATTTTGTATTATATTTAAGGTGATGTTCTTACAGACAGAAAATAGTGGTGGGTCTTTTTTTTAACCCATCTGACTCTAACTCTTAATTGGGGTGTGTAAGCCATTTAAATTTAATGTAATTATTTATGTATATGATTAAGGTGCTCCTAATTACTGATGTGGTTTGCTCAAAATCTACCATCTTGTTTTCTGCTTGTTCCGTATATCCTTTATTTCTTTTTTCCTCATTTTCTGCCTGTTTTTGGTTTGAGTACTTTCTTATTCCTTTTTGTCTCCACTATTATTATATGATTTATACCTCTTTAAAATATTTTTAAATTGTTGCCCTGTTGTTTACAGTATGTATATTTAATGAATCACAGTCTACCTCAAATATATCGAGTAAGATCACCTTTTAGATCTTTCTGAGAGACTGTGTCAAAATACATAACTCAAGTTAAGAAGCTCCTTGTACACAGATATTGAATCATTATGTTGTACACCTGAAATTAATATAATGTTCTATGTCAACTGTACCTCAATAAAAAAAATAAGAAGCTCCTAAAAAAACAGTTTTTAACAATAAAGAAATAGGTTATAAAGACTTCCATGAAATAAAAAATTTCTGTTCACTGAAGAAACTGAACCAATAAATATCACTGTCTCAACTAGGGAAAAAAGTTTTTAACTAAATGTTTATACAGTGCTAAACTGTCCATAATAGATTTCCTTGTTTTAAATTCAAAACAATGCTATAAAATAGTTGTTATTACTATTTTTATTTTTGTATTTATAAACAATATTTATAAATACTGTTATTATTATTAATATATTTAATTTGATGAAATTAAACAAGAAAGACAGAAATATATCTGAATTCAGTAAAAGAAGAATTGAAGACTTTCCAGGCTGGAGAAGAGCTATGCTTTAAGTATCGGATATATGTTAGCTTAAAATGTCCATTAGACATTTTAAATCAAGAGAAAACAGTATTGTTACACATTATTATTTTCATTTGATTCACATAACAAACCTAAGTAGTAGGTATTAAAGGCATCATTTGACAGGTGAGGAAAATGAGGCTCATCAAAATGACTTGTATAAAAGCACAGTCTAGTAAGTTGAAGAGCCAATATTAGAACCCAAGTTCTTTTACATCATGCTAGGGAGAAAAAATTCAGAAGCTGAGAGAATTTAATGCCATGAAGTCAGAGCCACACAATGTAATTTCAAGATCAGAAATCTCAACCCCATGCAGTGCAACCTGGGAATACTCAACCTGCACCCACTCCAGCTACAGTTATCTTGCTAGAGCAGCCCTGGAGAGGCACGTCTGGGGAAACCCTGGCATGGGTCTACTCCAACTCCAACCATCCTACCAAGGGAGCCCCAATGCTGTATGCCCTGGGGACAGCCCCCATCCCAGTCCACATCCTCTCCAGCTCCAGCTGGCATTCCAAAGCTTCCTAGCACAAGCACTTTACACAAGGAATGCTCCTACACAAGGCCACATCTTCAAAATCAGGAGAGGTAGCTGTTTTGCCTGATTCACAGAATCAAATACAGAAAGTCACTGAACCAAGATGGCAGAATAGAAGGACATGCTCTCACTCCCTCTTGTGAGAACACCAGAATCACAACTAGCTGCTGAACAATCATCAACAGGAAGACACTGGAACTCACCAAAAAAGATACCCCACATCCAAAGACAAAGGAGAAGCCACAATGAGACGGGGGCAGGGGGGCAATCACAGTAAAATCAAATCTCATAACTGCTGGGTAGGTAACACACAGACTGGAGAACACTAATCCCACAGAAGTTCACCCACTGGAGTGGAGGTCCTGAGCCTCACGTCAGGCTTCCCAACCTGGGGGTCCGGCAACAGGACCTAGAGAATCAGACATTGAAGGCTAGTGGGATTTGATTGCAGGACTTCGACAGGACTGGGGGAAACAGACACTCCACTCTGGAGGGCACACACAAAGTAGTGTACAAATCAGACCCAGGGGAAGGAGCAGTGACCCCAAGGGAGACTGAACCAGACCTACCTGCTAGTGTTGGAGGCTCTCCTGCAGAGGTGGGGGGTGGCTGTGGCTCACCGTGAGGACAAGGAAACTGGCAGCAGAGGTTCTGGGAAGCACTCCTAGGCATGAGCTCTCCCAGAGTCTGCCATTAACCCCACGAAAGAGCCCAGGTAGGTTCCAGTGTGGGGTTGCCTCAGGCCAAACAAACAACAGGCAGGGAACCCAGCCCCAGCCATCAGCAGTCAAGCAGATTAAAGGTTTACTGAGCTCTGCCCACCAGAGCAATACCCAGGTCTACCTATCACCAGTCCCCCCAATAAGGAAACTTGCACAAGCCTCTTAGATAGTCTCATTCACCAGAGGGCAGACAGCAAAAGAAAGAAGAACTACAATCCTGCAGCCTGTGGAACAAAAACCACATTCACAGAAAGACAGAAAGGAAGAAAAGGCAGAGTGCTATGTACCAGATGAAGGAACAAGATAAAACTCCAGAAAAACAACTCAATGAAGTGGAGATAGGCAACCTTCCAGAAAAAGAATTCAGAATAATGATAGTGAAGATGATCCAGGACCTCAGAAAAAGAATGGAGGCAAAGATCGAGAAGATGCAAGAAATGTTTAAGAAAGACCTAGAAGAATTAAAGAACAAACAAACAGAGATGAACAGCAGAATAACTGAAATGAAAACTACACTAGAGTGAAACAATAGCAGAATAACTAAGGCAGAAGAACGGATAAGTGACCTGGAAGACAGAATGGTGGAATTCACTGCTGCGGAACAGAGTAAAGAAAAAAGAATGAAAAGAAATGAAGACAGCCTAAGAGACCTCTGGGACAACATTAAATGCAACAACATTCGCATTATAGGGGTCCCAGAAGGAGAAGAGAGAGAGAAAGGACCAGAGAAAATATTTGAAGAGATTATAGTCAAAAACTTCCCTAACATGGGAAAGGAAATAGCCACCCAAGTTCAGGAAGCACAGAGAGTCCCATACAGGAAAAACCCAAGGAGAAACACACCGAAACACATAGTAATCAAATTGGCAAAAATTAAAGACAAAGAAAAATTATTGAAAGCAGCGAGGGAAAAATGACAAATAACATACAAGGGAACTCCCATAAGGTTAATGGCTGATTTCTCAGCAGAAACTCTACAAGCCAGAAGGGAGTGGCACGATATATTTAAAGTGATGAAAGGGAAGAACCTACAACCAAGATTACTCTACCCGGCAAGGATCTCATTTAGATTCGATGGAGAAATCAAAAGATTTACTGACAAGCAAAAGTTAAGAGAATTCAGCACCACCAAACCAGCTCTACAACAAATGCTAAAGGAACTTCTCTAAGTGAGAAACACAGAAGAATAAAAGGACCTACAAAAACAAACCCAAAACAATTAGGAAAATGGTCATAGGAACATACATATCGATAATTACCTTAAATGTGAATGGATTAAATGCTCCAACCAAAAGACACAGGCTTGCTGAATGGATACAAAAACAAGACCCATATGTATGCTGTCCACGAGAGACCCACTTCAGACCTAGGGACACATACAGTTTGAAAGTGAGGGGATGGAAAAAGATATTCCATGCAAATGGAAATTAAGAGAAAGCTGGAGTAGCGATACTCATATCAGATAAAATAAGACTTTAAAATAAAGAATGTTACAAGAGACAAGGAAGGACACTACACAATGATCAGCAGATCGATCCAAGAAGAGGATATAACAATTATAAATATATATGCATACAACATAGGAGCACCTCAACATAAGGCAACTGCTAACAGCTATAAAAGAGGAAATCAACAGTAACAAAATAATCGTGGGGGACTTTAAAACCTCACTTACACCAATGGACAGATCATCCAAAATGAAAATAAATAAGGAAACAGAAGCTTTAAATGACACAACAGACAAGATAGATTTAATTGATATTTATAGGACATTCCATCCAAAAACAGCAGATTACACTTTCTTCTCAGGTGTGCATGGAACATTCTCCTAGATAGATCATATCTTGGCTCACAAATCAAGCGTCAGTAAATTTAAGAAAATTGAAATCATACCAAGCATCTTTTCTGACCACAACACTATGAGATTAGAAATGAATTACAGGGAAAAAAACGTAAAAAACACAAACACATGGAGGCTACACAATACGTTACTAAATAACCAAGAGATCACTGAAGAAATCAAAGAGGAAATCAAAAAATACCTAGAGAAAAATGACAATGAAAACATGATGATCCAAAACCTATGGGATGCAGCAAAAGCAGTTCTAAGAGAGAAGTTTATAGCTATATAAGCCTACCTCAAGAAACAAGAAAAATCTCAAATAAACAATCTAAACTTACACCTAAAGGAACTAGAGAAGGCAGAACAAACAAAACCCAAAGTTAGCAGAAGGAAAGAAATCATAAAGATAGAGCAGAAATAAATGAAATAGAAACAAAGAAAACAATATAGCAAATATAAATAAAACTAAAAGCTGGTTCTTTGAGAAGATAAACAAAATTGATAAACCATTAGCCAGACTCCTCAAGAAAAAGAGGAAGAGGACTCAAATCAATAAAATCAGAAATGAAAAAGGAGCAGTTACAACAGACACCGCAGAAATACAAAGCATCCTAAAACACTACTACAGGCAACCCTGTGCCAATAAAATGGACAACCTGGAAGAAATGGACAAATTCTTAGAAAGGTATAACCTTCCAAGACTGAACCAGGAAGAAAAAGAAAATATGAACAGACCAATCACAAGTAATGAAATTGAAACTGTGATTAAAAATCTTCCAGCAGGGGCTTCCCTGGTGGCCCAGTGGTTGAGAGTCTGCCTGCCGATGCAGGGGACACGGATTCGTGCCCCGGTCCGGGAAGATCCCACATGCCGTGGAGCAACTGGGCCCGTGAGCCATGGCCGCTGAGCCTGCGCATCCGGAGCCTGTGCTCCACAACAGGAGAGGCCACGGCAGTGAGCAGCCCACGTACCGCAAAAAAAAAAAAAAAAAAAAAAAAAAAAGCTTCCAACAAACAAAAGTCCAGAACCAGATGTCTTCACAGGTGAATTCTATAAAACATTTAGAGAAAAGCTAACACCCATCCTACTCAAACTATTCCAAAAAATTGCAGAGGAAGGAACACTCCCAAGCTCATTCTATGAGGCCATCATCACCCTGATACCAAAACCAGACAAAGATACTACAAAAAAAGAAAATTACAGAGCTATATCACTGATGAATATAGATGCAAAAATCCTCAACAAAATACTAGCAAACATAATCAAACAAGACATTAAAAGGATCATAAACCATGATCAAGTGGGATTTATCCCAGGGATGCAAGGGTTCTTCAATATATGCAAATCAATCAATGTGACACACCATATTAACAAATTGAAGAAAAACCATATGATCATCTCAATACTTGCAGAAAAAGCTTTTGACAAAATTCAACCACCATTTATGATAAAAACTCTCCATAAAGTGGGCATAGGGAAACCTACCTCAACATAATAAAGGCCATATACAACAAACCCACAGAAAACATCATTCTCAGTGGTGAAAAACTGAAAGCATTTCCTCTAATATCAGGAACGAGACAAGGACGTCCACTCTTACCACTATTATTCAACATAGTTTTGGAAGTCCTAGCCACGGCAATCAGAGAAGAAAAAGAAATAAAAGGAATACAAATTGGAAAAGAATGAGTAAAACTGTCACTGTTTGCAGATGACATGATACTATACACAGAGAATCCTAAAGATGCCACCAGAAAACTACTGGAGCTAATCAATGAATCTGGTAAAGTTGCAGGAGACAAAATTAATGCACAGAAATCTCTTGCATTCTTTTACACTAATGATGAAAAATCCGAAAGAGAAATTAAGGAAACATTCCCATTTACCATAGCAACAAAAAGAATAAAATACCTAGGAATAAACCTACCTAGGGAGACAAAAGACCTGTATGTGGAAAACTATAAGACACTGATGAAAGAAATTAATGATGATACCAATAGATGGAGAGATATACCATGTTCTTGGATTGGAAGAATCAATATTGTGAAAATGACTATACTACCCAACGCAATCTACAGATTCAATGCAATCCCTATCAACTTACCAATGGCATTTTTTATGGAACTAGAACAAAAAATCTTAAAATTTGTACGGAGACACGAAAGATCCCGAAAAGCCAAAGCAGTCTTGAGGGAAAAGAACGGAGCTGGAAGAATCAGACTCCCTGACTTCAGACTATACTACAAAGCTACAGTAATAAAGACAATATGGTACTGGCGCAAAAACAGAAACACAGATGAATGGAAGAAGATAGAAAGGCCACAGATAAACCCACACACCTATGGTCAACTAGTCTATGACAAAGGAGGCAAGGATATACAATGGAGAAAAGACAGTCTCTTCAATAAGTGGTGCTGGGAAAACTGGACAGCTACATGTAAAAGAATGAAATTAGAACACTACCTCACACCATACACAAAAATAAACTCAAAATGTATTAGAGCCCTAAATGTAAGACCAGACACTATAAAACTCTTAGAGGAAAACACAGGAAGAACACTCTTTGACATGAATCACAGCAAGACCTTTTTTGATCTACCTCCTAAAGTAATGGAAATAAAAACAAAGATAAACAAATGGGACCTAATGAAACTTCAAAGCTTTTGCACAGCAAAGGAAACCATAAACAAGACGAAAAGACAACCCTCAGAATGGGAGAAAATATTTGCAAACGAATCAACAGACAAAGGATTAATCTCCAAAATATATAAACAGCTCATGCAGCTCAATATTAAAAAAACAAAGAACCCAATCCAAAAATGGGCAGAAGACCTAAACAAAGAAGACATACAGATGGCCAAGTAGCACATGAAAGTCTGCTCAAGATCACTATTGGAGAAATGCAAATCAAAACTACAATGAGGTATCACCTCACACCAGTTAGAATGGGCATCTTCAGAAAATCTACAAACAACATATGCTGGATAGGGTGTGGAGAAAGGGAACCCTCTTGTACTGTTGATGGGAATGTAAATTGATACAGCCACTATGGAGAACAGTATGGGGGTTCCTTAAAAAAGTAAAAATAGAATTACCATATGATCCAGCAATCCCACTACTGGGCATAAACCCAGAGAAAACCATAATTCAAAAAATACACATGCACCCCAATGTTCATTGTAGCACCATTTACAATAGGCAGGTCATGGAAGCAACCTAAATGCCCATTGACAGACGAATGGATAAAGAAGATGTGGTACATATATAAAATGGAATATTACTCAGCCATAAAGAGGAACAAAATTGGGTCATTTGTTGAGACGGGGATGGATCTAGAGACTGTCGTACAGAGTGAAGTAAGTCAGAAAGAGAAAAACAAATAACATATATTAAGGCATATATGTGGAACCTAGAAAAATGGTGCAGATGAACTGGTTTGCAGGGCAGAAACTGAGACACAGATGTAGAGAACAAACGTATGGAAACCAATGGGGGAAAGTGGCAGGGGGTGGTGGTGGTGGTGTGCTGTATTGGGTGATTGGGATTGACATGTACGCACTGATGTGTATAAAATTGATGACTAATAAGAAACTGCTGTATAAAAAAATAAATTAAAAAAAATTAAAAAAAATACAGGAAGTCAAACAGAGGATACAGAAGAATATGTTCCATAAAAAAGAGAACAAGCTAAAACTTCAGGAAAAAAAAAGCTTAACGAAATGGAGATAAGAAAGGTACCTTATAAATAGTTCATAGTAATAATAATAAAGGTGCTCACTGAACTTGGGAGAAGAAAGGAGAAACACACTGAGAACTTCAACAGAGTCAGAAAATATAAGAACCAGAGCTTAAGTATACAATAACTGAAATGAAAAATACACTAGAGGGGATTGATAGCAAAATAGATGATATGGAAGAAGAGATCAGTGATCTGGAAGACAGAAAAGTGGATATCACCCAATCAGAAGAGAAAAAAAGTTTTGTTTTTTTTAAATGAGGATAGTTTATGGGACCTCTGAGACAACATCAGGCATACTAAAATTTGTAGATGACTCAGAAGGAAGAGAGAGAGAGAAAGGGGCACAAGCTTATTTGAAGAAATAATGGCTGAAAACTTCCCTACCCTGGAGAAGGACATAGATATTGAGAACCAGGAAGCACATAGAGTCCCAAAGAAGATGAACCCAAAGAGATCCACACCAAAACATACCATAATTAAAACGGCAAAATTAAAGATAAAGGAAGAATTTTAAAGGCAGCAAGAGAAAAATAACTAGCCACATACGAGGGAACTTCCATAAGACTACAAGCTTATTTTTCAGCAGTACCTTTTCAGGCCAGAAGAGAGTGGCATAATATATTAAAGGGCTGAAAAATAAAAACTTAAAATCACGAATACTCTACTTGGCAAGATTGTCGTTCAGAATTAAAGGAGAGATAAAGAGTTTCTAAGAGAAGCAAAAGATAAAGGAGTTCATCACTTCTAAACCACCCTTATGAGAAATGTTAAAGGATCTTCTTTAAGTGGAAAAGAAAAGGCCATAAATAGAAATAAGAAAATATTTGAAAGAAAAAAATTACACTGGTAAATTTTTTACCAGTGTAATTATTTTACCAGTGTAATTTTTACCAGTGTAAAGGCAAAAATTATATATAGTAAAGGCAATATCAGCTACTTAAAAAGCTAGTATGATGCCTAAAAGACAAAAGTAGTAAAATCAACTATAACTACAATAAAATAAAAAGGTATAAAATATGATGTCAAAAACATAAAACATGGGGGAGTAGTAACAATGTGATGCTTTTATTTTATTTTTATTTATTTATTTTTTTTGCAGTACGTGGGCCTCTCACTGTTGTGGCCTCTCCCATTGCGGAGCACAGGCTCCGGACACTCAGGCTCAGCGGCCATGGCTCACAGGCCCAGCTGCTCTATGGCATGTGGGATCTTCCTGAACCGGGGCACGAACCCGTGTCCCCTGCATCGGCAGGCGGACTCTCAACCACTGAGCCACCAGGGAAGCCCAATGTGATGCTTTTAGAATGCATTTGAACTTAAGCAACTATCAACTGAAAATAAACTGCCATGTATATATAGGTTATATTCATGAACCTCATGGGAATCATAAACAAAAACCTATGATAAATACACAAAAAATAAAGATAAAAGAACCCAAGCATGACATCAAAGAAGGCCATCAAGTCACAAAGGAAGAGAGCAAGAGAGAAGAAAGGAACAAAGAAGAACTACAAAAAGAACCAGAAAAAAATTAATAAGTACATACCTATCAATAATGACTTTAAATGTAAATAGACTACATGCTCCAATCAAAAGACATGGGGGGCTTCCCTGGTGGCGCAGTGCTTGAGAGTCCGCCTGCCGATGCAGGAGACGCGGGTTCGTGCCCCGTTTCGGGAAGATCCCACATGCCGCGGAGCGGCTGGGCCCGTGAGCCATGGCCACTGAGCCTGCGCGTCCGGAGCCTGTGCTCCGCAAATGGGAGAGGCCACAACAGTGAGAGGCCCGCATAACGCAAGGAAAAAAAAAAAAAAAAAAAGACATGGGGTAGCTGAATGGATAAGAAAACAAGACCCATCAATGTGCTGCCTACAGGAGATTCACTTCAGATCTAAAGACACACACAGACGGAAAGTTAAAGGATGGAAAAGATATTCCATACAAATGGAAACCAAAAGAAAGCTGGGATAACAATACTCATATCAGATAAAATAGACTTTATTTTTTTTTAATCTGGCCAGAACCTTTATTATTTCAGAAATAAGCATCCTATGTAACTTGAAGTGGTTAGAATAGCTATTTATGGATTACTATAATAAATATTTGTCAAAACACCAACTATCTCAATAATCATACACTTATTTCATTCATAAGAATGTCCAAAAATAACTCTTCCGTATCAAAAAATTTACAAATGGCACAAGAGAGTTAAATAATGGTCTGTGGAGGAGAGAAGAAAAATTCTGCTAGGGGAAACTAATGAAGCATTTTCTCCATTACATTTTTGATTGTTATCGTTCATGAAAGAAGCCTCGCTTTGCCTTCCTTTTTTTAGTGATTCCTCTGAGAGGGAATGCAAGAAACCAAATCTGAGGGAAAAAACTGCTTTCGTAGTCTCAAGTGTAAACCACAAACAGGCTTCTCTGATAAAAGCTTTAAAGCCGGAAGAGATGAGAAAGGCAAGCATGTATTCCTTTAAACATTTCAATAAATTTGCAAAAACATTCAGCAACTATGCACATGTTGTTTGTATACTTAAAAATGCAACAATTTTCATGCTTTGAATATTTTTTCCTGAATGTTTTAAGGATATTTTGTTCTAGACAATTCAAAAGTAAGGCTTACACACACACATAATATATATGACAGGAATTCTCCATATGATTAGCACTGTGGACTCTCCTAACAGTGTCAAACAATGAAAAGCCAAATATGATCACATCTATACTGTAAGGAGAGCCTGGAGAATCACCTATGTCTTTGTTTTCTGTTCAACACTTCTGACAAGTTCAGCAGATGTACAGCCATGACTTGTTCCCAAACATCCAGACCCCTTCACTGGCTCACCACAATTACACGACTGTTAAGTTCTAAGTATTCAAAGAAAGACTGCAGGTGTCCCTTTACTTCCCTCTGGTCCCTTTACCAAACCCCTATATCGCTTATGACATTACTCGTTAATATTCCACATTCCAAATGAAAAATGCAGGTACACAGTTTGCTAAATTTCACTTAACCAAATAAATTTAATAATAGATAAAATACTTAAATTCCTGCAACACAAAACTTGGTTGTCACATTCATTAGAACATTTTAGAATTACTCAAACATGAGAATTGAAAATGTGTGTGCTATTTGGAAGAGAACTACTGAGTTTATTCTCCAGAAGAAAAAGCAGACCTGAAGCATCACATTACTGGAACACTTGAAACATGTTGACAAGTTCTAAACTTCCATGAAAGCTGCTTGCACAAACTATTTAAAGAATATCTGCCCCTATTAGACAAGCCAGATATCTGATGTATTAAGGAAGTCAGAAGCTGAGTCACTTCACTTCTTTCTGTTGCCTCTAGCTGCTAGAATACTGACAACTTGCATAAATATGTTTAAAATGTCCATGTAGATTCCCAACATCGAATTGATGGGATCATATTTTTTAACTCCATATGCTGGTACTACTTCTGCATGCTTGATTACATTCTGTGTATCATACAGGAGAAACGTGCTGAAAAGGACTAATCCACCATAAATTGCCACTGGGTACAGAGTGGCACCAGCCACAGTGGTAGGTGGAAGAAACATAGATCCTAGTGAGGACACAAAGACAACACCCTGGCCCACACCCAGGGGTGCTCCCATGTTCACAAACTTCTCACTGGGCACACACATGGCCATGGTGGAGAGGCCTCCCACAATGCCAGCTGTGTACCATACAGCTCTGACAAGAAGAGGCTCCCCTAATATCATCAGAAGAGCCACCACTGCACCCATCACACCAGAATGTAGTAACCAAGCAAGATGCTTTGGGCCTGGGCTCCATACCAGCATTCCAGCTTCAATCATGGGTACAAAGGTTGCACCAGTTGTCACCCAACAGCCTCTCATCATGAAGCTCATGAGAACAGAAGTTCTGCTCACAGCCAGGGCAGACAAAGCTGTTATGCCAATACTTCCTGCTAAGTACATATAGGTGGAATGAATTCTATCCTTCACATACTGAGGCCAAATGACAGCTTTTTCAATAGCTCCAATCTCATTAGACATTGGCATTCCCAAGCCATAGCAGCACAAAGCTCCAAGACCAACTGCAGCAAAAAACCATCTTTCCATCTGATCAATTTAAAATATTTTTGCCAATGATTGTTCCAAAGCTGTCTCCTTGAGTTCTTGGCTAGTTTTCCCATGCTGACTTCCAATTCTTGTCTTGGTGGCATATTCCCTGCTGGGTGTTAGCCACTGATTCTTTGTGGTGGAATTCTTCACAACAGGGGAGGCCTTGGTGAAACCTTGGTGGAAAACCCTGGAAGGCAGTGTCTGGAGACACACAAGTCTTGTGGCCAGCATGGTGGTGCACCAGGTTTACCAAGCAGATCTGAAATGCTCAGTTCCTGGTCACCTCAAGCATGCAGTTCCCCTTCTGGGCCGGCGAAACACAGCCACGCACATCTCCTGCATCCTCCGCCCACCTCTTACTGACTGCACATGCCTAAAATAGACTTTAAAACAAACACTGCAACAAAAGACAAAGGAAGGCATTACATAATGATAAAAAGGTCAATCCAAGAAAAGGATATAACATTCATAAATATTTAAGCACCAACATAGGAACATCTAAGTAATATAAACCAAATATTAACACACACAAAAGGAGAAATAGACAGTAACACAATAATAGTAGGGGAATTTAGTGCCCAACATACATCAACAGACAGATCATCCAGACAGAAAATCAGTAAGAAAACATTGGCTTTAAATGACACAGTAGACCTGATACACCTAACAGAGAGATACAGAACATTCCACCCAAAAATTTCATAATACATATTTTTTTTCAAGTACACATGGAACATTACTCAGGATAGCTCACGTTAGGCCACAGAACAAGTCTCAATAAATTTAAGAAGACTGAAATCATATCAATCATCTTTTCTGACCAAAATGGTATGAAACTAGACATCAAGTACAAGAAGAAAACTGGAAAAGACACAAACATGGAGGGACCAAATAACATGCTACTAAACCACCAGTGGATCAATGAAGAAATCAAAGAGGAAATAAAAAATACCTTGAAACAAATGAAAATGAAAACACAACTTTCCAAAGTCTATGGGACATAGCAAAAGCAGTTCTAAGAGGGAAGTTCATGTTGATACAGGCCTTCCTCAAGAAATAAGAAAAATCTCAAATAAGCAATGTATCTTTACAGCTAAAGGAACTAGAAAAAGAAGAAAAACGAAGCCCAAAGTTAGTACAAGGAAGAAAATAATAAATATCAGAGCAGGAATACATGAAATAGAGACTTAAAAAAAAGAAAAGATCAATGAAGAGCTAGTTCTTTGAAAAGATATACAAAATTGATAAACCTTTACCCAGACTCATCAAGAAATAAGAGAGATCCCAAATAAATAAAATCAGAAATGAAAGAGAAGTTACAACAAATATCACAGAAATACAAAGAATCATAAGGGACTAGTACAATTATTTGTCAATAAACTGGACAACCTAGAAGAGGTGGATAAATTCCTAAAAACATACCATCTTCTAAGACTCAATCATGAAGAAACAGAAAATCTTAAAAGACAAATTACCAATAATGAAATTGAATTAGTAATAATAAAAAAAAAACACCTCCCAACAAACAAAAGTCAAAGACCAGAAGCCTCCACAGGGGAATTCTACCAAACATTTTCAAAAGAGTTAACACCTACCCTTCTCAAACTATTCCAAAAAATTGAAGAGGAAGGAACACTTCCAAACTCATCCAACAAGGCCAGCATTACCCTGATACCAAAATCAAAGACACCACAAAAAAAAAAGAAAAAGAAAATTATAGGCCAATATACCTGATGAACAAAGATGCAAAAATCCCCAATAAAACACAGAGGGTGAATTCAATAACACATTAAAAGAATCATAAATCAGATCAAGTGGAATTTATCCCAGGGATGCAAGGATGGTTCAATATTGACAAATCAATGTGATATACCATATTAACAAATGAATAAAAATCATATGATCATCTCAATAGATGCAGAAAAAGCATTTGACAAAATTCAACATCCATTTACAATTAAAAAAAAAAAACTCTCAACAAAGTGGGCACAGAGGGAACATACCTTAAAATAATAAAGGCCATGTGACAAACCCACAGCTAACATCATACTCAATGGTGAAAATTCTTCCTCTAAGATCAGGAACAAGACAAGGATACCCACTCTTGCCACTTTTATTCAACATAATATTGGAACTCCTAGCGACAGCAATCAGACAAGAAAAATAAATAAAAGACACCCAAACTGGAAAAAAAGAAGTAAAACAGTCACTATCTGCAGATGACATGATACTATGTATAGAATACCCTAAAGACTCTGCCAAAAATTATTAGAACAAATAAATTCAGTAAAGTTACAGGGTACAAAATTAATATACAGAAATATGTTGCATTTCTATACTCTAATAATGAACTACCAGAAAGAAAAATTAAGAAAACAATCACATTTACAACTGCATCAAAAAGAATAAAATACATAGGAATAAATTTAACTAAGGAGGTGAAAGACCTGTACTCCGAAAACTATAAGATATTGATGAAAGAAATTAAAGATGAACAAATAAATGGAAAGATATACCATGCCTGTGGATGGGAAGAATTAATATTGTTAACACGTACATACTACCCAAAGCATTCTATAGATTCAAAGTAATCCCTAGCAAAACACCCATGGCATTTTCCCCAGAACTAGAATAATCCTATAATTTGTATGAAACCATAAAAGACCCCAAATATCCAAAGCAATCTTAAGAAAGAAGAACAGGGCTTCCCTGGTGGTGCAGTGGTTGAGAATCCGCCTGTCAGTGCAGGGGACACAGGTTCGATCCCTGGTCCGGGAAGATCCCGCATGCCATGGAGCAACTAAGCCTGTGTGCCACAACTACTGAGCCTGCACTCTAGAGCCCGCGAGCCACAACTACTAAAGGCTGCGTGCCTAGAGCCCGTGCTCCGCAACAAGAGAAGCCACCAGAATGAGAAGCCCATGAACCGCAATGAAGAGTAGCCCCCACTCGCCGCAACCAGAGAAAAACCTGCGCACAGCAACGAAGACCCAATGCAGCCAGAAAAAATAAATAAATAAAATAAAATAATAAATAAATTAAAAAAAAAACAAAGCAGGAGGTATTAGGTTCCCTGATTTCAAACTATACTACAAAGCTACAGTAATCAAAACAGGATGCTATTGTCACAAAAACAAACACATAGATCAATGGAACAGAATAGGGAGCCCAGAAATAAACCCATACTTATGTGGTCAATTAATCCATGACAAAGGAGGCAAAACTATACCATGGGGAAAAGACAGTCTCTTCAATAAATGGTGTTCAGAAAACTGGACAACTCTATGCAAAAGAATGAAACTAGACCACTTTCTTATACCATATACAAAAATAAACTCAAAATGGATTAAGGACTTAAATGTAAGACCCGAAAGCATAAAACTCCTAAACGAAAACATAGGCAATATGCTCTCTGAAACTGGTCTTAGCAATATTTTTTTTTTGGATCTGTCACCTCAGGCAAGGGCAGCAAAAGCAAAAGTAAACAAATGGGACTACATCAAACTAAAAAGTTTGGCACAGCAAAAGAAACCATCAACAAAGCAAAAAGGCCACTTACTGAATGAGAGAAGATATCTGCAAATGATATATCTGATAAGGGATTAATATCCAAATTATATGAAGAACTCATACAACTCAACAACAACAACAAAAACAATCCAATTTAAAAAATTGGTTAAGGACCTTAATAGACATTTTTCCAGAGAAGACATACAGATGTCCAACAGGTACATGAAAAGATGCTCAAGATCACTAACTGGATGGGAAATGCAAATCAAAACCACAATGAGATATCACCTCACACCTGTCAGAATGGCTATTATCAAAAAAGACAACAAATAGAGTGTTGGCGAGGATGTGGAGAAAAAGGAACTCTCGCGCACTGTAAATTGGTACAACCACTATGGAAAACAGGATGGAGTTTCCTGAAAGAATTAAAACTAGAACTACCATATGATCCAGCAATTCCACCTCTGGGGGTGGGGGAATGGGCAAAATAGGTAAAGGGAATTAAGCAGTACAAACTTCCAATTATAAAGTAAGTCTCAGGGATGCAAAGTATAGCATAGGGAACATACTTAATAATATTGTAATAACTTTGTATAGTGACAGATGGTAACTAGACTTATTGTGGTTTTCATTTCACAATGTATAAAAATATCAAATCACTGTATTGTACACCTGAAACTAATATAATAATTAAAAGACAGAAATCTCAATTCCCAAATGCTTGATAGAACTCAAATGAAATAAATTCACTGCACAGGCATAACTTGTTTTATTGTGCTTTGCTTTATTTTGCCTCATGGATACTGTGTTTTTTACAAACTGAAGGTTAGTGGCATTCCCGTGGCAGGGGAAT
>NW_006785037.1:2338305-2353410 GCF_000442215.2 Lipotes vexillifer
CTTGTTTACAAATTGAAGGTTTGTGGCAGCCCTGTGTCCAGCAAGTCTACCAGCACCATTTTTCTAACCCACAGTATTCACTTCATGTTTCTGTGTCACATTTTGGTAATTCTTGCAATATTTCAAACATTTTCATTATTATTACATTTGTTATGGTGATCTGTGATCAGTTATCTTTGATGTTACTACTGTGACTTGCTGAAGGCTCAGATGATGGTTAGTGCTTTTTAGCAGTAAAGTATTTTTTAAATTAAGGTATGTACGTCGTTTTATAAGACACAATGCCATGGTACACTTAATAGACTACAGTATAGTGTAAACATAATTTTTATATGCACTGGGAAACCAAAATAATTGTATGACTTGCTTTATCATGATATTCACTTTGTTGTGGTGGTCTGGAGCCAAACGTGCAATATCTCCAAGGTACGTCTGTATACCCACACTTTCTAGAATGCATCTAAACTGTAAAGCATACATATATTTATACTGCCCCAAATTAAACTTATTTTCTAAATATTCAAAGTAAATTACATGAACCTTCTCATATTGATAATCAAATATCAACAAACTGCTAGACTAAACTGGCCATTTGATATGAACAAGATGATACAGTAACTAACAAATACTTTGTGCAAGTACAATACAATTTAATAGATACAGTTACACTTCAGAAAGGGAAGCCCAAGGAACCTGATGTTAATCTCCCTTAATGCTTTATCTACCTAGCAAGATATAAACTCAAATATACTTTCTTACCATGATATTGTAGTTGACATTAATGGTCTCATCTTCATAAGGGGCATTCACTTGAACAGGTTTAATATCACTCCTTCCTTTCCTTACAACATCATAGATGGGATTTCGAGGTTGCTGGTTGAAGAGAATTTTTTTCAGTTGCTTTTCCAGAAGTTGTGGAGCATTGTTAACTACTTCAAAAACTCCATAGTCCACATTAAATCTAATTGCCTCTGAAAAGGTCTGCAAAATAAATTTGTGGAAATACATCTTACAATTTTAAAAACCAGAAACTCACTGTCTCCAAGAAGACTTGATACTTACATGTACACACATATACTTACACAAAGTTTTGTATTCTTAATCATTACCTCTCCTTTTAGAAGCTTAGAAATCTCTTGACTACAGGTAAGGGAACCCACTGAATCCTTCTTTTCCAAATGTACTTATGCCATGAGATAAGTGTCAGGATATATTATTGCAGAAATTCCTTTTGCATAAACCTCTTATCTCTGTGCTTCTTTGGAACTGGAAAGAAATACACACCTGGTCTCTATGAAGCAATGTTATTCTCCTAGAAGGGGGTGGATTACTAGGGAAGAATGAGTAAAGTAAGAAGAAATAACACTCCTGTTGTCTCTTTCATTCCCAGGAGCCATGAAAGCTAAGTCTCCCTTGCCCAAAAGGAGAAAATTAAGTACAATGTGTTCTTCATTTAAGACTATTTCAACACCGTTCCATTCACTGTGACCCAAAAAAGGAGGGAGAGTGAAAGACAATATTTCTGAGCTTTTCTCAGTAATTACTAAATGCTGCCAACTTTTATTTAAAGTCAGTCAGTTAATATACAACAGTCAGGAGTCTTGAGTTTGAATACCAGCTTGCCAATAAGTAGCTCTGTGACTCTGGGTAAATCACTAACATGTTTGGGGCCTCTATCTCCATAGCAAGTATATGGTGGATTGGCTGTGTCCTTTCTCATTTTGCCCTCCAAATCCAGAATCACGTCCCTTTTCCAGAATATTAATTTATTTTAGGATTCCTTCAGAGAACTGCATACTCATGTGGATTAATTTATATATATTTAGCCAGGTAGGAGAAGACATTAAGCCTTTCCGCTTGGATCAGTAAGTGTACTAGGGAGAGCATCAATTCTTCCAAGTTTTACTAACAGATTGCTAGATATACTATAGTTAAAATTTAATAAATGGCAGGATGTTATAAAATTGGAGTTAGAAATATATGTGTATATGTATAAATACCTATTATGTGTCTGTGTGTGTATATGTGTGTGTGTGTGTGTGTGTGTATATATATATATATATATACACACACATATATTTTTTAATAAAGACTACAGTAAGATGGCATCTTAGGAAGATCCTGAATATGTCTCCTCCAGTGGACACACTGAGTCCACAGCTACATATGGAACAATTTCCTCATAAAGAAGCCAAAAGGCTGGCTGAGTGATGACTACACACTGGGCAAACAAGATGCAAACCACATCAAACAGGTAAGGGAAGCTGGGACACAACCTTGCCATAAACCCCACCCCTGGTACAGTGACCCTGCAAGACAACTTGAAACCCAGAGCTTCTCCATGAGGAGCAAAGGGTTCAAACCCCACATCAGGCATCCCAACTTTAAAGACCTGCACATGAGAGATGAGCCCCTGATTTTGAAAATCAACAGGGCTCACATCCCAAGATGTGAACTGAGATGTGAGACAAGGAAAAGTGTCCTACAGTCAGCACATAAGGTGAAATCATATTTAGTCAAAACTATCCCTTTAAATCCTTGAAAACACTTAGTATCGTGTTGTTCTATCTTTCAAGAATTTGAAATTTTTCCTCTGACATTGAAATGTGTCACTACTTCTTTATTTAGGGACCAGATAAAGTGGTGGCCTTGTGTTTAAAGCTCATGTTATACAAAACTATGTATGTTTACCACGAGAATCACCCTCAGCATAAGAAGATGACTACACTAAGAGGCAAGAGGGATAAGAGCCACTGAGGGAGTGGCAGATTCTCATCTTCCATCTCAAACACTCTCTAGGATGTTCACAGACTGGTCTATGTGTGTTTGTGGACTGGTAAACAGTCACTCTCACTCTTTAAATCACCCTCACTCACTCTGCAGAGCACGAATAATTCATTTTGAGTAATAACACGTGTATAAGGCAAGTCCACTTTAACCCACAATAACTACAATAGAAGTATATACAAACTAGAGTGACGGCACAGAAGGATTTGTTAACTATCTTTAGGAAATTAAGGAAGTTGTATAGAGAAACCTGAGTCTGGAAGAATAAACAGGCAGTCTCAACAGCCAGATGAGGGAGAGAAGGGAATTCAGCAAAAGAAATAGCAAGTGTATCGAGATACATGCACCAACAATAGACAAGGAGGGGTTTCCCTGGTGGCGCAGTGGTTGAGAATCTGCCTGCTAATGCAGGGGACACAGGTTCGAGCCCTGGTCTGGGAGGATCCCACAAGCCGCGGAGCAACTAAGACCGTGAGCCACAACTACTGAGCCTGCGCGTCAGGAGCCTGTGCTCCGCAACAAGAGAGGCCGCGAATAGTGAGAGGCCCACGCACTGCAATGAAGAGTGGCCCCCACTTGCCACAACTAGAGAAAGCCCTCGCACAGAAATGAAGACCCAACACAGCCCAAAATAAATAAATTAATTAATCAATTAATTTTTTAAAAAATCAGAGAGAACATTTCCCGGCTGTGGTCAGAGGAAGTCCTGACTACTGAATAAAGGCACAGAGAGATGCAACATTGGTGCCTTTGAAGATGGGAGAATGAAGCTAAGAGCCAGGAAAGGCAGGGCTTAAAAAAATAAGAGAGAAAAGAACAATAGACAAGGAGCACCAGACCACAGGCTGCTTTTGAGGACCTGCAAGCAGTTTGACGTTGCTGAAGCTTAATATTCGAGGGGAGAATAACATGATGGAAGCCTGGAGAGAAAGGCAGAGGACAAGTTCACCAAGGACTTTCTATTTATGCCAAAACTCTCAACTTACTCTCTCAAATCAGTGATTCTCAGAGGGTGTCCCTGGACCAGCAGCATCAGCATCACCTAGGAACCTGTTAGAAATGCAGATTCTTGGGTCTCACCCCATAATCAGAAACTCTGAGGGTGGGTCCCAGTAGTCTGTGTTTAACAAGCCCTCAGGTGATTCTGATGCATGCTCAAGTTTGAGAATCATTGCTTTAGAATGATGGGGAGCCACTGCAGAGTTTTTAACTGGGGGGAGACAGAATCCAGGTTGAGCAAACTTCAAAGCCCACATTCTGTTTCCTACTTCATGCTGACTTTCATGCGTGTTCACATACATGGAAGGGCTGGCCATCTATGGTCTATACCATCTATGGTCTATAGGAGAAAGAACCCTGGGCTTTATTCTCCGAAGTCCTGTTGTCTGCGTAAGAAGAATCTCTCTCACACGTCACGTCCTCTTGTTTCTACAGTTTCTAAGCTTATCTACAAAATTGCTCAAATTAGTTTAGTATGTGACAATAAAAGACACGTAAAGTGGGGGAGATAGAAATGAACGATGGAGGAAGACTTTCCCTCAGAAAGCTGAGGAGGCTGATTTAGAGAACACTCAGCTTTTAATCATATGATAGGAAAAATCTTCAGTTTGAGCCTCAAACCCAATCCTCTGCAAGCTGTTACAGACTGCTCTTTCCCGTACTTAATTTTCTTATTTCAAGGGTATCATTTTCCAAATGTTCTAAAACGAATTGACCTGAAGGTGGTGAAAGCTAACTTTGTAGTACCAGTCATCCATGTGCGAAAAATATTTTCACAGAAAAAGCAAGTGCATGAAAATATTTTTACCACAATAAATTGCTGGTTCCACATTTCTTTGAAAAGAGGAGGAAAAAAAAAACCTGTGAATAATTAGTGATGTGCTTTAACTGCCAGCCCAGCACCACTGAAACTTACCGGGTGCCAAATTATTTAGCTGAACAGTATTTAAATTAAAAACTAATGACTAGGTTAATTTAATACATGTTCATCTCTGCTCCAACTCTGTCTCTACTAATTGAGCTCCAAAGCTATATTTTAAACATGCATCTTAGTCAGTGAATGAGAAACATCTGACAACTTGAATATAACAAGTCAGTTACCAATAACAACTTCTTTTAATCTAAGTTTTATTGTCATTTTAGATGCTTAACCATAAACTATTTACTGGACATATTCACCAGTGGGATGGAAGGAATAATGTGCCACATAAAATGCATAGGAAATATCCTTAGTTCAAAAATGAGTTACATTAGGTAATTTGAGTGCTTTATGTTTGAGCTACAAGGCTTATCAAAACACCCATAGGAACAAATGCTGAACTAAGCAGTACTACCTAGGGCTCCAACAACACCTTTAAAAATCAGTCTCTGAGTATTTAAATCTTGGCAGGGGAAGACCCAAGTCCTTCATCCCCACTTCATCCCACCCATTCCCCAAATCCATACTCTCTCTCTCTCTCTCTCGCTCTCCCCTTACCCAACAATCTAACATATAACTCCTTCATAAAGCTGCAAGAAATTATAATAGTTTACAGATTTTAAAAAAGTGTGGAGAATCATTCCAAAAAGAGAAGTTATGGTAAAATTCCAAAGGCACATAGCTAAGCATGGTCTGGCAAACACATGACATACCTATCCTTGCAAAGAGGGTAGAGAATAGGCCACCCCTTCAGCTTCTGCAAACCATAAATGTCACAAACATTCTAAACCACCCACAGAGGACCAACCTAAATCTGTATGTGGGCTCATCTACTCAATCCCACAACAGTCACTGAGCATAAAACACACAAAGCAAAACCAAAAGGAAAAAAAAGTATTTTCACACTATAGCATAGAAGAAAATTTAATAAGCAAACACTTGTCCATAAAGAGTTGACAGCAAAAAAAAAAAAAAACCTCCCAGACACCAAATGAAAACAATATCTGAAAGTGAACCTGGCACCAGAACAAACGGAACGAAGCTATGAAAGCTAGGATTTGGAAAGTGCCATAATCATTTATAATAGCAGCAACTGTCCTGGATTCCCCTCATCAAAAAATAACACGGAGGCAGGCTCCCAGCCATCAATTTCTGGATCTTACAATGTGTCCCAAGGGTGTTATGGTGTAATAGAAAGAAATGGTGTAGGAGACAGAAAGCCTGATTCCTAGGCCCATTTGCGCCACAATCCAGTTATGGGACCTTGGGCATTGCACTACAGATGTGAAGGAAATCTCAGAAATCTAGACGACTTAAGAGCTCTCTTAGAGAGAGAATGTTATAAGATGTGTCTACACTCTCAGGCTTAGGTGTTGGGCCTTTTTTTTTGGAAGGTGCAGGTGGTAGAGAAGCAGAGGCAGATTAGAAGGTTTATTTATTTATTTCAAGGATCTTACATGGAAGACATAAAAGTAAAAAGAAAATCGTCCTCAAGAAGTTTAGGGAGATACAGACGAAAGGGACCTATCCTGGCCCCAGGAAATTTACGGTGTAACTGCTGAGATTAAGAAATACACACTTAGAGGAGAAGAAATTAATCAAATTTTCTTTGGCTGACAAAGTCTAATCTCCCACCCAGTACATATATCCCCTAGAAAATACTGCCCCAAATGATTACCTATACCTGAATATCTTCAATCACAGGGAGTTTGGTCCTGCACAAGCCAGCCCATTCTATTGTTAGAAAACAATCTTTAAACATTTTTCTTCTAGTGAGTGAAAATCAATTTCCTCATAAATGCTGGCCCTGGTTCTGCCCTCTAGCTTCACAGAATATGTTAACCCTTCTTCCTCAATCAGAGCTTCAAATACTTGGAAAGAGCTCTTCATTACAACACTTTTACCCATTCCCAAGCCATGTTCAACACCCACTCATCTTTCAACCCTCACTCATCTGACATGGTTTCCAGAGCATCCATTAACTGAATCTTATTGAGTCTGGTTTGGCAGAGCAACTCTTAACATACCACACCAAGAATGCAACACAATATTCCAAATGAGGTCTGACAATTCAATCTGATTCAAAAAACCATTTACTGAGTGTCTGCTATGCTCCAGACTAATATTTCTCTTGATTTTAACTACATTTCTATTAATGCACCCTAAAAACACATTAGCTTTGATTGTTTTAGCCCATTTCAGACTACCATGACAAAAATGAAACCAGATTCTGTTATCCAAACTATTAGTTTATCCCTCTGCTGCCATTTCTATAGTCACTACAGTACAGAAAGACAAGTTTTTGAGCCATGTGGACCTGAGTGGACCCTGTCACTTACTAGCTGAGTGACCTTAAGCTGGAAAAACACTGGTTCACTTGCAATGTTTCATCCAAGTCTCCGATAAAAAATAATTTTTAAACGTCAAAGCCAATGACAGATTTGCATGGGACAGACTATTCTCTAGAATGATCCATCAATCCAATTAAAGAGTGACCACGCCTCATGTTTCAGGAATGGATGACAAGATGGGCTAGTCAGTGAGGGAAAGGAAAGAGACGCACTAATTCTGTGCCAGGCACTTAATGTACATTACCTCGTTTCATAACAATCTTGTAAGATAGTTGTATTGTTTTGGTAGAGAAAGGAATCGAAGAATTAGGTAATTAAGGAACGTGTCTAAGATCATGTGAGTAATGAGTGGAGGGGCTGAGTGCAAACAGTTCTGCCTGCCCCGCTTTCCTAGCCACTACACTGGGAGATGAGCACAGGAAGAGCACGTGTGGTTAAGGTGAGGGAGGGTGATTGGGGGAAGCAGGAAAGAGCGCACAGGGTGACATAAGAAGTACGAAGCTAGAGACAAAGCTAGAAAGGCTCTACTGAGGCCATGTTGCAAAGAGTCCATATTAAGGAATTTGGATTTCAATCTGTCATCTGTTAAGAGTCAACCCCTTCTAGTTGTGATTAGTGAACTCTTTCAAACATTTCACAACGAATTTCACAGATCATGATAGGGCTTTGCAGACAAATACAGCAGCATAAGTGGAGCATGTGCTTGGTGTATTGTTTTAGACAAGGTTGGGAGGGAAGGCTTCCTGAACAGAAGTGATATAAATCAGAGAGAAAGTGATACAGATATCTCAGGGAAGAGCCTTCCAGCCTGAAAGGGCCTGAGTACCTTTGGCATATTCATGTTTGAGAAACATAAAGAAGGCCAAGTTTTCCAGTTAGGCTGGAAAAGAATTAACAAGGGGAAGAGGCATAGGAAATAAAGACCAAGAGATGGCAAGAGTCAGGTCATAGAGGATTTTAGATTTTATTCTTAGTGTAATGAGAAGCCGCTAGACAAAGTTCTGAGCAGGAAGTAACATGGTTCAATTTATTATCATTATTATTATTTACTGAAATCCTAATACATTAAATTTATTGTTCCCTAAAGTGCCAGTTCATAACTATCCAAAAGAAAGAGACAGATTAGTTTGGCTCACTAATTCTCAGTAAACCCACGCTGGCTTATAATTCTTAGCTAAGTGCTCATAAACCAAACATTACTAATCTGCTCTAGAATCTTGCTAGGAACTTGGTTTAAGAATCCATTATTCCTTCTCCTCCCTGCCCCCAAATTCTTTTTGAAAACCTGTGACATTTCCCCTCCTCCCATCTTATGGCATGAAGCATGGGTAGTTAATAAGTAGATTGTGTGGTACCAAATGTAAATGCAAAGGAAGGAGAGGAAGAGAAACAGAGACAGAGAGAGACAGAAAGAGAGAGAGACAGAGAATGTAAAAGCAGAAGAATTTGGAGAGACAGAAAAGAGAGAGAAGTGGCCCAGGTGGGCTGCATGGGACATATGAAGGGGCGAAACTGCTGGGGAGGGATGAAAAACATTATTGCAGAGACAGAGTTCAACAGAAACCACATTCGGTCACTTCAACTAAAGCCTTGAAGCAAATGTACCAAAAAAGGTCACGTCTATTCTAACTGGATGGCAGGACTTCAGCTGAGTTTTTCTTACGTTTGAAGTTAATTTTCTATACTATTGTTATATTTCTTCTATAATTTAAAAGTATTTTTAGAAAGAAAGTTAGGCAGGGGCATTTATTTTCTAAAGCAAGTAAAAGTCAAGATAATCATAAATCTTGAGACAATGAAATGAAAATCTTGAGAAACTGAAATTAGACCCAATATAAAGATTTTTCTTTTTAAAACTTCACAAAAATGTACTTGTTTTGGAGGAAGAATGGAGAATGCAGAGCCTAGAGGGAAGACTACATAATCCAGAAGAGCAAAATTCCGACAACTTTGTGACTCTGCTGGGCTTTTTATAATATACAATTAGACGATGAAAGTTGAAGAGTCAGACCACAAAAGAATCTCCAGGGGTGTCCTGTAATGTGGCTCAAGCCTGATGCTGGAAGGGGAGAGCGTGGCTTGGTGTCTCAACCTGACCCCCATAATGGTCCCAAACACCTAGCATGCCAGGTGGAGGAGAAATCGCAAATTCTTTTTGGAAAAAAGGAAACACAACAAACATGCATGCATAGATACATACATATACACAAAAGCTAATCTAGACAAAAAAATACATCTAGGGCTTCCCTGGTGGCGCAGCGATTGAGCGTCCGCCTGACGATGCAGGGCACGCGGGTTCATGCCACGGTCCGGGAGGATCCCGCATGCCTCGGAGCGGCTGGGCCCATGGGCCATGGCCGCTGGGCCTGCGCGTCCGGAGCCTGTGCTCCGCAATGGGAGAGGCCACAGCAGTGAGAGGAAAAAAAAAAAAAAATACATCTAATACATTCCCTTCAAAAATCATTTTCAGTGGTTGGGCTTTAAGAGATTACTCATTTTAGGGTCCAGTCCCTTTAAAATTATTTGTGACTTTTTATATTTCAAATTTTGCCTAGTAAGAATTTGAATGAAAAAAGTTTCCATAACAATAATAAAAACCTTTTCTTATCTAACTTTCTTTCATCTGACATTCCTGATGAACTTTATTTCTATACAGCAGTATAAGTGTTTTTAATGCATCCCCATTTCACTTTTTCTAAATCCCTTAGTACTTACTCTACCAGTCACTGCTGTCTAAGACGAAAAATCTCTCATTTGGCATCTACCTATGTTACACCAACGTCTCGAGTCTTATTTACTATCGATATAAAACGCTAGTTTCCTTAAACACAAATTCCACTTTAATATCTGTCCAAGAGAATGACAATAATTGCCCAGAGGCAAGAAATTCAGTTTCTTAAATTTTTTTATATTCTCTCCTTATCACCTCAGTTCAAAGTGTAAAATGATACCCAAATACAACTGTATCCGATTTTGTACAAAATGCTTTTGATTGTTCGAAAAATTCCAGGTTTTTTTTTCTTTTCTTTATTTATTTACTTTTATTGTAGTATAACTGACCCAGCTTCTTCAATTCCCAAATATGATTCAAACCCAAATGATTAACTCCATAAAAAGGCAAAACTTTATCTAAATGCTTTAATTAGTATTTAAAAAAATATTATCCCTGATAAATTTGTCTCACAAGATAATCCAGTGTTTATAATATTTTGCTTTGATAATATATTCCACAGAACATAATAATATACTCACTGGAAGGCTTAGGAATTCATTAAAGTAGTCCACAAGGAAATCATCTGTTGCCAAAGAATCTTCCTGCAAAAAAACAGAAACAATATTATGCTTACACTAAAATGTCTTAAAACATGCCAATATTATTCTCTAATTCTGATACCAACAGATTATAAGGTAGATCTTCAAATCGTTTCCAGTCAGTCAAGAGTGAACCCTCACTATAAATGGAACACAGTGTTACAATCTCTGGAAGGAAGAAATAAGAAAATAGAATGGAGCATCCTCTTAAAAGGCCTTGCCACTGTACTTAGCTGGAAAACAGAACACATGAGAAATACAGCACGATGCTTAAAGAAACGTCAACAAGTACAAAATACTACACACAGCAAATTTCCCATGAACTTATTAAAAATATTTATTTCATAAAAATAAAGGCAGAGTCAATAAAGACAGAACCAGTGTTTGGGGTTAAGATGAAACTCAGAATGAAGAATTTCATGAATTGCCTAAAAGAAGTGATAAACTAAGTGAAGAAAATATTCCACTGCCTCCCCCTTAAAATGAGACAGTTTTAGTAATCTGGGTCCTGTGTAACTTTTGCATGAAGAAACTTTCACAATGCACATGTTCTAAGAATAAGGATTGTATACAGTTTTTTCCCATAACTATCTCATCCACCAACATAGTCACTTTTAAAGTTGGCAAAATTGGAAAGCCACTGCCAGTAACAAAGTCTCTCTTCCAAATAAAACACCTTATTTTATTAGTAATTTTTTCCATTGTGTCAAAAGCACATCATCACATACCCTGTTGTATAGTACGTGTGTTTATTTTGTTATTCATAATTATATTTTAGTTTCACAAATCTAACATGAAAGTTGACAATATGACACAATGCTATTATTTCCATATGGCTGATTATTTTCTTCTTATACAGGCCAACTTTTAAAAATTTGTTGAAGTATAGTGTGAAATTATAAGGAAGATATTATAGTATATTAACACCTACTTTGGAAAACAGATTTCCAGGGTAGTTTCTTTAAGTAATTGCAGTTATCAGAATAGAGTTATGAACAATCACTTATAGGATTTATATCAAAGAACTTAGTAAAGATCTGAACTGGTTAGAACAACAACTAAGGATTTAGTTTACTAAAAATCTCAGCTGATTAAAACAACAATATAAAACTCAGGATCTCACAAACATACTCCCCTCATAGTGGTACTTTAGTAATACATGCTCAAAAAAATTCTGATTGGCAAAGGTCAAATACAGCAGAACAAGGCAGATAACATTTGGTGGAGGCTAAAAGTCTAATCATCTTTCAAATTTCACCTTTCAGAGTTACTTTAATTTTCATTTAGCAAACTAATAAATAATTCAATAACTATGTTTAGGATTTCCTGGGTAAATTTCCTAGGTAAAGACATTGTACTACAATAAGGGTGGCCAAATTTTACACTACTGGGCTCATGATCAAAAATCCACAGATGGGAAAGTTGAGTATTTTAAATTAGTAACTGTAATGGAGTACAGTCCCTGTTAGTTTTTCTAAAACAGCCATTTTGTTTTTAATTTTTAGCTATAAAACAAAATGTGTATTTCATAAATATACATAGACCTAAATGTCACCTAGAATTTGGTCAGTCACATTGCCAGAAATTTCTAGAGAATCCTCAGATTCATATATTCATTTGCAGATGCCTCACACTTCTAAGAGACTCTAATCAATGCTTTCCAAGCCACCTGTGATGAAGTACCTGTTTTGTTTTCTCCCTAATCGATTTGACAGATAACTTTTGTAAAATACAATAAGAATGAATTATTAGAAAGTGAAATAAAAATATACATAATACAAGCCCAACTTTTTTATTATTAAATTCAATACTCTGTCAAATTACTGTAAGGTTTCTAAACATTTACTCTCAGTTTCTGAACTCATCTCCGGATAGATGGACAGGAGTTCTCAGGTGGTACCAGTCCACACACCTGACTCCAGCAGCAATGCCCTAACCCTTGGTAAGCAATGTGCTCTCAGCTCCCTCAGGTCCCCCTGAGGCACCACACGAGAGGGCATTCCCTGGGTGCTCAGTCACATCCTCCGTTTGCACTTACAACCATGGACATTATTATTCAAATACATCAAAATCTGTATTTCTTTCTGAAACTGTATCTTAATTTCTACCAATATTAAACATAAGTGTTTCTGCTGATATCAGGGCAGTTAGTTCCACAATGGAAATAAGCGTAGCCTTCAAGTGCCATCTGCTCAATCCTCTTGTCACACGTTAATGGGAAGTCCTGCACCTCTCTAAATAATTGAGCATATTTTCCCACTACAGTTTCTAGTTCACTGTGTTCTGATACCTTGTCACATCAGTAACAAAGTCTTGTGAACCTATGAGGATCTGATAAACCCTTTATTCTCCAAACCCCTTAGTTTAAAAAAAAATTTTTTTAAGGCCTTGATCTGGAGAAGCAGATCAGTTACTCGCAATAAATTTCCACAATCCAGTCACTTGGCTGTAGTAAAATGAACTAAGTCTCCATATTCAGGTTTAATATCTTCCAAATAACCAATAAACTGGTGGTGGTTAGTGGTACAATCAAGAAGAAAATTGAGTTACAATCAAGTCCTCCATTATATCATTCCATGAACCTGGCTGCAAATTTTGCAACACAGATTCTCTGCAGAATGATGCAATGGAAGGCAGGAACACTTTTTCAGAATTGGATGCACTCTTGAAACCTGTTTTTTCATGTATTACAGGTGTGCCATCTGTGAAAGTGAAGTCAGCTTTTCCATGTTTAGTCCAAACTTCTCAACTTTC
Source organism: Lipotes vexillifer (assembly GCF_000442215.2). Lineage (NCBI taxonomy): Eukaryota > Metazoa > Chordata > Mammalia > Artiodactyla > Lipotidae > Lipotes > Lipotes vexillifer. Next base: position 2,351,428 of record NW_006785037.1, read on the forward strand.
TTCCTGACAGAGGATTAAACAAAATAGTTTATATGTGCTTGCTAATTATAATAGGTAAAAAATTTTATTGCTTAAAAAATCATTTCGCTGGACTCTCAAATGAGATAAACTACAACTTCTTCACAACTCTAAAAGATGCAAGATATACAGAGACCTTCTAAACAAGGAAGAGGAAATGAGATAAATACAGACAAAAACCATAGTCCAAGAAAGAATACAATACATGCCATAAGAAAATTACAACATAAAACGTTTCCTCCCAAAGGAGGGAAAGATATTATTTGGTAGGGGGAATCAGAAAAGAATCAAGTGGGGAAAATGGCATTTGAATTGTATTTCAAATAACTTCAAATTCTATATTTAGAAGTATACACATGAGAGGCAATAATGCAGAGTAAAGAGAGAAATGCATGAGGAAAGAGAGGTTGGAAAGCAAAACATAGTGAAGGTAATCAGTTACCTAATGGCACAACTAGAAAAATAATCCAAGTTCCCAACTTCCTTTTAAGCCATTCACACATTAGCCAAAGCCATTCATCTAATTTCCAATGCAGAATCCTAAACTGACACACTTTTGACTGGGAATGCTATCATCGATCAGGAGATAGGTATAATTTTGGAAATAAGGTCTAAGCCTATCAGGATGGATCTATTTTTGCTTCTTCTTCCTAAAGTACATATAAATTCTTTCTTTTCTCCTTTCTAAACAGGCCAGTCACTAGACCAGAGCCTCCCACCCGGTATGGCCATGACACATGGTGCTGTGCAGACAATGGAATTCAATGGGTCAAGTGAAAGTGGACCTCTTCAGACCTCAAGGCTACCAGACACAGTCAGGGATGGCTGGTGCTCCCAGGATGGTGACCTCTGGTTGTGAGCAAACTTGTTTGAGACTCCTCAGATCCAACTCCTTTCCCTGGAGTCTGTGATTTATCAGCCACATCCCACACCCAGACACTCAGCATAGCCAAAGAGCTGCTCAAGCCCCTGGACATGGATTTATTAGCTAGCTGCAGAGCATACCACTGCGCTATGAAGCTGCTGGAGGAGTTTCTGTTTGAGATGTCCAAGAAGACAGTTCACAGCCAAAAGGTGTTAACAGCTTGAAGGAAAGGGGGAGGGGAGACCCTGGAAGGATGATGGCCCCAAATCTGGCCTTCACATACAACAGATATTTCTGTCTGCTGGCAACTGATGGATCCTTGTAGTAGTATACCAGCTAGATACAAGGCAATCACTTGAAAAATATACGCATATACTGTATTATAGAGTTTCATCATTATTTTGAAATAACTGAAACATTTTATTCTAAATTTGTTTTTCCTAAGAATTTTTAACATTATATTTGTCATGAAAAGAGGGAGTACTGTTAAATTTAAAATTTAATTTCAACTTCTGCAGTTTTGAATGGTTGTAAAAAAGTCTAAAAACTGTTAATACCTATTAGGAGATACAGTTTCTCACCAAGAGTGACTATACAGGAATATTAGAAGATCAACACTGAAAGTATTGATTAGAAATTACATAGTCATCTCAAGCATAAAACCTAATATTAAAAAGTTATGCACCTCAGGGGACTGCCTGGTGGTCCAGTGGTTAAGAATCTGCCTTCCAATGCAGGGGACATGGGTTCGATCCCTGGTCAGGGAATTAAGATCCCACATGCTGAGGGGCAACTAAGCCTGTGTGCCACAACTAGAGAGCCCCGCGTGCCACGACGACAGAGCCCAAGCAGTCTGGAGCCCACGTGCCACAACTACTGAGCCTACGCCCTCTGGAGCCCACATGCCACAACTAGAGAGAAGCCCATGCACCACAACTAGAGAGAGACCTGCGTGCTGGAACGAAGACCCCGTGCAACGCAACGAAGAGCCTGTGCACCACAACGAAGAGCTCATGTGCCAAAACGAAATGATCCCACATGCCGCAACTAAGACCTGATGCAGCCAAAAATAAATAAATAAATAATTTTTTTTTTTTTTT
>NW_006785037.1:2353596-2364011 GCF_000442215.2 Lipotes vexillifer
AGCACAGAAAAAAAAAAAAAAAAAAAAAATTTTTTTTTTTTTTTTTTTTTTTGCGGTACGCGGGCCTCTCACTGCCGTGGCCTCTCCCCTCACGGAGCACGGGCTCCGGACGCGCAGGCCCAGCGGCCATGGCCCACGGGCCCAGCCGCTCCGTGGCACGTGGGATCCCCCCAGACCGGGGCACAAACCCGCATCCGCTGCACCAGCAGGCGGACTCCCAACCACTGCGCCACCAGGGAAGCCCAATAAATAAATTTTTTTTAAAAAAAGTTATGTGCATCAAAAAATGAAATTAAGAAAATAATTCATTTCAGTAGCAGAGAAAAGAATAACAACCAAGGAGGCAAAGAATTGTACACTGAACTAAAAAACTACTGAAAGAAATTAGAGAAGATATAAATAAATGGAAAGACATGCCATGTTCATGGACTGAAAGACCATACTGCTAAGATGACAATACTACCCAAAGCAATCTACAGATTTAATACGCTCTCCAACAAAATCCCAATGCCTTTTTTTTTTTCTTTTTTTGCAGAAATGAAAAACCCATCCTAAAATTCACAATGAATTTCAAGGGACTGCAAACATCCAAAATAATATTGAAAAAGAACAAAAACTGAAGGATTCATATATCCTGATTTCAATACTTACTACAAAACTACAGTTATCAAAATAAAGTGGTACTGGCATAAAGACAGACATACAGACCACTGGAATAGAAAAGAGTCCAGAAATAAATCCTCTCATATATGGTCAAATAATTTTCAACAAGGGTGCCATGACAATCCAGTGGAGAAAGGACATTCTTTTCAACAAATGGTGCTAGGAAAACTGGATAGCCACGTGCCAAAGAATAAAGTTGGATCTTTCCCTTATACCATATACGAAAATTAACTCAAAATGGTTCAAAAACCTAAATATAAGGGCTAAAACTATAAAATACTTAGAAGAAAACATAAGGATAAACCTTCATGACCTTGGATTTGGCAATGGATTCTTAAATATGACATCTAAAGCATGAGCAAAAAATAAATAAATAAATGGGACTTCATGAAAATTAAAAACTTTTGAATCAAAGGATGCTACTAGGAAAGTGAAAAGACAAACTACAGAATGTGAGAAAATATTTGCAAATCATATAGCTGATAAGGGTTTAATATCCAGAAAATATAAAGAACTAAGCTAGAAAAAGATAAAGAAACCCAAATTTTTTAAAGGGAAAAGGACTTGAATAGACATTTCTCCAAAGAAGATATACAAATGGTCAATAAGCACATGAAAAGATACTCAACAACAATAGCAACAAGAGAATGCAAATCAAAACCACAACAAGATATCACTTCACATCTACTAGGATGGCTACGATTTTTTTTTAAAAAATGAAAATAACAAGTGCTGGTGAGAATGTGGAGAAATTGGAACCTTTGTGCATTGCTGACAGGAATGTGAAATGGCACAGCCACCATTCCTCAAAAAGTTAAATATATAATTACCATATAATCCAGCAATCTACTTCTGGGTATAAGAAGAACTGAAAGCAGGGTCTCATACAGATATTTGTACACCTGTGTTTCTAGCACCATTATTCACAATAGCCAAAAGGTGGAAATAACCCAAATGTTCACTGATGTGTGAAAGGATAAACAAAATATGGTATGTATATATAATGGAACATTATTCAGCCTTAAAAAGGAATGAAATTCTAATACATGCAATGACATGGATGATCCTTGAAAATGTCAGGCTAAATGACATAAGCCATACACAGAAGGACAACTATTATATTATTCCACTTATATGAGTTACCTAGACTAGGCAAATGCATAAAGACAGAAAGTAGAATAATGGTAACTGGAGGCTAGAGGAGGGGTAATGGGAAGTTATTGTTTAAAGGGTACAGAGTTTCAGTTTGGGATGATGAAAAAGTTCTAGAGATGGATAGTGGTGATGGTTACACAATGTGAATGTGCTTAATGACACTGAAATCATACACTTAAAATGGTTAAAATGTTAAGTTTAATTTTATGTATATTTTACCACAATAAAAAATTATGTACATGCCAGAATCATGCAACAACATGGAGAATCTCAAAAACATTATGCTGAGCAAAAGTAATTTTACGCAAAAGAAAACTAACTGTATGATTCCATTTATATGAATTTGAATCTATAATCCAATGGTGAAAAAATAGGACAGTGGTCTTTGGGGAACGGAGGAAGAATCAACTGGAAGGAGGCATGAAAGGACTTTCTAAGATTATGGAAATGTGCTACATTTGATGGAGGTTTGGATTACACAGGTGTATACATTTGTCAAAATTTGCCAAATGGGACTCAAAAGTTTTCCATTTCCCTGTGCATAAATTTTACCTCAACATAAGAACCATAAACTAATATTGAACACTAGTTTATGATATAAAATGCTTAAATATTTAGGGGTTATCTGTATCATATCAATGTCTGCAGCTTATACTCTGAAATGCATAAAAAAATAAAATGGATTAATGGACAAATGGTGTGATGGACAGACAGACAGAAACATGAAAAAGCAAATGTAGCAAAATGTTAATAACTGTGAAACCTTGGTGATGGGTATATAGGTATTCACCATACAGTTCTTTTAACTCTCCTATATGTTTAAATTTTTTTCATTAAAAAAATGTTGGGATGGGGGGACTTATGTACAAGGAAACAGTATCATGTTTCTCTGCACCTATGGACAGCCTTCTTAGCCTCCTGTGTACTAAATGACAGATCCCAAATCATTATCATCACATCTAGAATCAGTCCCTGGTTATCTGACAATCTTCTGACCACTACCCTGCGATCCCATGCACTAATGGTCAGACCCCTGGGACCTCTGCTTCACCCTTCTGCCCTTAACATGCCAAACCTCATCTTCCTACCTCTCCTTATCACCACTACAGTACAGATCAATCTTCCTAACAACACCACAATCAATACAAGAGTTCCACCTGTCTCCCAATCCCACATCCTTTTCTAACACAAAAAAAGTGGCTTATGATGAATGCAATTTGGTTCCTGCCCAGCTGTCTAGCCTCATCTCATACTACCATGCTCCAGTCATAGCAATTTTTTTAATAGTTCTGCACCTTGGCGCATGCTGATTATTCTACTTGGAAAATCTTTTCTCCTCCAAAAGAAGAGAAGAAATGTGATGTTTCCCCTATGATATGTTTCCCCTATCATAACTTTTAATACTTCAGACTATAATTGTTTGTTTAGATATCTCACTCTCTGGACTGTGAATTTCTGGAGGAAAAAGACTGTTTCTTACTCACTTTGAAAATTCCCAATGCTAAAAAGATCTGAAAAAGAATATATATGTATAACTGAATCACTTTGCTGTACTCCTGAAACTGACATATCATTGTAAATAAACTATACTTCAATTAAAAAAAAATCCCAATGCTTCAGATAATAGATGCTTACACTTTTGTTGAGTGAATGCTTGAATGATTATACTGAGGACATGAAACCTAAAGAGAAGAGACTGATAACCTAAGAAAGACTCTAATAAAGCAACATCAATAAAATAAAAAGCAGAGATGTTGCCAAAAAACATAAAGAGAACACAAGGGGAAACAAACTTCACAAAACGGCTTGTTGAAAGTGTATCTTGCATAAATCCAAGGCACTCGGGAAACTTAAGAGCCAAAAGTCCATTTAACAGATCCTCACGGGATCGCAAAATTGTATATTGTATTATGAATATAGTTTATGAAGGAAAGAGAAATTAAGAGTGGCTCAAGCAATGAAGAACAAAAGTATGGATCTCCTTTTATACCAAGGGTTATCATCACATATTACAATCAGCATCTACCCAGTGGTACTTTTCCATTTGGTTTCTGTTCTCATGCTCTCTCCTGGAGGAAATTCTCAAAGGCCTGGAGAAGGTAAAGGAAGCTCTCAATTCCCTTTTTATCCAATCACAGTGTCTAATTATACCTACTTGGCTTTAGTCAATTCACTTGGAGAAATACCCTAAGGATTTCTCCCTGTACAAAAGTTCTTACAATCCGATATCCTAATTTAAAAGAGTATCTCACACTCTTTATCACCTTTTCTCCCATGCCACACCTTACCTACGGATAGAAAGCTTCTCTAAATGTGCTTTTGGTTCAAACCTCAAAATTCATACTTAAATATAAACTGTGTGTCCTCATTAAAGGCCACCTCACCAATCAGAAGGTACACAACTTTTGGGAATAGTGAAAGTGTGTGTCCCCAGTAGTGCCTAATACAATGAGAAGTGCAAGTTGTTGCTTAAAAATATACTTGTTGACTATCATACTGATGGAACTTCTAACGTACTTTCTGCAGTTCCAAAAAGCATTAGAGAATTTGATTCCAACCAGAGAACTGGACTCCACAGAGATGGAAGGATTCCAAACTGCCTACACTTTCCAAAGGACCTCTAGGACCAGTCTCAGTTTCCAAATGACTTGTTGGAAACACTTCTCACACCTCGCTCTGCACCCTCTTAAAAGAAAGTGAGCAGGGAAGCAGGATGGTACCTCCATCCACCTGCCCCTGCCCTCCACCACTTCCACATAACGCCACCTAGCGTGTCAACCGAGTGTGCTCTCACAGTTCATTCAACCAACTGACGTGCAGTCAGCCGTATGTACAATCTGAAAAGACAAATACCAATTGGTCATTAATGTTCATATAATTAGACAGTCTTTTTCATGAGGACTGGAACATATGGATTTTTCTGCATATTATATTAGAATAATGAGAATATCCTCATGCTTGGGAAATGCTCTGTGTTTATAAAAAATTCATTCACCCTATACAAATAACAGAATATGAATTTAAACAGACTAAAGATTAACTAAAAATAAATACCATTTTTAACAAGTAAAATACAGAAAATACTGCTTGAAACTAGTCTCAATTTTATGGTATAAATAAAGAGCATCTGCTTTTTTAAAAAAACTCTTTTCTTTTTTAAATGGCATCTGCTTTTAAAGTTGAAACTGTGAGTTTTATATATCAGAAATCCTTCAACAAAATAGATCATTATACTACAAAATTTTTACTCTACAAAGACTATTTTTGAAGCATGACATATCTATCTGCATAGTTTCAATTTTTAAGGCACAATAAAAAAATATTATTTTGAATTTAAAGTGTCAAGTACTTAAGTCTTTAATACTAATTTATTTGCTATTTTAAAGTCAAAAAGAATTTTAGGGGTCACTCTAAAATTTAAACTTTTCTCAATGTATACCTAACATATAATCAAATCTCAATGCATCATAAAGTGGTCTGAACTCTACTATTCTTGCTATGACAGATTTATATTTCAATTTTTATGGAATATGAAAAAGAGTATGGCACTGAGGGAAGTAATGAAGAGAAGCATTCACTTTATCATTTTTATTATTTGAATTATTTACAGGAATGTTTTTATACATTGCTTATATAATTAAAAATATATCCCCAAAGGAACTAATGAGAAAACTGAATATGTAAGATTTTTGTATATATTTTCCCTGAGAAAATCATCAGAGACCAAAGTTAATAAAGACACTAAAGTAGAAAAAATGCTACTTAAAAATCCTAAAGTAGAAAATATAGAATATATATCAAATGAAGCTTTGCAAAAAATTGGTAAGTGAAGCAATTACACTAATTTATCAATCATCTAATAACATATTCTGGGAATTGTGCTATTAACTATAGGGAATATTAAGGTGTACTGAGTCATAACACTAGCCCTCCAGGAGTTCACAATTTTGTTAAGAAATTGCAAAATTTACAAACAAAAAGTTAAAATATATACAAGGCAATGTGTCCCTGACAACAAATGATTTATTCTAAATGTTATTCTCTCATTTGAAGAGGTAGGGTTAAAATATTTTGCAGACATACTTAATAGCACTGTAGTTTTTAGATCACTGGTTGAGAAAATGAAATAAGCAAAAAGTGCCTATGACTATGGAAGCACTTTATATTAGAATAGGACTCTGCTGCCAGTAATGGAAAACCAAGATAACACTATTCAAATAACACAAAAGTTTATTTCTCTCATGCAATTATAAGCAGTTCAGAACTGGCATACTGGCTTCCCAACATATCAGGAACCCAGGCTCCTTTGATCTTGTGACTGTGCCATCCTCAAGATGCCACTTCTACCTCAGGATCCAAGATGACTGCTTCAGCTCCAGGATCACATCCTCATTTCAGGCAGCAAGAAACAAGACGAAGGGCATGTTCTCTCCCTTTACATTTATCTGAGTATTACAGTTAGAATGACAGAGGTTCTAATTGTGGCCTGACCAGTTACTAGCTGTGTGACCCGGGGGTTAGTTATTTAATGTCTGTAAACATCAGCTTTTCAGAAGTATGACACAACACTTCTGCTTACATTCCATTGTAAGCAGAATTTGGTTACATTTAGCTGCAAGGGAGGCTAGAAAATGTTGTAATTATTTTGGAGAGTAATATGTCTGGTACGTATTATGGAAAATGGTAGAATGGATTTTGGGGAACCAGAGATCTCTGTCACACAATTTCTTCTAAAAATATTAATGAGAAAAAAACTTTTATACTTCTGAAAAACAGATAAATATTATGTGCAAGACACATGAATTAATTAATCTATAGATAATGCTTGGTGAGCATATGAATTTGAGGATCTGGTCACAAACTGGTCACAGCTGAAAGCTTCACAGGGCTCAAAGGCAATCTGGATGATTTTAGGTTGGAAAGGTTTCATGGAGGAGATGAGCTGAACCTTGAAGCATGTGCAAGACTGTGAAATCGATGGGGAAGGGCAACTGAGACAAAACTCAACAGCAAAGGCAACGAAGCAAGCAGGGCAGTTTGGCTGGAGCAGAGGGCATGCGGAAGTACTTTATAAACCTAAAATGGTATGAACATTGTCTTTATCACACAGAAAGTATTGGAAGGTAAGGTTTAAAGAAGGCTGAAACATGTAGAAAAGATTTTGAATGCTAAAGGGAGGCTTTTGACATTGTGGCTCTGCCAGTTACTAGATGTGTGGCCCCAAGCCAAGTTAGTTAGCCTCTGTGAACACTGACTTCCTCATCTGTGAAATGTGGGTGTTAATAACCACCTAATAGAGTTGTTTTGAGGTTAAATATTAACATGCAGCCAGCATTCAGTAAATAGTAGGATTAATAAAGCTCTGAGTAGTTGAGTAACATGGTAATTTTTTAAAGAGTTAACAGCAATCTGATAGCCAAGGTAGGACTGATGAGAGAAGGAAATATATAAAGGCAGAGCAAAGCCATAGCAAGTAACCCAGCATAGCTGACGCGCAGGAGTCTGCTCTTTAAGCCTTAGGCAAAGGAAAATTGAAGTTGGCAGAGGGAATACTGGAGGCAGTGATATCTGGGAGGACTACTGCCAAAGTCCATGCTCAGGGATGAGGGCCTGAATAAGACAGCGCTGAGGATGGAGAAAAAGATCTGGCTATGAAAGGAACCTGCTAAATGACTGCAGGTGGGAGATGAAGAAAAGGGAAGAAAGGTTCTGATGTGGGTGACTGAGTGGTCAGTGGCATCATTAACCTAAATAAGAAAAAGAGGAAGAAAGATAGAATGGGGTGGGGTGATTAATTCAGTTTAGACTACTGAAGTGATGAAGGGACATCCAGATGATGTAGGTGTCCAATAACCCAATAAATACAGAGTTCTAGCATCATAAGAGGTGTGTGGGCCGGAGATGCGTAGATTTGGGAGTCCTGTGAAATAAGAGTAGCTGAAGCCATAGAGGAACAGGAGTCCTGCCAGGGAACCCTGAAGAAGGTCGACACTTTCATGGGTAAGGAGGAAAGAGAAGCCAGAAAGAGGGACATAAAAATGAGAGATGGGAGAACCGGGAGACAGTGGTACAAAGACACCAAGAGAAAGTGTAGTGGCTAATAGAATCTTCAAGATGTTATGAGTTCCCATAAGTTGGGAAAAGACCTGGAGAGGTTAGCAGACAGCTCAAAGGGTAATGTCGCCGGGTGCTTGTCAGAGAGTTTGTGCTGGAGTTGTATGGGAAAGGGGTATCTCCAGAAACGCTTACCTACCTCCTGCTGATGTGAAGAACAGTTCAGGAAGCAGATTAAAGAAATATGCCACTACACAGAGAGATGCCAAGGCAACAGGAAGATGGCTGGAGTTTCTGACATGCTCTTTGTGCCTCTATTTTGGTCTTCCTCTCTCAGTGGTGGACCAAAGGTCTGGAAGGGTGAAAGTGGAAAGTACTAGCAAATGAAGCTAGCAGAGAGCCTCCATTCTCATAGCCCCTACTAGACTGTGAACTTTTGGAGACTTATCCTCAGCATCTAGCACTGCACTGTGAATATAGAGGCGCTCACGTTTGTTGAATAAAAAGTCAAAAGCAAATAAGATAATTGACCAACAAGAGAAATAAGTGCTGTAGGACATAAGCAAATAATCTAGAGAAGTGGTTAGAACTGCTGGAGTCAAACCTTAGTAGGAATAGGGCTCTACTGCCTCCTAGCTAACGTATAACCTTGGGCAAGTTCCTTAAATACACTGTGGGAACCACAGCAGAGCCCCCCACCCTAGATATAGCACTCACCTAAATGACAACAATTACAATGTACTTGGCCAAGTACTTATTATTACTCAACTCTTCAGAAGTCTGACCTGAGAACATATTTAGCACATTTTTAAAGGAATTATAACTATAAATAGACCACTTATTATCAATCAATGCCACCTACTAATGTTTACTGTAACCAGGAACTGCACAGCCCCATCACAATAAAACCACGGAGACGAAGTCTACCTCTCATGGAGTCATTAACAAGTTCAGCAAAATTAAATGAGGGCATTTATGTAAAAGAACTTTAACAATGAATAGCATCCACCATAAAAGTCTGTTGGCCCCTTCTTAAAAATGTACCTGTTAAAAAATAAGCAATTCTTGTACTCAGCACCCTTGTTATGAAACAGGAAGCCTCTATTATACTCATTTGGCAAAAAGAAAAGAAGCAGCTTTTTTTTTTTTTAATGATCTATGATTTGCTATTTTTAAAAATAGCCAAAAGAAAAAGGAGCCCTCTAAATTGTACTTACAAATCCTTCTTCTGTAATAGTTGGTGGCTCTGAAACAAGATAAAATATTACATTATCTCACTCAAATCTGATTTCCTTTTAAAGTAAATGAAATAATTTGAGACAGCACTTAGCCCAGCTTTATACGTGGGCAAGCTCAGTAAAATCTTGGCCCTCTGTTCATTTTCTGCACATGGACTGAATTTTAAGTTGGAATTCAAGGTGGAAGTGGGGAGGAAAGGGCTCTGGAATTCAGCTTGGTCACTAATTGACTGTGACCCTGGAGTTAACCTTAATAGACGGAGGCCTCCATTACTCCCACTGCAAAACGGGGAATTAAGCAAGATAAAATAGGACGGGGCCAACGAAGCACTGGGAAAAGGGTGAGGGGTTAAATTCCTTACAAAATGCGGTGAGAGAACTCTGGAGCCAGTGCTACGGGACGCGCGGGCAGAGAAGGAAACCCAGAGGCGGTGCGCAGTGGGGCCGCCCCGCGGGCAAGAGCAGCGGCCCGCGCTCCTCGGCCCCGACACCGACCCCGGCCGCCCCACCTACCGGCGGTGAGCCGCCTCTCGGTCATGCCGCAGCCGCTACCCGCGCCCCCGTCACCCGTGCGGGCCGTCAGGCCCCGGGAACGGATGACGACGCGGAGCGGCGCGCGGCCCCGGACTGCGCCGGCCGCTGGGGCCCCACCCGGCCCGAGTTGCTATGGAGCTGAGACAATGCGGGCGCCGAGCAGCGGGAAGTCACGCGCCTTTCGGGCCCCTCGGGGCAGAGGAAGGTACGCCGTCTGCCCCCGCCCGTCCTCCTTCGGGCCAGGGGCCGGCCCCGCCGCCAACGGCTGCGGAACGACGGGCGCCCAGACCCCGGCGCTGCCACCGCTAGGGCCCTGGAGACGCATCGCCCTTAGAGCCCGAACTAGCTGGGGTCTCGTTCCTGTGGTGACTGCTGCTCAGGCCTGCTCTCCCTGCACAAGCTCCCGCACAAGCTCCGCCCATACCGTCCACAGTAAGAAAAGACCGGCTGCGAGCGGGTGCGGGGATGGAGGGCCCTCTGGCTAGTCCTGGGAAGACGAGGAAGGGAGGAGTTTTCTAGATACCCAAGGAGGGCGAGTACTCGCCACACACAGCTCTTGAGCGCGTTCAGTTCTATGAAGGCCTGTATAAAAAGTTAAATATTCACGTGCTTTAGGAACCAGATTTTCCTCACACTTTTCCTCCAATCGGTTAGGGCAGCCAAATTCTCAAGATAGCTAAGATTTTAAAATTACTGAAGGAGGGCTTCCCTGGTGGTGCAGCGGTTGAGAGTCCGCCTGCCGATGCAGGGGGCGCGGGTTCGTGCCCCGGT
>NW_006785037.1:2364274-2387382 GCF_000442215.2 Lipotes vexillifer
GAGCCATGGCCGCTGAGCCTGCGGGTCCGGAGCCTGTGCTCCGCAACGGGAGAGGCCACAGCAGTGAGAGGCCCGCGTACCGCAAAAAAACAAACAAACAAATAAAATTACTGAAGGAATCATGAAGAGGGGACAATATACTGAGGTTGCCCATAGTGTATGTTCCCGGAAAAGTTATGATAGAGGAGTTTAAGTGAAGAGTGAAATTTGAAAAAAGAAAAACAATACCTCTAATTAGGAAAAAGTGAGCGTTTCTAGCAACGTCGTGGCTAACTCAGAGTTCCAGCCCAGACCTCTCCCCCTGAACCTGAGAACCCTAAATCCAATTTCTACCCGTGGTAGCTCTTCCTGGATGCTCCCAAATCAAAATGTCCAAAGGGAAATTCACCTTTTTTCCCATTTCTTATTTTCAAATTTCATCTTCTTACATAAATCCCATATTCAGTAAGCGATACCTTCTTCCACCAAGTGACTCAAGCCAGAAACACCATATTCATCCAAGCACTAGGTCCTGCCAATTCTACCTTGAAGTATTTCTGGAATCTGGAATCTTCTCTCCTTTCCCACAACCAGAGTCCTAGCACAGGCTGCCATTTGGACTGTTGTAAGAAACTTCCTAACTTGTCTCTTGGCCGTTGCTTCCAGTGGAGTTCCCCTTGAGTCCATTCTCCATGCGGAAAGCAAAATTATCCAAATGCAAATCTGACCTACTTGAAACCCTCAGTGGCTCCACATTTGCCTCCTAGGGCCTGCAGGTGTGTGAGTGCTTAAGCAAACAAGGAGTAAGACAAGGGGTGCTGGTACTGCAAGAAACTGTAACACCTGCTTAGTTATATTTATTTCCTCTTCAGCAGTACATAGGCAAAGACAAAAAAATAAAACAATAAACCACTACCTTGGCCAAACAGAATCAGCGGGCCAAATGAAGTCAAGGGAGACTAGTGAGGAGAACAGTGAGGATGCGTGAGGGAACAAATCAACAATGGCTTTGTCGGCCCTCGTAAGGACTCTGGCTTTCATTCTGAGTGAAACACGAACTATAGGAGTTTGAACAAAGAAGTACCACGATTTTACTTTTATTTGAAAATGATCACTCTGGGTGCTGTATAGCGAATGCAGATGGGCCAGGTAGTAGCAGGCAAGAGCGGGTGGCTCAGAGCAGGGTAGTAGCAGGTTTGAGTAACAGGTTTGAGATGGACTCAGATTCTGCATATATTTAAAGGTAGGACCAAGATGATTCCCTGACAAAGTGGATGTTGGAATGAAAGTAGTTGAGAATAAGTCCAAGGTTTTTGCCGTGAGCAGCCGGGAGGATAGAGTTGCAATCATTGGAGATGGAGAAAGCTGTGAGAGGAACACAGGGAGGAAAGAGGTTAAGAAGCCTATTAGCCATCCAAAGCAAAGATTTTGAGTTTGCAGTTGATATAGAAGCCTGGAATTTGGGAGATATAAATTTGAGAGTTGACATACAAACGGGCTTTTCAGGCATTTGCTTGCACCGTTTTTCTGTCACCAGGGAAGCCCTTCTGGCCTTTCTTTACCAGGCTAAATTTTCTCATTCTTCAATACTCAGCTTGGGTGTCATCTCCAGAATACCTTCATGTGAGCTCCTTTCATTGACCTCTCCCTCTTGCTCCTATGTAGTTAGTACAAACTCATGTCTTAAAGGGATACCCTCTATTCTCAGTGCCACTCACCAGACAGTAAACTCCTGGGGGTGAAGGAGATTCATGTTCTTCAACCACCCAGCACCCACTACTGAGTGCCACTGCTCAGTACATATTTGTTGAAACATCTCTCCATTGCAGTCATTCTGCCCTGCTTACAGACAAGATATGTTAATTCCTGTTTTAGGTGGCCATACTGATGAGAAGTCAATAATTTGTTTTCACATTAAGTGTGACTAACACTTATTGCACATGCTGTGGGCCTCTAACAATAACCATAACCATGGGAGATTGATATTATCCTCAACAATTTAAGAAACTGAGACTTGGACCTATAACATTTGCTCAAAGACAAGCAAAGCCTGAAAGTGTTGAAACCACCAACTGATCCAGGCCTGTCTCATCCAAAGCCTCTGCTCTAACAACCAGGCTAGGCAGCTTTTCTTGCTAAAAATAATCTCATTAGAGATTTAGAAAAACAGCATAAGAATCATAAAGGCAGTTACTTGAACCCAAATGCTTAGATAAGAAGCTATTCTAATGTTTTGATGATTTTTTTTGGTAACAGTTTTATTGAGATGGAATTCACATATCATAAAATTCACCTATTTAAACTGTATGATTCAGTGGTTTTTAGTATATTCAGAGTTGTGCAACTATCACCACAATCAATTTTAGAACATTTTCATCACCTCAAAGAAACCTCATACTCTTAGCTGTCACCCCTATTATCCCGTCCCCACCCAAACCCTATGCACCCACTAATCTACCTTCTATCTCTATATATTTGCCTATTCTGGACATTTCATATAAATGGAATCACACCACATGTTGGTCTTTTGTGACAGGTTTCTTTCACTTAGCATAATGTTTTTAAGATTCATCCATGTTGTGGGATGAATTAGTTCTTCATTCCTTTTTGTTGATGAATAATATTCAATTGTATGGCTATGCCACAATTCGTCCATTCATCAGTTGATAGTCATTTGAATTATTTCTACTTTTTAGCTATTATGAATAATGCTGCTATGAGCGTTTGTGTACAGGTTTTTGTGTGGACATGTTTTCATTTCTCTTGGATATATACCTAGGATTGGAATTGCTAGGTAATGTGGTAATTCTATGTTTGTTTGGCAACCCTGTTTAATTTTTAAGGAACTCCAAGACTATTTTCCAAATTGGCTGTACCATCTTATATTACCACCAGCAGTGGATGAGGGTTTTGATTTTACCACAGCTTCACTCACACTTGTTATCATCTGTCTTTTTGATTCTAGCCATCCTACTGGGTGTGAAGTGGTATCTCTCTGTGGTTTTGATTTGTATTTCCCTGATGACTGTGTTTTACTTACTTTTAACACATTTTATTATGTTTCTGCTCCCCAAACTAGCTAGTATTTCCAAAAAGGCCTTTTTTTTTTTTAACTACCAGTCTATACCATTGTTGAAAACCTAGGCAGTTCAAAACCACAAGTTTGTAATAAGACCTATATCTACATAAATGGAATTAAGTTTTTGTTTATTCTCTTCTGATTCTGGACATATTATTAGAGAATTTGAAGGATGTATTTGGGATAGACTTACTAAAACATAGACTTTGTAGTAAACCTAAAGTCAATTGGGGAGAATCTTGGAGAGCATCTCAGACAGTCTCCCTGCAAAATAGCTAAAACTGTGATGCAACTGTGGAACAGGACAGAAGTGATATCATGTAAAGGTGCTGTAGACAAAGAAAACTGATCAGGTCTCCAAATATGAATCCTAAACGAAAAGTCACAAGGGCTGATCTGAATTGCAAGGATTAATTTGCATGAGGGCTACTCTTTGTAGCCTGCTCAGGGTGAGAAGCTACAGGGATTTATCCAACGATTCTCACAGGTACTGCTGGAGAGACTGTAGTGTATGTGTATATATCTCCTTGACAATCAAGAGCAGATTTTTCAGGCATCCTACCTGTTTAGTGATTTAAACATATTGGTCCTTCCTTGGGTTTGGTGTGGTAGAGTCAAACTTAAGCCTAGTTCCAAACCTTTCTAAATGTGAACAGGAATAGCATCAACGGGATGAAATTCATATTACCATTGTGATTTTAATTTTTGATAGTAATGGGATATTTAATAGAAAGTCTGACTGTACAAATGGACAATGGCCAGACCATATATGACAACAGAACTTTAATAACCTCTGTAGCAACCTGCCTGGGAAGCCAAGCCACAACTTATGCAGCAATAAGCCCCAAATGGTCAGGACTTCTTCAATAACTGCCAGTTTCTCTCATTTTTGCCCTCACTTCCAACTCAGGACCAATCATAGAAAACCAAATATGTTTCCCTAACTAGTAACATAGGATGCCTGTTGGATTCTAGGTAGCCCACTTCCAGCTTCCCCTGTTAACAAACTCCAATCAGAGCATACCTGAAGTTCTCCCTTTTTTTCACTATACAGCTTTCCCACTGTCTTGCCTGCCTTTGAGCCACTGCCACATGCAAATGATAGTGGCTGACTCCTTTGCTAAAACAAGCTCTGAATAAATAGCCTTTGCTTGTTCTCATTTGGGTTGTTTTCACTTAGTTCCACATAGCTAAACTATATCCTTAATTTTTACATGAATCATTTTTATTCATGAATAAATGAATCAAAATGACAGGATAATGCAGTAGAATATTTTTCCTAGGAGCTGGATGGCAACTCACATCTGATGATATACAATACCATCCCCCATTCCAATCCCTAAAATTACTGCAGTTGTGGCAGTTATAACATTTACATATTGTTTCTTTACATTTTCTTTTTGATAATCACTGATTCTTTCCTTTTTGTGAAATTACATATCAATACTGGATAACAACTACATATACTCCATATCACATTTAACTAGAAAACAGCATTCTTTTTTTAATTTTTTCATTTAACAATTCATAATTTTTTGAAGAAGGAACATAATTAGTTTAATACATTCATTAGGCAATTTCTTAACTTATTCAAGATAACTACCCTCTGGACCTGCTGGTTTAGATTTATTCTAATTGTCAATATATTCCATTACATTACTTTGTTTCTTTCACAAACTGATGAGATAATTCAATTTTTTAATGCTTCCCTGAAGTTTTAAAACTCTAATATTGCTCTAGGGTTTTGTAATTTTTAAAAATAGAGAATACATTATTTTTTTCTTTTTCTCCTCCTTTTTTTTCTCCCCTCCTCTACTTTTTTTAAAAATGAATTTTAGCTCTAAGGGATTTTTTTACCTGTGTGGGGCTCTCCTGCAGGCCCAGCACCTAGAACAAAACCTGCCATGATATAGTAAATGCTCAATAAATATGTGTTAAATTAGTGAATTATATTTAATGAAGAAATAAAGATTTTATTATTGGAAGTTATAAAATAAAACAACAATAATATACCACTACAGACCGTTTCAAAAGGTCAAAATCCAAACACTGACAACACCAAATGCTGGTGAGGATGTGGACCAACAGGACCTAACCACAACATTGCTGGTGAGATGGCAAAATGTTATAGCCACGTTGGAAGACAGTTTGGTGTATTCTTATAAAACTAAACATACTCTTACCATATGATCCAACAATTGTGCTCCTTGGTGTTTACCCAAAGGAGTTGAAAACTTATGTCCACACAAAAACCTTCACATGGATGTTTATAGCAGCTTTATTCATAATTGGCAAAACTTGGAAGCAACTAAGATGCCCTTCGGTAGATAGATAAACTCTGGTACATGCAGACAATGGAATATTACTCAGTGCTAAAAAGAAATGAGCTATCCAGCCACAAAAAAACATGGAAGTACCTTAAATGCATATTACTAAGTAAAAAGCAACCTGAAAAAGGTTACATACCATATGATTCCAACTACATGACATTCTGGAAACGGGAAAACTATGGAGACAGTAAAAAGATCAGTGGTTGCCAGAGGTTAGTGGAGAGAGAGGTGAATAGGCAGAGCACCGAGGATTTTTAGGGCAGTGGCACTACTCTGTATGATATTATTATGGTGGATACAAGTCATTATACATTTGTCCAAACCCGTAGAATGTACACCACCAAGAGTGAACCCTACCTAAGGTAAACTATGGACTTTGGGTGATTATAATGGTATATATAGATTCATCAAATGATTACAGCAAATGTACCACTCTGGTGGGGATGTTGATAATGGGGTGGCTATGCAAGTGTGGGGACGGGGAGTCTATGGGAAATCTCTGTAACTTCCTCTTAATTTTGCTGTGAACCTAAAACTGCTCTAAAAGTCTTTTTAAAAAAGTTATAAAGAACATTAGTAGATTGGTCAAAATAAAAGATCTCTTAATTTTTAAAAATTGAAGTATAGTTAATTTACAGTATTGTATTAGTTTCAGGTGTACAGCAAAGTGATTCGGTTATACATATATGTGTATATTTTGTACATATGTGTGTATATTTTATTCTTTTCCATTATAGTTTATTACAAGACACTGAATATAGCTCCCTGTGCTATACAATAAATCCTTCTTGTTTATCTATTTTATATATGGTAGTGTGCATCCCATACTCCCAAATTATCCCTCCCCCCCTTCCCCTTTGGTAACCAAAAGTTTGTTTTCTATGTCTGTGAGTCTGCTTCTGTTTTGTAAATAAGTTCATTTGTACTGTTTTTTAGATTCCACATATTATATAATACTTGTTTTTCTCTGACTTACTTCACTTAGTATGATCATCTCTAGGTCCATCCATGTTGCTGCAAATGGCATTATTTCATTCTTTTTTATGGCTGAGTAATATTCCATTGTGTGTGTGTGTGTGTGTGTGTGTGTGTGTGTGTGTGTGTGTATGTGTACCACATATTCTTTATACATTCATCTGTTGATGGATACTTAGGTTGCTTCCATGTTTTGGCTATTGTAAATAGTGCCACTATGAACATTGGGGTGCATCATCTTTTCAAATTAGAGCTTTCCTCTTTTCTGGATATATGCCCAGGAGTGGGATTGCTGGAAGATCTTAATTTTTTTTTTTTTTTGGCCGTATGCGGGCCTCTTACTGTTGGGGCCTCTCCCGTTGCGGAGCACAGGCTCCAGACGTGCAGGCTTAGCAGCCATGGCTCACAGGCCCAGCTGCTCCGCGGCATGTGGGATCTTCCAGGACCGAGGCACGAACTTGTGTCCCCTGCATCGTCAGGCGGACTCTCAACCACTGCACCACCAGGGAAACCCGATCTTAATTTCTGATCTGCCAGTCAGGCATCAGTGATCAGGAAAAATAAAATGTCCATTAGCTTGAATTTCCTATCTCCTTACCTGAAGCCAAACCAACAGCAAGTGATTCTCTAATAATCAGGGAGCAGGAGAACCAAAGATTCGCTGCCATAAGAGAGGGATACTACTCAGGTTAGTATGAGCAGGCTGAAAGCCAAGTCTAAATATCTGGAGTCAAACAACCATCATTTTAACCTCAGCCCTAAATTCACTAGTGGGGATGAACACAATTTTAAACTCTTCTAAGCCTTATCTGAAAGGGGGAAAAAAAGCAAATAATAATGGTACCACTCTCATAGCATTGCTCTTAATATAATGAGATAATGTCTGTAATATACATGGTTCACTTCCTGGCCAAATTAAAAATTAGCCACCAACAATAAAGATCTATAAATATTTTAAACTGAGGTCACTGTCTCAGGATTCCACAGCCCATTTAGTCAACATTTACTGTGTCTCTGATTATACTAGTAGACTCTAGAGCACTAGAGAGTGGTAAGAAAGAACAGCCCCTGCCCTTGGCACATTTACACTCCTCATGAAACAATTCAAAAGCACTTACAAAGTAACTTGAAAATGAGTGCAGATTATCCTCTGTATCAGTACAAAAGGAGAGTGGCAGCAGTGTACCTTTCCCTGGCAGCAGAGAATAAGGGAAAAAGAGGCCTTTCATGACAGCAGTCTTGACAACCCCTCATTTTCAACAATGACACAGAGCTCCCGCTCTCTGCACCCCAGGGCACTCCATGTATACCTAACCCAGGCTAGGCATAGGAGAGGTGGCCCGGAAGACTTTTGGCAAACAGTGAACTTCTATTCGGTGCTTAGGGACTAGACTAAGTACTGGGGACTCAGACACAGGTCAGAGGACTTCACTGGCTAACAAGGAAAGCATAAAAGTTCTGATAAATGCTGTGAGAACACAGATACAAAGGGTCTCCAGCCAGGGAGTGGGGGGAAGGTGATCAGCCCTGGTGTCCACTGAGCAGAGTTTTAAAAGGCAAACAGGAGTGAGGCAGAGGGGAAGAGAGAGAATGACAATCTGAAGGAGAAAGCAGCATTGCCATGGGAGAGGGATACTGGTTAGAGGGCTGGAGCAAAGGGAGTATGAAAGGGCAGTGGCTCAGTTTTAACCCTCTCAAAAGCAAACAACTATATTTGAAGTACTCTAGCATATCAGCTTAAAGAGTAAACTGAGATTTGGATAAATTTATTTAATATCAGCTGAAAAAGAAAACAGATTTGGATAAAATTTATCTTATATGGTAACCAATTATTATTAATTCATCAATTCAATTAACATTTTAAACAAATGAGAGATACACTCAAGATGTGTACTTCAATAAGATCACCCAGATCATAATTTTTCTTAACCCATGACTTTATTATTATTAAAATATTTGTTTTAAACATATAAGATCATTCAGCTCTCCTCAGGTGACACCCAAATAAGCTTCAAGTCATTAATATTTACCAAAACACATGAAAACATTAAAGAAATAAAATTACATTCAGTTAATCTAAGATTAACAAGTTCTGGGGATCTAATGTACAGCATGGTGATTATAGCTAATAATACTGTATTGTATACTTGTTAGTTACTAAGAGGGACTTCCCTGGTGGCTCAGTGGTTAAAAATCCACCTGCCAATGCAGGGGACACAGGTTTGAGCCCTGATCTGGGAAGATCCCACATGCTGCAGGGCAACTGAGCCCGTGTGACACAACTACTGAGCCTGCACTCTAGAGCTCGCGAGCCACAACTACTGAGCCTGAGTGCCACAACTACTGAAGCCCATGCGCCGAGAGCCCGTGCTCCACAACAAGAGAAACCACCGCAATGAGAAGCCCACGCACAGCAACAAAGAGTAGCCCCCGCTTGCCGCACTAGAGAAAGTCTGCGTGCAGCAACAAAGACCCAACGCACCCAAAAATAAAACATAAGTTAATTAATTAATTTTTTTAAAAAAGAAAGTTGCTAAGAGAGTATATCTTAAATGTTCTCACCAACAAAAAAAGAAGTAGTAATTATGTGATGGGATGGAGATGTTAGCTAATAGTATGGTGGTAATCATTTTGCAATATATAAGTGTATCAAAATAACATGTTGTACAACTTAAACTTACATGATGTTATATGTCAATTCTATCCCAACAAAGCTGGAGAAAAAAATAAAATAAAATACTTTTTTCCTTTAAAATAAGTACTATAGGGCTTCCCTGGTGGCGCAGTGGTTAAGAACCCACCTGACAATGCAGGGGACAAGGGTTCGAGCCCTGATCTGGGAAGATCCCACATGGCGTGGAGCAACTAAGCCCATGTGCCACAACTACTGAGCCTGCGCTCTACGGCCCATGAGCCACAACTACTGAGCTCACATGCCACAACAACTGAAGCCCGCATGCCTAGAGCCTGTGCTCCACAACAAGAGAAGCCACCGCAATAAGAAGCCCGCACACCACAAACGAGTAGCCCCTGCTCATCGCAAGTAAAGAAAGCCTGGGGAAAATAAATAAATAAATAAAAAGTAAAGAAAGCCTGCATGTTGCATGGCACAGGGATACCAGCTCGGTGCTTTGTGACCGCCTGGAGGGGTGGGATAGGGAGGGTGGGAGGGAGGGAGATGAAGAGGGAAGAGATATGGGAACATATGTACATGTATAACTGATTCACTTTGTTATAAAGCAGAAACTAACACACCATTGTAAAGCAATTATACCCCAATAAAGATGTTAAAAAAAAAAAAAGAAAGCCTGCATGCATCAATGAAGACCTGATGCCGCCAAAAATAAATAAATAATTTTTTTAAGTACTATGTTTTGAACATATACTTCCCTCTCTTGAATACCAACACACAAAAAAATTAAATATCTTTGCCACCCTAGCCCATAAAAATTGGAATGTATTGTTTACTTTCTGCATGTAGTAATATACCACTTAATCATAAAGTGATGCATATTTCAACTCTAAAGGCCAAAATCCTCTGCCCTTAAACACCTAACATATGTGTATGTATATACACATACATGCATGCGTATCTTAATTCTCATTCATCATAACTATTATATATCATTATCATATTCATTATCATATCGTGATAATCATTATTAATTCAGCAATTCAATTAATACTTCCTGCATCATCTATCATGCACAAGACATTCTGCTAAATGAGGCAGAGAGGTGAATAAAACAATTCTGCTTTTAAGGAACTTGCTAATGGTGGAAAACAAGAATTTAATACGTTTAAAACATGCCATAAATACCATAAGAAAGGTATGAATAAACACTAGATCCGGGCTTCCCTGGTGGCACAGTGGTTGAGAATCTTCCTGCCAATGCAGGGGACATGGGTTAAAGCCCTGGTCTGGGAGGATCCCACATGCCATGGAGAGCTACGCCCGTGAGCCACAACTACTGAGCCTGCGTGTCTGGAGCTTGTGCTCCACAACAAGAGAGGCCGCGACAGTGAGAGGCCCATGCACCTCAATGAAGAGTGGCCCCCACTCGCCGCAACTAGAGAAAGCCCACACACAGAAACGAAGACCCAACACAGCCATAAATAAATAAATAAATAAATAAAATTAAAAAACAAAAACAAAAACACTAGATTCAAAGAAGGTAAGAATTTTGTCTTGTTGGGGAGATCAGAAAATGATACATGGGAGCCCTGAACATACACGGTGGAGTAGAAGGACGTGCTCTCACTGCCTCTTGCGAGAACACCAGAATCACAACTAGCTGCTGGACAGTCATTGACAGGAAGACACTGGAACTCACCAAAAAAGATACCCCACATCCAAAGACAAAGGAGAGCCCACAATGAGAAGGTAGGAGGGGCACAATCACAGTAAAATCAAATCCCATTACTGCTGGGTGGGTGACTCACAGACTGGAGAACACTTATACCACAGAAGTCCACCCACTGGAGTGAAGGTTCTGAGCCCCACATCAGGTTTCCCAAACTAGGGGCCTGGCAATGGGAAGAGGAATTCCTAGAGAATCAGACTTTGAAGGCTAATGGGATTTGATTGCAGGACTTCGACAGGATTGGGGAAAACAGAGACTCCACTCTTGGAGGGCACACACAAAGTAGTGTGTGCATCGGGACCCAGGGGAAGGAGCAGTGACCCCAGGGGAGACTGAACCAGACCTACCTGCTAGTGTTGGAGGGTCTCCTGCAGAGGCGGGGGGTGGCTGTGGCTCACTGTGGGCACAAGGACACTGGCAGCAGAAGTTCTGGGAAGTACTCCTTGGCATGAGCCCTCGCAGAGTCTGCCACTAGCCCCACCAAAGAGCCCAGGTAGGTTCCACTGTTAGGTTTCCTCAGACCAAACAACCAACAGGCAGGGAACCCAGCCCCAACCATCAGCAGTCAAGCGGATTAAAGTTTTACTGAGCTCTACCCACGACAGCAACAGTCAGCTCTACCCTCCACCAGTCCCTCCCATCAGGAATCTTGCACAAGCCTCTTACATAGCCTCATACACCAGAGGGCATACAGCAGAAATAAGAACTACAATCCTGCAGCCTGTGGAACAAAAACCACATTCACAGAAAGACATAAAATGAAAAGGCAGTGGGCTATGTACCAAATGAAGGAACAAGATAAAACCCCAGAAAACAATTAAATGAAGTGGAGATAGGCAACCCTCCAGAAAAAGAATTCAGAATAATGAGAGTGAAGGTCATCCAGGACTTCAGAAAAACAACGGAGGCAAAAATCGAGAAGATGCAACAAATGTTTAACAAAGACCTAGAAGAATTAAAGAAACAAACAGAGATGAACAATAAAATAACTAAAATGAAAACTACACTAGAAGCAATCAATAGCAGAATAACAGAGGCAGAATAACGGATAAGTGACCTGGAAGACAGAATGGTGGAATTCACTGATGTGGAACAGAATAAACAAGAATGAAAAGAAATGAAGAAAGTCTAAGAGACCTCTGGGACAACATTAAATGCAACAACATTCACATTATAGGGGTCCCAGAAGGAGAAGAGAGAGAGAAAGGACCAGAGAAAATATTTGAAGAGATTATAGTCAAAAAATTCCCTAACATGGGAAAGGAAATTGCCACCCAAGTGCAGGAAGCACAGTGAGTCCCATACAGGATAAACCCAAGGAGAAACATGCCGAGACACATAGTAATCAAACTGGCAAAAATTAAACATAAAGAAAAATTATTGAAAGCAGCAAGGGAAAAATGACAAGTAACATACAAGGGAACTCCCATAAGGTTAACAGCTGATTTCTCAGCAGAAACTCTACAAGCCAGAAGGGAGTGGCATGATATACTTAAAGTGATGAAAGGGAAGAACCCTCAACCAAGATTACCCGGCAAGGATCTCATTCAGATTCGATGGAGAATTCAAAAGCTTTACAGACATGCAAAAGGTAAGAGAATTCAGCACCACCAAACCAGCGCTACAATAAATGCTAAAAGAACTTCTCTAAGTGAAGAAAAGGGCCTTCAAAAACAAACACAAAACAATTAAGAAAATGGTCATAGGAACATGCATATTGATAATTACCTTAAATGTGAATTGATTAAATGCTCCAACCAAAAGACACAGGCTTGCTGAATGGATACAAAAACAAGACATACATATAGGCTGTCTACAAGAGACCCACTTCAGACCTAGGGACACATACACATTGAAAGTGAGGGGATGGAAAAAGATATTCCATGCGAATGGAAATCAAAAGAAAGCTGGAGTAGCAATCCTCGTATCAGATAAAATAGACTTTAAAATAAAGAGTGTTACAAGAGACAAGGAAGGACACTATATAATGATCAAGGGATCAATCCAAGAAGAGGATATAACAACTATAAATATATATGCACCCAACAGAGGAGCACCTCAATACATAAGGCAACTGCTAACAGCTATAAAAGAGGAAATTGACAGTAACACAATAATAGCGGGGGATTTCAACACCTCACTTACACCAATGGACAGAAAATCCAAAATGAAACTTAATAAGGAAACAGAAGCTTTAAATGACACAATAGACCAGATAGATTTACTTGTTATTTATAGGACATTCCATTCAAAAACAGCAGATTACACTTTCTTCTCAAGTGCACATGGAACATTCTCCAGGATAGATCACATCTTGGCTCACAAATCAAGCCTCAGTAAGTTTAAAAAAATTGAAACCATATCAAGCATCTTTTCTGACCACAACACTATGAGATTAGAAATGAATTACAGGGGAAAAAACGTAAAAAACACAAACACATGGAGGCTAAACAATACGTTACTAAATAAAAAAGAGATCACTGAAGAAATGAAAGAGGAAATCAAAAAATACCTAGAGACAAATGACAATGAAAACACGACCATCCAAAACCTATGCGATGCAGCAAAATCATTTCTAAGAGGAAAGTTTATAGCTATACAAGCCTACCACAAGAAACAAGAAAAATCTCAAATAATTAATCTAACCTTACACCTAAAGGAACTAGAGAAAGAAGAACAAACAAAACCCAAAGTTAGCAGAAGGAAAGAAATCATAAAGATCAGAGCAGAAATAAATGAAATAGAAACAAGAAAACAATAGCAAAGATCAATAAAACTAAAAGCTGGTTCTTTGAGAAGATAAACAAAATTGATAAACCATTAGCCAGACTCATCAAGAAAAAGAGGGAGAGGACTCAAATCAATAAAATTAGAAATGAAAAAGGAGAAGTTAAAACAGACACCGCAGAAATACAAAGCATCCTAAGAGACTACTACAAGCAACTCTGTGCCAATAAAATGGACAACCTCGAAGAAATGGACAGATTCTTAGAAAGTTATAACCTTCCAAGACTGAACCAGGAAGAAATAGAAAATATGAACAGACCAATCACAAGTAATGAAATTGAAACTGTGATTAAAAATTTTCCAACAAACAAAAGTCCAGGACCAGATGGCTTCACAGGTGAATTCTATCAAACATTTAGAGAAGAGCCAACACCCATCCTTCTCAAAGTCTTCCAAAATATTGTGGAGGAAGGAACACTCCGAAACTCATTCTATGAGGCCACCATCACCTTGATACCAAAACCAGACAAAGATACTACAAAAAAGAAAATTACAGACCAATATCACTGATGAATATAGGTGCAAAAATCGTCAACAAAATACTAGCAACAAAATCCAACAGCACATTAAAAGGATCATACACCATGATCAAGTGGGATTTATCCCAGGGATGCAAGGATTCTTCAGTATATGCAAATCAATCAATGTGATACACCATATTAACAAATTGAAGAAGAAAAACCATATGATCATCTCAATACTTGCAGAAAAAGCTTTTCACAAAATTCAACACCCATTTATGATAAAAACTCTCCAGAAAGTGGGCATAGATGGAACCTATCTCAACATAATAAAGGCCATATACGACAAACCCTCAGCAAACAACATCATTCTCAATGGTGAAAAACTGAAAGCATTTCCTCTAAGATCAGGAATGAGACAAGGATGTCCACTCTCACCACTATTATTCAACATAGTTTTGGTAGTCCGAGCCATGGCAATCAGACAAGAAAAAGAAATAAAAGGAATACAAATTGGAAAAGAATGAGTAAAACTTTCACTGTTTGCAGATGATATGATACTATACATAGAGAATACTAAAGATGCCAGCAGAAAACTACTACAGCTAATCAATGAATTTGGTAAAGTTGCAGGATACAAAATTAATGCACAGAAATCTTTTGCATTCCTATACACCAGTGATGAAAAATCTGAAAGAGAAATTAAGGAA
The DNA here is from genome assembly GCF_000442215.2 of Lipotes vexillifer. NCBI lineage: Eukaryota > Metazoa > Chordata > Mammalia > Artiodactyla > Lipotidae > Lipotes > Lipotes vexillifer. The sequence continues at coordinate 2,378,960 of NW_006785037.1, forward strand.
ACACTCCCATTTACCATGGCAACAAAAAGAATAAAATACCTAGGAATAAACCTACCTAGGGAGACAAAAGATCTGAATGCAGAAAACTAAAAGACACTGATGAAAGAAATTAAAGATGATACAAACAGTTGGAGAGATGTACCATGTCCTTGGATTGGAAGAATCAATATTGTGAAAATGACTATACTACCCAAAGCAATCTACAGATTCCATGCAATCCCTATCAAACTACCAGTGGCACTTTTCACAGAACTAGAACAAAAAATTTCACAATTTGTATGGAAACACAATAGACCCCAAATAGCCAAAGCAATCTTGAGAAAGAAAAATGCAGCTGGAGGTATCAGGCTCCCTGACTTCAAACTATACTACAGAGCTACAGTAATCAAGACAATATAGTTCTGGCACAAAAACAGAACCATAGATCAAAGGAACAAGATAGAAAGCCCAGAGGCAAACCCATGCACTTATGGTCAACTAATCTATGACAAAGGAGGCCAGGATATACAATGGAGAAAAGACAGTATCTTCAATAAGTAGTGCTGGGAAAACTGGACAGCTACATGTAAAAGAATGAAATTAGATCACTCCCTAACACCATACACAAAAATAAACTCAAAATGGTTTAGAGACCTAAGCATAAGTCCAGACACTATAAAACTCTTAGAGGAAAACATGGAAGAACACCCTTTGATATAAATCACAGCAAGATCTTTTCTGATCCACCTCCTAGAGTAATGGAAATAAAAACAAAAATAAACAAATGGGACCTAATGAAACTTCAAAGCTTTTGCACAGCAAAGGAAACCATAAACAAGACCAAAAGACAACCCTCAGAATGGGAGAAAATATTTGCAAACGAATATATGGACAAAGGATTAATCTCCAAAATATATAAACATCTCATGCAGCTCAATATTAAAAAAAACAAACAACCCAATCCAAAAATGGGCAGAAGACCTAAATAGACATTTCTCCAAAGAAGCCATACAGATGGCCAAGAAGCACATGAAAAGCTGCTCAACATCACTAATTATTAGAGAAATGAAAATCAAAACTAGAATGAGGTATCACCTCACACCCGTTAGAATGGGCATCATCAGAAAATCTACAAACAACAAAAGCTGGAGAGGGTGTGCAGAAAAGGGAACCCTCGTGCATTGTTGGTGGGAATGTAAATTGATACAGACACTATGGAGAACAGTATGGAGGTTCCTCAACAAACTAAAAATAGAATTACCATATGATCCAGCAATCCCACTACTGGGCATATACCCAGAGAAAACCGTAATTCCAAAAGACACATACACCCCAATGTTCATTGCAGCACTATTTACAATAGGCAGGTCATGGAAGCAACCTAAATGCCCATCGACAGACGAATGGATAAAGAAGATGTGGTACATATATACAATGGAATATTACTCAGCCATAAAAAGGAACGAAATTGGGTCTTTTGTTGAGATGTGGATGGATCTAGAGACTGCAATACAGAGTGAAGTAAGTCAGAAAGAGAAAAACAAATACTGTGTATTAACACATATATGTGGAACCTAGAAAAATGGTACGGGGTGAGCCACGGCCACCCCCTGCCTCTGCAGGAGACCATCCAACACTAGCAGGAAATCCTCCTCCCATTGCTGGATCCCCAGGTTGTGAAGCCTGATGTGGAGCTCAGAACCTTCACTCCAGTGGGTGGACTTCTGTGGTATAAGTGTTCTCCAGTCTTTCAAGAAAATATATTGACCGAAGATGGGGGAAGAGTAAGACGCGGAGATCACCTTCCTCCCCACAGATACACCAGAAATACATCTACACGTGGAACAACTCCTACAGAACACCTACTGAATGCTGGCAGAAGACCTCAGACCTCCCAAAAGGCAAGAAACTCCTCACGTACCTGGGTAGGGCAAAAGAAAAAAAGAATAAACAGAGACAAAAGGATAGGGACAGGACCTGCACCAGTGGGAGGGATCTGTGAAGGAGGAAAGGTTTCCACATACTAGGAAGCCCCTTCGCAGGTGGAGACTGCAGGTGGCAGAGGGGGAAGCTTCAGAGCCGCGCCAGAGAGCACAGCAACAGGGGTGCGGAGGGCAAAGCGGAGAGACTCCCACACAGAGGATCGGTGCCGACCGGCACTCACTAGCCCAAGAGGCTTGTCTGCTCAGCTGCTGGGTTGGGCGGGATTGGGAGCTGAGGCTTGGGCTTCGGTCAGAGCGCAGGGAGAGGACTGGGGTTGGCAGTGTGAACACAGCCTGCAGAGGGTTAGTGCACAACGGCTAGCTGGGAGGGAGTCCGGGAAAAAGTCTGGACCTGCCGAAGAGGCAAGAGACTTTTTCTTCCCTCTTTGTTTCCTGTTGCACGAGGAGAGGGGATTAAGAGCGCTGCTTAAAGGAGCTCCAGAGACGTGTGCGAGCCGTGACTAAAAGCACGGACCCCAGAGACAGTCATGAGATGCTAAGGCTGCTGCTGCCACCACCAAGAAGCCTGTGTGCGAGCACAGGTCACTATCCACACCCCACTTCTGGGGAGCCTGTGCAGCCCACCACTGCCAGGGTCCCGGGATCCAGAAACAACTTCCCCAGGAGAATGCACGGCACGCCTCAGGCTGGTTCAACGTCACACCAGCCTCTGCCGCCGCAGGCTCGCCCCGCACTCCGTACCCCTCCCTGCCCCCGGCCTGAGTGAGCCAGAGTCCCGGAAGCAGCTGCTCCTTTAACCCCGTCCTGTCTGAGCAAAGAACAGACGCCCTCAGGTGACCTACACGCAGAGGCGGGGCCAAATCTAAAGCTGAGCCCTGGGATCTATGAGAACAAAGAAGAGAAAGGAAAGTCCCTCCCAGCAGGCTCAGAAGCAGTGGATTAAAGCTCCACAATCAACTTGATGTACCCTGCAACTGTGGAATACATGAATAGACAACGAATAATCCCAAACTGAGGAGGTGGACTTTGAGAGCAAGATTTATGATTGTTTCCTCTTTTTGTGAGTGTGTATGTGTATGCTTCTGTGTGAGATTTTGTCTGTATAGCTTTGCTTCCACCATTTGTCCTAGGGTTCTATCCGTCCATTTTTTTTTCTTTTTAAACAAAATTTTTTTCTTAATAATTATTGTTTATTTTAATAACTTTATTTTATTTTACCTTATTTTATTTTATTTATTTATTTTTTGTGGTACATGGGCCTCTCACTGTTGTGGCCTCTCCCGTTGCGGAGCACAGGCTCCAGACGCACAGGCTCCGCGGCCATGGCTCACGGTCCCAGCCACTCCACGTCATGTGGGATCTTCCTGGACCGGGGCACGAACGCGTGTCCCCTGCATCGGCAGGCGGACTCTCAAGCACTGCACCACCAGGGAAGCCCTGTTTTATTTTATTTTATTTTACCTTCTTCCTTCCTTCCTCCCTCCCTCCCTCTCTTCTTTCTTTCTTTCTTTCTTTCTTTCTTTCTTTCTTTCTTTCTTTCTTTCTTTCTTCTTTCTTCTTTTTTCTCCCTTTTATTCTGAGCCGTGTGGATGAAAGGCTTTTGGTGCTTCAGCCAGGAGTCAGTGCTGTGCCTCTACGGTGGGAGAGCCAACTTCAGGACACTGGTCCACAAGAGACCTCCCAGCTCCATATAATATCCAATGGCGAAAATCTCCCAGAGATCTCCATCTCAACAACAGCACCCAGCTTCACTCAACGACCAGCAAGCTACAGTGCTGGACATCCTATGCCAAACAACTAGCAAGACAGTAACACAACCCCACCCATTAGCAGAGAGGCTGCCTAAAATCATAATAAGTCCACAGACACCCCAAAACACACCACCAGACGTGGACCTGCCCACCAGAAACACAAGATCCAGCCTCATCCACCAGAACACAGGCACTAGTCCCCTCCACCAGGAAGCCTACACAACCCACTGAACCAACATTAGCCACTGGGGACAGACACCAAAAACAATGGGAACTACGAACCTGCAGGCTGCAAAAAGCAGACCCCAAACACAGTAAGATAAGCAAAATGAGAAGACAGAAAAACACATAGCAGATGAAGGATCAAGTTAAAACCCCACCAGACCTAACAAATTAAGAGGAAATAGGTAGTCTACATGAAAAAGAATTCAGAATAATGATACTAAAGATGATCCAAAATCTTGGACATAGAATAGACGAAATGCAAGAACAACTTAACAAGGACCTAGAAGAACTAAAGATGAAACAAACAAACGATGAACAACACAATAAAAGAAATTAAACTCTAGATGGAATCAATAGAAGAATAACTGAGGCAGAAGAACCAATAAGTGACCTGGAAGATAAAATAGTGGAAATAACTACTGCAGAGCAGAATAAAGAAAAAAGAATGAAAAGAACTGAGGACAGTCTCAGAGACCTCTGGGACAACGTTAAACACACCAACATTCGAATTATGGGGGTTCCAGAAGAAGAAGAGAAAAAGAAAGGGACTGAGAAAATATTTGAAGAGATTATAGTTGAAAACTTCCCTAATATGGGAAAGGAAATAGTTAATCAAGTCCAGGAAGAACAGGGAGTCCCATACAGGATAAATCCAAGGAGAAATATGGCAAGATACATATTAATCAAACTGTCAAAAATTAAACACAATGAAAACATATTAAAAGCAGCAAGGGAAAAATGACAAATAACACACAAGGGAATCCCCATAAGGTTAACAGCTGATCTTTCAGCAGAAGCTCTGCAAGCCAGAAGGGACTTGCAGGACATATTTAAAGTGATGAAGGAGAAAAACCTGCAACCAAGATTACTCTACCCAGCAAGGATCTCATTCAGATTTGATGGAGAAATTAAAACCTTTACAGACAAGCAAAAGCTGAGAGAGTTCAGCACCACCAAACCAGCTTTACAACAAATGCTAAAGGAACTTCTCTAGGCAAAAACACAAGAGAAGGAAAAGTCCTATAATAACGAACCCAAAACAATTTAGAAAATGGGAATAGGAACATACATATCGATAATTACCTTAAATGTAAATGGACTAAATGCTCCCACCAAAAGACACAGATTGGCTGAATGGATTCAAAAACAAGACCCATATATATGCTGTCTACAAGAGACCCACTTCAGACCTAGAGACACATACAGACTGAAAGTGAGGGGATGGAAAAAGGTATTCCATGCAAATGGAAACCAAAAGAAAGCTGGAGTAGCAATTCTCATATCAGACAAAATAGAATTTAAAATAAAGACTATTAGAAGAGACAAGAAGGACACTACATAATGATCAAAGGATCGATCCAAAAAGAAGAGATAACAATTGTAAATATTTATGCATCCAGCATAGGAGCACCTCAATATATAAGGCAAATACTAACAGCCATAAAAGGGGAAATCGACAGTAACACATTCATAGTAGGGGACTTTAACACCCCACTTTCACCAATGGACAGATCATCCAAAATGAAAATAAATAAGGAAACAGAAGCTTTAAATGATACATTAAAGAAGATGGACTTAATTGATATTTATAGGACATTCCATTCAAAAACAACAGAATACACATTTTTTCTCAAGTGCTCATGGAACATTCTCCAGGATAGATCATATCTTGGGTCACAAATCAAGCCTCGGTAAATTTAAGAAAACTGAAATTGTATCAAGTATCTTTTTCAACCACAATGCTATGAGACTAGATATCAATTACAGGAAAAGATCTGTAAAGAATACAAATACATGGAGACTAAACAATACACTACTTAATAGAAAATCAAAGAGGAAATCAAAGAGGAAATCAAAAGATGCCTAGAAACAAATGACAATTGAGACACGACGACCCAAAATCTATTGGATGCAGCAAGAGCAGTTCTAAGAGGGAAGTTTATAGCAATACAATCCTACCTTAAGAAACAGGAAACATCTCGAATAAACAACCTAACCTTGCACCTAAAGCAATTATGAAAGAAGAACAAAAAAACCCGAAAGTTAGCAAAAGGAAAGAAATCATAAAAATCAGATCAGAAATAAATGAAAAAGAAATGAAGGAAACTATAGCAAAGATCAATAAAACTAAAAGCTGCTTCTTTAAGAAGATAAACAAAATTGATAAAACATTAGCCAGACTCATCAAGAAAAAAAGGGAGAAGACTCAAATCAATAGAATTAGAAATGAAAAAGGAGAAGTAACAACTGACACTGCAGAAATACAAAAAATCATGAGGGATTACTACAAGCAACTCTATGCCAATAAAATGGACAATCTGGAAGAAATGGACAAATTCTTAGAAATGCACAAACTGCCAAGACTGAATCAGGAAGAAATAGAAAATATGAACAGACCAATCACAAACACTGAAATTGAAACTGTGATTAAAAATCTTCCAACAAACAAAAGCCCAGGACCAGATGGCTTCACAGGCGAATTCTATCAAACATTTAGAGAAGAGCTAACACCCTATACTTCTCAAACTCTTGCAAAATATAGCAGAGGGAGCAACACTCCCAAACTCATTCTACGAAGCCACCATCACCTTGATACCAAAACCAGACAAAGATACTACAAAAAAGAAAATTACAGACCAATATCACTGATCAACATAGATGCAAAAATCCTCAACAAAATACTAGCAAACAGAATCCAACAGCACACTAAAAGGATCATACACCATGATCAAGTGGGGTTTATTCCAGGAATGCAAGGATTCTTCAATATATGCAAATCAATCAAAGTGATACACCATATTAACAAATTAAAGGAGAAAACCATATGATCATCTCAATAGATGCAGAGAAAGCTTTTGACAAAATTCAACACCCATTTATGATAAAAACCCTGCAGAAAGTAGACATAGATGGAACTTTCCTCAACATAATAAAGGCCATATATGACAAACCCACAGCCAGCATCATCTTCAATGGTGATAAACTGAAAGCATTTGCACTAAGATCAGGAACAAGACAAAGTTGCCCACTCTCACCACTCTTACTCAACATAGTTTTGGAAGTTTTAGCCACAGCAATCAGAGAAGAAAAGGAAATAAAAGGAATCCAAATCGGAAAAGAAGAAGTAAAGCTGTCACTGTTTGCAGATGACATGATACTATACATAGAGAATCCTAAAGATGCTACCAGAAAACTACTAGAGCTAATCAATGAATTTGGTAAAGTAGCAGGATACAAAATTAATGCACAGAAATCTCTGGCATTCCTATATACTAATGATGAAAAATCTGAAAGTGAAATCAAGAAAACACTCCCATTTACCATTGCAACAAAAAGAATAAAATATCTAGGAATAAACCTACCTAAGGAGACAAAAGACCTGTATGCAGAAAATTATAAGACACTGATGAAAGAAATTAAAGATGATACAAACAGATGGAGAGATATACCATGTTCTTGGATTGGAAGAATCAACATTGTGAAAATGACTCTACTACCCAAAGCAATCTATAGATTCAATGCAATCCCTATCAAACTACCACTGGCATTTTTCACAGAACTAGAACAAAAAATTTCACAATTTGTATGGAAACACAAAAGACCCCGAATAGCCAAAGCAATCTTGAGAACAAAAAATGGAGCTGGAGGAATCAGGCTGCCTGACTTCAGACTATACTACAAAGCTACAGTAATCAAGACAGTATGGTACTGGCACAAAAACAGAAAGATAGATCAATGGAATAGGATAGAAAGCCCAGAGATAAACCCATGCACATATGGTCACCTTATCTTTGATAAAGGTGGCAGGAATATACAGTGGAGAAAGGACAGCCTCTTCAATAAGTGGTGCTGGGAAAACTGGACAGGTACATGTAAAAGTATGAGATTAGATCACTCCCTAACACCATACACAAAAATAAGCTCAAAATGGATTAAAGACCTAAATGTAAGGCCAGAAACTATCAAACTCTTAGAGGAAAACATAGGCAGAACACTCTATGACATAAATCACAGCAAGATCCTTCTTGACCCATCTCCTAGAGTAATGGAGATAAAAACAAAAATAAACAAATGGGACCTAATGAAACTTCAAAGCTTTTGCACAGCAAAGGAAACCATAAACAAGACCAAAAGACAGCCCTCAGAATGGGAGAAAATATTTGCAAATGAATCAACTGACAAAGGATTAATCTCTAAAATTTACAGGCAGCTCATGCAGCTCAATAACAAAAAAATAAACAACCCAATCCAAAAATGGGCAGAAGACCTAAATAGACATTTATCCAAAGAAGATATACAGACTGCCAACAAACACATGAAAGAATGCTCAACATCATTAATCATTAGAGAAATGCAAATCAAAATTAAAATGAGATATCATCTCACACCAGTCAGAATGGCCATCATCAAAAAATCTAGAAACAATAGTGGTGTGGAGAAAAGGGAACACTCTTGCACTGCTGGTAGGAATGTGAATTGGTTCAGCCACTATCAGCCACTATGGAGAACAGTATGGAGGTTCCTT